>NW_024424786.1:41697238-41700555 GCF_017311325.1 Ursus maritimus
CCCCCCCCCCCCCCCCCCCCCCCCGCCCCGCGCTTCCATGGCTTTCAGAAGGTCACGTGCTCCAGGGAGAGCCCCTCCCCGGCACAAATACCACAGACTAAGCCTGGGGGGCTACAGAGGATGGGGCCTGTGCCACACCAGTGGCCCTGCTGGCATGCCTCTGAGGATGGGGAGCTTACCACCTCCCCTCACTACCTCCTTCCATCCTTGGGCATTCCTGACCGTGAGAACATCCTTTTGTGCCTTGAGCCCAAAACCACATGCTGCACAGAACCCACCTACTCCGACACCCATCTGAACTTGAAAGCGCAGAACTCTGCCTCACTCCGAGAGTTCCCAATCCAGGCAGACATCCCGGCATCTCTGGTTGGCGCTGGGTGTTGCCTTGTCCTGCCGCCGTCATGGGACCAACTGTCCGCCTGTCCCCTTCTTCCCCCAGGTGGCCGCAGTGTCACTACTCCACAGCCTCCAAGGGCTGGGAAACCTCTTAGGACCTGGGGCGGGGGGAGGCGGGGGAGGAGGGGCAGGAGGAGGAGGAGGAATAGGAGGAGGGAGGTCAGGCTCAGTTTTCGTTTCAAGCTCAACCACTTTGATCTCAAGTACATTCTTTTCCTTCCTCAGCTATGAGTCCAACATGTGATTATGTTAGGAATAATGAGACATCTAAAATGCTCCATGTGCAGGCACTGTTCTAAGCACTTGACACATTTTAACCCATTTTGTTCCCGGAACAGGTAGGAACTAATATTATTACCATTTTACAGATGGGGAACTAAGGTAGGAAGAGCCCAAGTCACTGCCCAAGGTCACATGGCAAGGCAGGTGGTGAGGCCAGCATTTGAACCTGGCAATCCAGCGCTACCACTATGTAGGGAGGCAGCAACAGAAGCCTAGAGGCAAGCAGATTAGGGTAAGGATTCAGGGAGCCACACCTGGCCCCCTGCTGGGGCCTGGCACCCGGTCCCCAGCACCCATGTCACTTCCTCCCCAGGACCTGTCTCTCCGTGTGACGGTGGCTGAGAGTAGCAGCGACGGCCGAGGGGACAACGTGGGCCATGTCATCATTGGGCCGTCCGCCAGCGGCATGGGCACCACACACTGGAACCAGATGCTGGCCACGCTGCGCAGGCCCGTGTCTATGTGGCACCCCGTTCGGCGAAACTAGCAGCCGGCAAAACGGGCCAGGGTGGGCACAGAGCTGCCCGGGGCCTGGCCCAAGCTCGGCTCCGATGCCCCTCCCTAGTCCAGCGGGAGCCATGAATGCTGGGGTCCCCCACCGGAGCCCCCATGAGCCATCTTGGTCCTTCTGTCCAGACTGCAGTGGAGGAGTGGGACTGGCCGGGTGTCTAGGGACCCAGGGTTTTCTCCCACAGAGGGCCAGCTGGGGCTGGGCCACGACCCAGGAAAGGCAGCCCGGCACTGGCCCATCGTGCTCCCATTTTGAGATCCCCCTAACCGGCCTGTCCCTTGGCCTGGGGCTTTGGGGCTTGGTCTCTCAGGGCTCTCCACGCCCCACCCGTGCTGGGAAGCCAGTGCTAAGCTGGGTCATGTACGGGAAACGCGTGAGTCTTGGGGGCCAGACGCTGTGCTAGACACCAGCAGACATGACATGAAGAGGACACGGCCCTTAGGATGTCCGGAAGACAAGACCCCCCTGCCCTGGGGATCTGCTCAGTGCTGAATGGGGACGTGGCAGAGCTCTGGGAGCTGCGAGGACAAGAGCGGAGCCATGCCCTGAGTAGCAGGAGAAGAACTGAGTGTGTCCCAGGCGGGCAGCCGGCCTAAGCAAGGCAGGGCCATGAACTGCCCCGTCACAAACTGTCCTCAGCCTACTGCAGTGGACACAAGGGCCCTTCTCTGGGCAGGGGAAGTGACCAGGAGAGCAGGCCAAGCAGAGGCGTGCAGCTGGAGGCTGGCTCTGGAATGACGCTCTATGCAATCTGCTCCCTTGATCCATAACCTGTGCAAGGCCCAGAGGTCCGGAGAAGCCCAGAGCCAGGTCCTTGTGTTCAGTCCCAACTGTGTTAGGCACTGGCTCCATACCTCCAGGCCAGGCCCTGCTGGGAAGAGAGATGCTCCAGCCTGTGGGGAGCCGGTGGGCAGCGGGGCGGAGTACGGACAGCAGGGGGTCTGTGAGCTCTGTTGTGTGATTGGCACCCCAGAGGGGTCCTGCCCAGGAGCAAAGGGGCTGGGCTGTTTCGCCTGCACAGGGCTTTGGCTACCCCTCCCCCCCCACCCGCAGCTGGAGGAAGAGCGTGGGCACTTGCCAGCTGTCACCTGCTGAGGCAGCCCCCATCCACCAAAGGCAGCCCCAGGGAAGCAGGCAGCTGAGGGGTGGGTGCCCCAGCCGGTTTAGAGGGATGGGGTGGGGAGGGTGGTCTGCAGCAGCATCTGCACCCTGGGGCCCCCCACAGGTCAGGGCCTGGCTCTCAGCCTGGCAGCCTCTGACCCTGGTGAGCTATCAAGACCCAGGCCCAACCGGTCACCCGGAGCACTGCTGGGAGAGCCCAGGGCGGTCATGGGACTGGAGGCAGAGCTGTGGCTCTCCCCACCCAATGCGGCTGTGGCCCAGCCCTGAGGCCGGCACCGGGAGGTCTGCATGGCCCGGCGCGGGGTCCAGGGGCATAGCTGGTGAGCCTCCGCAGCCAGGGAGACCCAGAGTCCGCCCCAGTGGCTATGCCGCACGCAGTCCTTTTACACCCACCTTCTCTTCCCCCTCTTTCCCTCCCTGTAACTGCATGAAATGTGGACTGTGTACCCCGGACGGGCGTGGTGGGGACCGAATCTGCTGACTGGAATGATTCTAGAACCAAAATAAAGCAGGGGCAGGAAGGAGGGGGCTTCCGGGGAGCCTTGCTCAGCCCCAAATCACCTTCGTCTCTTCTCCAGGAATCAGGGACTTGGGTCTCTGTGTGGGTTACTCTGAGGGGGCTGCCCTGCTGCTGGGTACCCAGAGGGGAAGGAGACCCCTGTCCGGCTGGGGAGACCATAACAAAAACCAATGCCATCAGAGTGCTTGGGGAGGCTCTAAGAAGGGGGCATGAGCCAGGCCTGGCAGGGAGGATAGCAGTAGGGAATACCACAGAGGGCTTCCTGGTGGTGTCTTCAGGGCAAGAAGAACCATAAGGTTGAAAAATGGTGGACAAGGTCAAAAAAGCATTTCTGGAAGAGGGAGCAATACACAAAAAGGCAGGAATCTGCAAAAAGTTGGCCAATCTGTCAACTTGCTAGAGCAAATTTGGGGGAGGCTGAGGAGAAGGGAGCCAAAAGAAGGGCTCAGAGGAGAGAAGGGTCATACAAGTTCAGTGAGTGCTGGC
>NW_024424786.1:41700565-41702313 GCF_017311325.1 Ursus maritimus
TCACAAACTGTCCTCAGCCTACTGCAGTGGACACAAGGGCCCTTCTCTGGGCAGGGGAAGTGACCAGGAGAGCAGGCCAAGCAGAGGCGTGCAGCTGGAGGCTGGCTCTGGAATGACGCTCTATGCAATCTGCTCCCTTGATCCATAACCTGTGCAAGGCCCAGAGGTCCGGAGAAGCCCAGAGCCAGGTCCTTGTGTTCAGTCCCAACTGTGTTAGGCACTGGCTCCATACCTCCAGGCCAGGCCCTGCTGGGAAGAGAGATGCTCCAGCCTGTGGGGAGCCGGTGGGCAGCGGGGCGGAGTACGGACAGCAGGGGGTCTGTGAGCTCTGTTGTGTGATTGGCACCCCAGAGGGGTCCTGCCCAGGAGCAAAGGGGCTGGGCTGTTTCGCCTGCACAGGGCTTTGGCTACCCCTCCCCCCCCACCCGCAGCTGGAGGAAGAGCGTGGGCACTTGCCAGCTGTCACCTGCTGAGGCAGCCCCCATCCACCAAAGGCAGCCCCAGGGAAGCAGGCAGCTGAGGGGTGGGTGCCCCAGCCGGTTTAGAGGGATGGGGTGGGGAGGGTGGTCTGCAGCAGCATCTGCACCCTGGGGCCCCCCACAGGTCAGGGCCTGGCTCTCAGCCTGGCAGCCTCTGACCCTGGTGAGCTATCAAGACCCAGGCCCAACCGGTCACCCGGAGCACTGCTGGGAGAGCCCAGGGCGGTCATGGGACTGGAGGCAGAGCTGTGGCTCTCCCCACCCAATGCGGCTGTGGCCCAGCCCTGAGGCCGGCACCGGGAGGTCTGCATGGCCCGGCGCGGGGTCCAGGGGCATAGCTGGTGAGCCTCCGCAGCCAGGGAGACCCAGAGTCCGCCCCAGTGGCTATGCCGCACGCAGTCCTTTTACACCCACCTTCTCTTCCCCCTCTTTCCCTCCCTGTAACTGCATGAAATGTGGACTGTGTACCCCGGACGGGCGTGGTGGGGACCGAATCTGCTGACTGGAATGATTCTAGAACCAAAATAAAGCAGGGGCAGGAAGGAGGGGGCTTCCGGGGAGCCTTGCTCAGCCCCAAATCACCTTCGTCTCTTCTCCAGGAATCAGGGACTTGGGTCTCTGTGTGGGTTACTCTGAGGGGGCTGCCCTGCTGCTGGGTACCCAGAGGGGAAGGAGACCCCTGTCCGGCTGGGGAGACCATAACAAAAACCAATGCCATCAGAGTGCTTGGGGAGGCTCTAAGAAGGGGGCATGAGCCAGGCCTGGCAGGGAGGATAGCAGTAGGGAATACCACAGAGGGCTTCCTGGTGGTGTCTTCAGGGCAAGAAGAACCATAAGGTTGAAAAATGGTGGACAAGGTCAAAAAAGCATTTCTGGAAGAGGGAGCAATACACAAAAAGGCAGGAATCTGCAAAAAGTTGGCCAATCTGTCAACTTGCTAGAGCAAATTTGGGGGAGGCTGAGGAGAAGGGAGCCAAAAGAAGGGCTCAGAGGAGAGAAGGGTCATACAAGTTCAGTGAGTGCTGGCGCCAGCCTGCAACCCTGCAACCCAGCCTCCTCAGAGCGAGGTACTGTTGGCATCCCCTTTTCTGCCGATCTAGAAACTGAGGCTTAGAGATGTTAGGTAACTAGTCTAAATCACACAGCCAGAAAGCCTCAGAGCTGGGATTCAAGCTCTGGCTGTCTGGCTCCACAGCTCATGCTCTTAACCATCAGGCTACACTGCCACCTTCCCCGACTCCCCCAGGCTGCTCTAGTCCCCCCCCCCCC
>NW_024424786.1:41702323-41877908 GCF_017311325.1 Ursus maritimus
TCACAAACTGTCCTCAGCCTACTGCAGTGGACACAAGGGCCCTTCTCTGGGCAGGGGAAGTGACCAGGAGAGCAGGCCAAGCAGAGGCGTGCAGCTGGAGGCTGGCTCTGGAATGACGCTCTATGCAATCTGCTCCCTTGATCCATAACCTGTGCAAGGCCCAGAGGTCCGGAGAAGCCCAGAGCCAGGTCCTTGTGTTCAGTCCCAACTGTGTTAGGCACTGGCTCCATACCTCCAGGCCAGGCCCTGCTGGGAAGAGAGATGCTCCAGCCTGTGGGGAGCCGGTGGGCAGCGGGGCGGAGTACGGACAGCAGGGGGTCTGTGAGCTCTGTTGTGTGATTGGCACCCCAGAGGGGTCCTGCCCAGGAGCAAAGGGGCTGGGCTGTTTCGCCTGCACAGGGCTTTGGCTACCCCTCCCCCCCCACCCGCAGCTGGAGGAAGAGCGTGGGCACTTGCCAGCTGTCACCTGCTGAGGCAGCCCCCATCCACCAAAGGCAGCCCCAGGGAAGCAGGCAGCTGAGGGGTGGGTGCCCCAGCCGGTTTAGAGGGATGGGGTGGGGAGGGTGGTCTGCAGCAGCATCTGCACCCTGGGGCCCCCCACAGGTCAGGGCCTGGCTCTCAGCCTGGCAGCCTCTGACCCTGGTGAGCTATCAAGACCCAGGCCCAACCGGTCACCCGGAGCACTGCTGGGAGAGCCCAGGGCGGTCATGGGACTGGAGGCAGAGCTGTGGCTCTCCCCACCCAATGCGGCTGTGGCCCAGCCCTGAGGCCGGCACCGGGAGGTCTGCATGGCCCGGCGCGGGGTCCAGGGGCATAGCTGGTGAGCCTCCGCAGCCAGGGAGACCCAGAGTCCGCCCCAGTGGCTATGCCGCACGCAGTCCTTTTACACCCACCTTCTCTTCCCCCTCTTTCCCTCCCTGTAACTGCATGAAATGTGGACTGTGTACCCCGGACGGGCGTGGTGGGGACCGAATCTGCTGACTGGAATGATTCTAGAACCAAAATAAAGCAGGGGCAGGAAGGAGGGGGCTTCCGGGGAGCCTTGCTCAGCCCCAAATCACCTTCGTCTCTTCTCCAGGAATCAGGGACTTGGGTCTCTGTGTGGGTTACTCTGAGGGGGCTGCCCTGCTGCTGGGTACCCAGAGGGGAAGGAGACCCCTGTCCGGCTGGGGAGACCATAACAAAAACCAATGCCATCAGAGTGCTTGGGGAGGCTCTAAGAAGGGGGCATGAGCCAGGCCTGGCAGGGAGGATAGCAGTAGGGAATACCACAGAGGGCTTCCTGGTGGTGTCTTCAGGGCAAGAAGAACCATAAGGTTGAAAAATGGTGGACAAGGTCAAAAAAGCATTTCTGGAAGAGGGAGCAATACACAAAAAGGCAGGAATCTGCAAAAAGTTGGCCAATCTGTCAACTTGCTAGAGCAAATTTGGGGGAGGCTGAGGAGAAGGGAGCCAAAAGAAGGGCTCAGAGGAGAGAAGGGTCATACAAGTTCAGTGAGTGCTGGCGCCAGCCTGCAACCCTGCAACCCAGCCTCCTCAGAGCGAGGTACTGTTGGCATCCCCTTTTCTGCCGATCTAGAAACTGAGGCTTAGAGATGTTAGGTAACTAGTCTAAATCACACAGCCAGAAAGCCTCAGAGCTGGGATTCAAGCTCTGGCTGTCTGGCTCCACAGCTCATGCTCTTAACCATCAGGCTACACTGCCACCTTCCCCGACTCCCCCAGGCTGCTCTAGTCCCCCCCGCCCTGGAAGATCACAGCAAGTACAGGAGGATGCTCTCCGTGGAAATCACCAGCAGCCCCCAGGAGGCCTGCCTCCCACAGGGCCTGACTGTGCAGAGCTTCTGTGGACTCCCCCCCCAAGTCCCCCACCGACGCTGGACAGACAGAGGTCACCAGTGAGATAGGAGCCCATAAAAGGCGGACACCAGGGAAGGGCTTCCTGGAGGAGGGGGAAGCAGGAGTACTAGGCTTGCAGTGCAGGGAGGACTGTCTGCATGGACGACTGAAAGGGGCCTCCAGGTAGGGGAACTACTTGGTGTCCTATGTGACACCTGAGGCTGAAGAGGCCAGATGAGGCTGAGCTAGGGAGGCTTCACGTCCAGGCTGAAGCCGAGGGTCCTGGTCCTGTTGGCAGTGAGGAGCCATGGAGGGGTCCTGGGCCTGGTCAGAGGAGCAGGTGAGAGGGAGGGAGGAAGGGGACCTTCTGAGCAGCTTCGGAAGTGATGAGGAGGGACACGAGCCAGAGCTGCCCTTGGTCAGTGAGCTGCCCCGAGGTTTCAGGTTCATTCAGCACAGCCCACACTGCACCACTGCCATCTCTTCCTGCCTACCCCCTTCCCTCAATTCCCCCTCCCAGCCCTACGTCTGTGGGCCTGCCTCGAAGGCCCCAGGCCCCCTTCGTCTGGGAGGCTTCAAGGATAGGCTACGCTGCATCAGGAGGACAGGTATGGAGGTCCCCGACCCGACCACACTGGGCCACACTTACGTGAGGGAGGAGTGGGGAGAGCCAGCAAGCGCCCACAGCCCATAGCCGCTCAGACCTTCACTTCCTCTCTCCTGCCCCAGCCATCTATGCCAGCAGATGCCCAAAGGGACAAACGGAACAGCTAAAGAAACATAGCATTGGGCCACAGGGCCCCCTCGTTCTCTGCCAGCCCCACCCCATTATCAGCCTTCTCATTCCACCCGCCAGGATCCATAATGGCAGGTCAGGGAGAAGAGGTGAGGAGGGAGTCCAGTTAAAGGGTAGCTGGAGTTGAGTGGATCTGACGGAGGCCAGGCAGATGGAAACGGGCGAACAGGGTCTTCTGGGCTCCACCTGCCATAAACTGGGCCTGCAGCTTACTTGCTGTGTGACAGGTCCCTTCCTCTCAAGAGCCTCAGTTTTCCTACCCGAAGAATAAAGGTGTTGGGCAGGAAAGCCTCTGAAGGGCCCCCACACCTCTTATTTTCGGAGATACTGTGTGTAGGAGCTCTAGACCTCAAATGCCTGGGTTAGAATCCCAGCGCGTCCACCCACCAGCTGTGGGATCTTGGGCAAATCATCTGTCCTCTTTGGGCCTCAGTTTCCTTACTTGTCAAAGGAGGATGAGAATTATACATAAAAGGATGGAAAGAAGTGACACATGCCAAGTGTCTGGCACTCAGGAGATGCTCGGTAAACATGAGCTCGGGGCTTTGGGAGGAAGAGTTCTGGCCAAAGACAAGAATTCTGGGACCTGGTGCAAGGGAGGGGAGGGCACATAGGGAAGCATGAGGAGCAAAGGGCCTGTGTACCCTGCCAAGCCGTCCCAAGGGGCATGACTAGACCGCTGAAGTTCCACCCCAGTCCCGGCGCCCACTCCCCTCTTCCTTCAACCACTCATAAGCACCCCACACACCACGCCAGGAACACCCAGCAGAGCAGGCAGCCCTCTCGGGGATGGTGCAGGGAGCGGAGCAGCCACACGGCGGCAGCAGAGACTCGGCTGGGGCAGCAGGGGACGCCTGGCCTCAGGAAGGTGGGGGGTGGGGGGAGGTCATAAATACAGCAAAGGGGCCAAGGCAGGGGGCACCGCAGCGGATGGAGGCTGGAGGGTGGTCACCTGCCTGCTGCCCCCGCCGTTGGGTCATGCACTGTATTCTCACCTAGGCGGTCGTTTGTTCCTTTTTTGTTTCTCCGGTTTATTCTTTTGAGTCAACCAATCTTCCTTCCTCTCTTCCCTGCTCCATTTTCCTTGCTTTCCCTTTGTCCAGGCAGGCAATCAATCAGACATAACATCCTGAGCCTCAATTCCCAAATCTGTAGAATGAACGAAGCAGATCACTTGCTCTGCTCACGTCACAGTCTGACGGCCGAACGAAATAAGGCATAGGAGGTGTGATGTCAGGAGAGAGCCTTGCTGTGTGGCCAGACCTGGGTTCAAACTCAAGTTCTGCCTCTTACTAGCTGTGGATCTTAGATGAGACCTTCACCTCTCTGCTCCCCAGGGTTCCTCATCTGTAAAATGGGGCTAACAATTCCCGCCTGCTAAGGGACAGAGCCGGCCCGGCTCACGGTTAACTATCCATTAATGGGCGCTGTTATTCTTAGGAAATGTTCAGTAAAACTGTAAGGCATGACAGACGTCAAGGATGTCATTATAATGATTATCCCTATAGCAACCAAGGCCAAACGCCTCTGCCTGGCTCTCAGCTCCCTCCACCTCCAGTCTGGCCCCACCTGCCTCCTAGCCTTGTCACCCAAAGCCTATGACAGCAGCAGTGGGGAGAATAGAGGATGACACAGCTGACAGCTGATCCTTGGGGGACGGGGCCCCTCCCCACCACTCCTTGGGGCGGGGAGCCCTGCTCGGTGGCTACGCACCCGGCTCAGTGCCAAGTCATTGCTCAGCCCTTCGGCAGTTTCGAGGAGGAAAGAGCACCTTAAAGGGTGGGGGTGTCATGAGATGCTCCCTCCATCCACAGGAGGCTCCATTCCTCCCGCTGCTTGTGGCCCTGGCTGAGCTTGGAAGAGCTTGGAAGAGGAGTCAGGGTTCTGGGCTCTGCGTCTTTGCAATGGGGACAGTGACTCCTGCCCCTCCTGGTCCACAGTGAGTTTCAACGCGGGTTGAGAGTGCTTTTCCACCTGCCCAACTTTGAACTCCACGAGGGATGACAACACGACCTGCATGGGGAAGGGTGTGTGAAACCCAAAGCTTCTACTGTCTATTCCTTTGAGCTTCACTGAAAACACTCAGTCCAGGATCTAGGGAGAACCTTGTGCCCATTTTCAAAAGATTTCAATTCAGTTCAGTTCTGTATTTATTCCCAGGATCCAAAATGCTCCACTCTCCATCCCGTTTGAACCTCAGCCTCTCCTGGCACCAGCTCCCCAACCTGAGCTCCCCTTCCCTCACAGGGAAGGACCACAACACCCCCTCAAAGTACCCCTCTCTCTTGCCTCCATGCTTTGCCTCTGCTGCTCCCTCAGTTTGGACCACCTTTCTCCCTCCCCCATTTAACTGTTTCACTTCCTCTTCAAGACTCTGGCCCCTCCCCTCAGAAGGGTTTCCTGATCCCTAACCACCCCCCCCAGGAAAGGAGCCAGCCCCTCTTCCCTACTCCTGTCCCACTGCCTGTCCCAACCTCTGTTGAAGCTCTTACCATACCAATTCCCGCCTGCCTCCCATTCTAGACGTGAGCTTCTCAAGCTAGGGACTTCATCTTGAAGGGTTTGGGTCCCCAGGCCCTTGGGCATCAGTATTGGTTAAATAGTAAGGATCACTAACACATGCACCAACCGTGCACCAGATCCCGCTCTAAACAATTTATTGGTGGAAGGTTCCCTCACTTTCCTTAGATGATGCCTCAGCCAGAGGTGAGACAGGTGGTCACTGACCCACCTGCATGGAAACTTCCTGGTGCTGTCTGGGGCAGGGCAGGGCAGGCTGGCAGTGCTAGCAACTGACCTATAAGGGCATGCCCGGGTCACCCCTTCCCGCCTGGCCTTACACATCTGGAGGGAGGATTGTGGTGGGCTCTGATTTCCGAGCCCTGGGGGAAATGCACATTCGTTCCTTCTTGCATCCATTCATTCACCTAAAGTCACCGGCTCTTGTTCGGGGCCGACCGGCGCTGGGCACCAGGGACCCAGTTCTTGTCCCTACAAAGCTGGTAGGCTCACCTGGCTGACCCTCACCTCCTTCCTCCCAGGACAAGTGGGCCAGGTGCCTCCTCTTTCCCCTTCCACCCTCCCCCCCAACACACTGTCATCGTCCGGCTCCTTGTCTTCTCCCCATCGGACCCGCACGCCCTCCCGAGGACGCAGGCTGAGCGCGGGACCCGGTCCCGTGCCCGCGGCGCCCGCCCTCAGTAGGGGCTCGGGGAGGGCTTCCCGAGAGGCCGAGCGAGACGGGAGCGCAGGGGCCACCCCGCCGCTCGCCACGCCCCCGGGCTCTCACCTGGCCCCGCGCCCCCGCCCCCGGCCGCCCGGCGCGCACTTCCTCCCGCCGCCCCGCCCCTTCCACATTCCTGCCCCGCCGGCCGCCCCGCGCCGCTGCCCGCCCGCCTGCTCGCCAGCCCGCCCGCGATGAAGGCGGCCCAGGCCGCGGGCGCCGAGGCGCCGCCGGGCGCGCGGTCCGTCAAGGTGGTCCTGGTCGGCGACGGCGGCTGCGGGAAGACGTCGCTGCTGATGGTCTTCGCCGAGGGGGCCTTCCCCGAGGTGAGTGCCAGCCCCCTCCGGGCCCCGCGCCCCGCGCCCCCGGCCCTGCCACGCGCGCTCGGCGGCCCGGTCGGATTCCGCACGCGCGCCCCGGGGCGCCCACCTGGCTCGCCAAGGGGTCTCCCAGCGGAGTGTGGGCTCAAAGGCAGTTCTCGCTCTGTCATCGGGAGCGAGGGCCTCAGTGGTATCATCTGTAAAGTGGCAAGAATGGCACCTCCCTGGGAGAGGTCACAGGGACCGACTTAGGCAACCTCGGTACCGTGCAGATCCTAAGAGATCACTTGGTGACCCAGCATGGCTGGGAGGGACTGAGGACACTGGAGCCAGGGTTCGAGTCATGACTTTGCCACTTAAAGCCGTGTGCCCTTGGGCAAGTCCCCTACCCTCTCTGTGCCTGTTTTCTTGACCACATAATAGGAATAAGGATGGTGCCCACCTTCCAGGGTCACTGTGAAGAGTGGGTTGATACAGGTCAAGGGCTCCATTCTGAGTCTGCAGCAGGAAGGGCTCACTGAAATTTGGGAAACATCTCTTCACCAGCTCTTGCATGTACAGGGGACCTTTGGCGGGCTCTGTTGTGGAGGCTCAGAGCACACCAGACTCAAGTCAGATAGCTTGGTTGGCACCTCAACTCTCCTCTGACAACCTGTGTGGCCCTCAGTACTTTGCTTAGCCTCTCTGAGCCTCCATTCCCTCACACAACCTCAGAGGGCGGGAGACCCAAGAGTGGTGGTGAGGTGGAGTTAGGGTAAGGCTGAGACAGCGCATGTGCACCTGGCATGTCCCAGACGCTCTGGGCACGTTAGCCATCAGTCCTTCACTGCCATGCTCAGACTGTCCAGGTGGCTCCCAGGCACCAGGATGGGCCCCCTCATCCTGCCGCCTCTCAGCCCAGTTTTGGGAGTCTGTGGGTTTGCTTCCAGCATCTCAGCTCCCTCCTGCCTGTCACATCATCCTCCAAACCCCCGGGCTCATGTGGGCCCTGGGGAGTCCAATGGGGGAAGCAGGAGAGGCTAGGCCTCCTAACAGTGTCAGACCGTCCTTTCCACTGTGGCAGCATTGAGCCAACTCTTGCTTTGTGGCTTATGGAGCTGACGTCACCTCCTCTGGCCAGTCACATTTTTTTTTAAGTTGGGTAGGAGAAGTTTCTGGGCCCCCAGATGCTACCCAAGGGAACCCAACAATTATGGCATGGTGGGGAGAGGGACCAGGCCAGCCAGGGTCCAGGAGACCGGCTGGGAGGGGTGTCCCGAGCTCCGAGACATCCTTGATAGCAAGGCTCATCCTGATTCCAGAGAGGTTGCAACATGGAAATGGGCATCTGGAAGTTGATGGAATGTGTGTTTTGAAGGGCAGGCTGGGGCTAGGCAGAGGAAGGGAGGACATGCTTGTCACCAGGGAGATAGACCTGTCCTTGTCTAGGCTCCTCATCTGTTTGAGGACCCCTCTACCTCCAGGCACAAGAAAGAGCTCTTCTTTTAAAAGAACTACAAGTTCCGAGCACCAGAAAGGCCTCATTTTACGGGTGGGAAAACTGAATCTAGACAGACAGCCTTGCCTGGGGGAGCACGGCCCAGCAGTGGCAATGCAGGTCAAGAGCCCAGATTTCCCCGCCCCTGACCAGGACACTCTCCACAGTCCCCAGTGCTCTGCCTGCCAGACCAGCCTTCTGCTCCGGCCCTTAGACTCCTCCTCCTGGCAGGCCTCCAAGCTCAGGGGACCAGCAGCTAGACGACCTCCAGTCCCCCAAAGAGCAGACAGTAGGCTGGGATTTGAAGGGGCCTCAGTGACCCTTGTCTGGCTGTGGCCCAGCCTCGGGTTCAGAGCAAGGGACCAGAGTAGAGAAAGCTCCTGAGATAGAGGGAAGTCCAAGCTGGCTGACATTTGGATCAGCAACCATCCCAAAGCCCAGGGGTCTCACAGAAGAGTGGGAGGGGGAGGGGGCAGGGAGGACCAGCCCTGCCTTCCAGAACCAGCTCAGTCCCTCCTGGTCAGCACAGGGGCTCTCATGGGTGTGAAACCTCTGACTCTCCTTTCTTGAACTATGTCCCCCCATCCTGTAATGATCCATCTGTCTTGTCTGTGAGCCCTGTGAGGGCAGACCCAGGCCTGAGTCACCTCTGCCCTGGTCTGGCTCAGACCTGGCCCTGCCTTTCTGGCTAAGGACAGCTCAACAGATAAGATTAGACACTTAACTGGTCAGAGTTGACCCTGCCTGATGGTTCAAAGAACACAACAGAAGGTGTAAACAAAGTCTAGAGTGGGAGGGGGGGTTGTGCCAGTTACAAGCCACAGCAGCAACCCAGCCACACAGCCTGGAATGGGGCTTTCCTGCCCACTCCTGATACCAGGGGCTAGAGAGTCGGTGACCTCAGGAGAGGCCAGTGGCCTGGGACAGAGCCTGGCCTCTTGAGCCAGAAAGACCGGGCTCCATCCTTAACCTGCTGTCCAGTGTGTTATATTGGGCAAGTCACTTCCCAGCTCTGTCATCATCAGGAAAATGGGAATAGTGCTTCCTGAGGTTGCAGGGATCAGAGACAGGACAGGTGGAGGGCCATGCACAGTAGGTCCCTAGAAAATGGGGATGACAGTGTCATCTCCACAGGCGTTTACAAAGTACTGACACGTGTCTCCCCAGGGCTTCATGGCCGGCTGCCTTCCACCTCAGATCAGGAGGGGTCCTGCCACAGGTGGGAGGTGGGTGAGTGGAAGCTCAGCAGGTGTCAGTCCCTTCCACAGTGACAGGCTGGGGCAGGGCACACCACCTGGAGGAATGGACAGCAGCTGGCGTGGACACTGCCCCTGGCGACCTGCTTTCTAAGCAGTAGGCATCTATGCTAGGCTTCACCTGCCAGCCGGTGTCTCCCCTATCACCCTGTAAAGGGACACTCTTCACCTTTAACCAGTCAGGGGACAGGCACAAGGTCACACAGCTGGTGAGGGCCAGAGCCGGTCCTAAGCCAGGAGCATCTGAGTCCAAAGCCAGGGCTCTAGCCACCATGTCACACTGTCTCCCGCCAGGCAAAGGACCTGAGGGGAGGGGCCCTGGGCAGGCTGGATGCTGGGGACATAGGCGGATCCCTTGTTGGTATCTACTAGTAGAGCGAGTGGCAGGTGGCGAGAGTCCAGGGCGGATGGAACCCCTATCCCAGGGCCATCCTTGACTTCTCTATCGGCCCATTCTGGGACTCACCTTTTTCCCCACCCTCCCGCTGTACCTTCCCAAGTGGCCTGGAGGACCGCACTGACTACCACTGAGGGGCTGCCCCTCCCAGCAGCCCAGGGCCTGCGTCAGAGTGCCAGCGGGTGGGCAGGCAGGCAGACAGGCCTGAGTCAAGGCAGGAGCGGGCCCCACCTGGCCTAGGAAGTGGGGAGGACGGGCAGCCAGGGTCTCCCCATGCTGTATCCCCCCTCACCCCCGGACCAACCCTGAGCGAGTGAGCGAGGCTTGGGGACCCAAGCTGCAGCTGGTCCAGCATGCCACTCCAGCAGAGGGCTTGGGTTGTGGTCGAGTTTTGAAAACCTCCTCACCTTTTGCCCAGACCCCATCTGTACACGTTCCCCCTTCTCATTCCTGCATTTTGTCTGTGTACAAAACCCACCCTGTTTCCATTCACCCAGCCTTTACGGCAAGGGTGTGCACTCAGGCTCTAGGCCTGGGGTGGAGGGGCTTGTGGTCCGAATGCCTTCCTCCAGACGCCAGACAGGGCTGATAAGAAAGGCAGAAATGGAGAGAACGTGGGAAGGGATCCAGAAGGGCTTCCTGGGGGAGGTGGCATGGGGTAGGGGTCTTGGTTGGATTATGAGAGGTTGAGAGGCAAAGCAGGGACCCCCCCAAAAGCTACAAGCTCCCCAAAGCAGGCAGTGAGCCTTGTTTATTACTCGCTCCCCAGTATCCAGAACTAGAGAAGGTTGCCAGTGTTTACTGTATGAGTATATGAATGAATGAATGAATGAACAATCAAACGAACAAATGTAGGCTAATGTCATTCCAGGAGGAGGGGACAGCATGAAGGAAGGCTCAGAAATGGGACAGTCCCCCATCCAGGGGGACAAAGATAAAAATAACGGTAGTGCGTAGTTTGTGCCAGGCCCTGCACCGAGCTTCTCGCTGAATCCTTACAGCAGCACGCTGCGGTAGGCACTTTCCATATTCCCACTTTACAGTCGAGAAGGCCGCGGAGGTTCCGTGCCGTGCTGGGGCAAATAGCTAGGAGGCGGCAGCCCCAGGCCTCACCCCCACTGGCCACCTGCTTCCCAGAAAGTCCCTCCCTCAGACTGTCAGGCTCCCAAAGCCGGGGCAGTGCTGCAGGCATTCGTGGGCTCTGGCCTGGGCACCGGGGCCCACCCTGCTTCAGCAGCTGTCCTCACAGCCTCCGCCTTGCCCCCTTCTTCCTCAGAGCTACACCCCCACTGTGTTTGAGCGGCTCACCGTTAATCTGCAGATGAAGGGCAAACCCTTGAACCTCCAAATCTGGGACACAGCAGGTGGGTGTGCGGGGCTGCAGGAGGGGCACGTGGGAGGAGGGGCCCCACATGCCCAGGAGCCACGCCCTGCTCCCTTCCTTCTGAACCAGAGAGGCCCAGCCAATCTCACCGATCTCCAAGGGACAGGTGTTGGCCAGGATTAGGGTCCCCAGGAACCTGAACCTTCTTTGCTCCTGCTTCCCCCAACAGAGGGTAGCCAACTGTGTCCCGGAGACAAGGGGAGTCCAGAGCTCTTTTCTCTCATGGGATGAACTATTCCTGGCCTCCTAAGCATTCCACCCTGGCTTTAGCTTCTGTAAGATCTGCCTGATCTTGACCTCTGCCCTCCAGCTTCCTGACCTTACCCACATAGGGTTCAGTCAAATTCACACCAGAGCTGAAAGCTCACCCCAGGGTATCCCAGCAGCCCCCTGACCATGCAGAGGTTAAGGGGCCTTTGTCCAGGGTCCTCCCTGCTTCCTACTTCTCACCCCCCAAGCCCAGGGCAGAGCAGGCTTCGGACTGATGGCCCCAGTCCCTGCAGCCTGGGCCTCTGCCTTGTCCCCCATTCCTTCCAGAGCAGGGCTCTCTCAGCAAGTGGTCTTACCCAGACCAGGGCTAACACAGCCCACAGGCAAGCCAGGGGAACACTGCCCGGGGGGAGCGTTCGTGTGGAGTGGCCACCTAAGCCCCACATTTGTATCAGACCACGAGGCACAAACCAGGCCCTGTTCCGGGCTCCCCCATCTGCTGGGATGACCTCCTGGTGTTGGGGGAGATCTGAAGGGATCTCCCACCCCTCCCCAGGGCAAGTTGACTATGACCGCCTGCGGCCCCTCTTCTACCCCGACGCCAGTGTCCTGCTCCTCTGCTTCGATGTCACCAGCCCACACAGCTTTGACAACATCTTTAACCGGGTAGGTACCAGGGGGCGGGGGAGGTACAGCCCTCATAGCCAGGCCACTCTGCTCTGTCCCCACCCTTGACTCCGCAGCCTGTCAGAGCGTGGCAGGCCCTGGATGACAGTGAATCCAGCACCTTTGGTGTATATGGGGAAACTGAGGCCCAGAACAGGGGCAGCAACTTGCCAGAGGTCCCATAGGGATTTGGTGGCAGGGTCTGGACTCAGAACTCTGTGGCTCTTTCCACCATGACCTACCTGAGAATGCTGGGTGACCCAGAGGCCCCCGCATCTCCCCAGCCTGGGCCTGCCCGAGGTTGCAAGCACCGTCCGCCTCCAGCAGCTCTCAGCCCCCTTCTGTGTGACTGCTGGCTTTCGGCAGCCCCCCAAGATGCCCCCCAGCCCCCCAAGATGCCAGGCCTTCCCAAGGCTGCTCACTGCCCACAGTGTCAGGGATGTGGTCCCTTGAGTTGTTCTGCTCCTGCCCCCCTGCTGCCATGCGAATGGCATACAAACTTCGTGCGCTAGGGTTCCTCAGAGCACAGCTGGTGACGGCGTGAGTAACGTTAACCCCAACACTGATGGTAATATTTATGGAGAACTTACCTTGTGCCAAGCACTGTTCTGGGCACTTCTGCCCACTCACCCGTCTACTCCCCCTAACCTGATGGAGCCAATAGTAGGATTATCCCCAAGGTGGGAGTGGGAGAGAGGTTTTGACCAGAGCAAGTGGAAGGCAGTCTTGCCATTTCCCAAGATGAGAAGGAGCAAGTGGGGGCTAGGGAGGTGGGAGATGGGGGCCTGTCGGACATCACAGTGGAGGGCCAGGTAGACACGGAGGTCTGAGTCCGCAGCTTCCAGGAGAGGGCCAGGCTGGGCTGGGCAGATCCATTTAGGAACTGCTAGGGGGGAAGAGCCTTGGACGCGGGAAGGTCACCTGGAGAGAAGCAGAGAGCAGGGTCCCAGGGCAAAGTGCCCACCAGGCTGTAGAGGGGGGAGGGGTCCCTTCCTGGTGCCAGGCTGAGGAATCGGTACTGGATTTAGCAGGTGAAGTCACATGGGAGACCGTGATCAGGCACAGTTTTGTGGAGGGGTTGAAGTATGGGGAGTCAGCCCAGGACCCCACCCAGGCCCCATCTGGCTCCGGGAGCCAGACGGTTTGATGCCAATTTTTTCTGAACAGACAAACTGAGTAGGCATGCACTCCTGGAGATCTAAATCCCCTGTCTCTGGATTCTAGACTCCCCAGTTGTTGTCCAGGCTGCAATAACCAGGCCCCAGAGCCTCACATTCCAAAGAGCAACTGACACAGAATAGGAGTGTTCCCTCCAACAGGCAAAGAGCTGCTGCAGCCATTTTGTGAGCTGCTTTATTTTTAAAGGATGACTTATTTCTTTATATATTTTACCCAGTTGGGAGGAGGTCCTGGGAGCCCTTACCTTGCAAAGTGGCAGGATTCTAGACCAGGCGGGAGCAGGGCTCTGGGCCCCAGCCTCTGGGCTCAAATCCTGCCACTTCCAGTTGTGTGACCAGGGCCAAGTTATGTGACCTCTCCGAGCCTCAGTTACTGCATCTGTACAATGGGATTGATGACGGAACTTGCTTCGTAGGGACTTGGGGCATCGAAGGGTTCATACACGTAAAGTCTTAGAGCCTGGCTCAGAGTAATTCTCCCTAAATGTTCGCTGTGCTGATTATCATTGCTGGAGTCCGCCGGGGGAGCGAGAGGGTGTCCCTTTCTCCCCAGCTGCGGAGAGGGACAGCAATCCCGATGGCTAACACACACACACGCACTGCCACCCTCCCCGCAGTGGTACCCAGAGGTGAACCACTTCTGCAAGAAGGTGCCCATCGTTGTCGTGGGCTGCAAGACTGACCTGCGCAAGGACAAGTCGCTGGTGAAGAAGCTGCGGAAAAATAGGTTGGAGCCTGTGACCTACCACAGGGTAGGAAACCCAGCCCAGGGGTGGGAGGCTGGTCCTGGGAGGGGGACCTTCAGGGTATGCTGATCCTGCCCAGCCTCTCAGCAGCAAGAGGCATCCATCACACTCAGGGGGTCGGGATAGGGGTCATCTTGGAATGGTCTGGGCTTGGAAGTGGTACCTAGAATATTCTAGAAGGTTCTGCCTATGGAAGGGAGAGCAAATGGTGTGCCCATTCAGATAATCCTACCCACCCACTTCACAGATAGGGAAGCTGAGGCCTGGAGAGGAACCCCAGCTCTTCAGGTCACAGGCCCTGCTCTGCTACATGCCTGGGAAGTGGGTTAGTTGGTGCCTTGAGAGGCAGGGACCCATCCTGGAACTGAGGCAGGAAACCCAATAAAGCCATGAGAGTGCTTGGTCAAGCCAGGAGGGAGGAGCTGTGGGTGTCCTGGAAAAACTCACCTTCCACTTTTGTCCTGGAGACTCCCTAAGATGGCCAAGGGGGCTATGGGGAGGCAGGACGTGAGGCCCCCCAGAGGCCCCCACCTCAAGGCAGCCCCATCCACTCTCTCTCTTAGGGCCAGGAGATGGCGAGGTCCGTGGGCGCAGTGGCCTACCTCGAGTGCTCAGCCCTGCTCCAAGAAAACGTCCACGCGGTCTTCCAGGAGGCGGCCAAGGTGGCCCTCAGCAGCCGCAGTCGCAACTTCTGGAGGAGAGTTACCCGGATCTGTTGCATGGTGACCTGACATCGCGAGGCCCTCCCTGCCCCAACCACCCCAGCAGCACAGGAAGGAGCTGGGCGCTGAGTTGCCCGGTTGGCTGGGCTGGACCCAGTCCCCAGGCTGTGATCACTGAACTGCACGTCAAACCGATGGACACCACCAAGGCCGGGCCCCTGACCCTGGGGCTGCCATCCCTGGACTAGAGCATAACCCCCCTGAGGCCTGAGGAAGGGCTTCCAGAGCCTACCCGCCCTGTGGAGGGCTCCTCGTGGAGTCCCCTAAAATGAGTACCAGACTCCCAGCTCCCAGCCTGGACCACACATCCAGAAGAAGCCTGTTCAGCCTGGTGCCACCTCGCCGCTGTTCCCAGGGCTGCACCTTCGGGACCTGGCGCTCCCAGGACCCTGGGCCACAACTCACACCCTCCCCCATCCCCCTTCCCCCTGCCCAGCCTGTGTAACTGTAACAACTAAAACCACATTGCTCGTCAGTTATGTCATGTGCCTTCCTTTACACACGTTCCGTAGCAGAAAAGACCCCACCACATGTAGGCAGTGGAGTGGGCCTGCCTGGATCCAAACCCGGCTTTATCACTTTGGGACCTTGGGCCAATTACTTGAACCCTCTGCACCTCGGTATCCTCATCTGTGAAATGGGACCAATCACAGATGATGTCGTGGAGCCTTTAGATGAGTAAGAGCATCATGAGACACATGCAAAGAGCTCAGCAGGTGCCTGGAACCCAGTAAGTGCTCCCAAAAGGTTCACAAGTGGTTTTTTTGTTTGTTATGATAAATATATAATATTGCAGAGATGTAATATACTCAATAATACTATATTAGGGTTCAGTATTATGTTAGGGTTTTCCAGAGAAACAGAACCATCTAGAACCAATAGGGTGTGTGTGTATATGTGGAGAAAGAGAAATTGTAAGGAATTGGCTCATAGGATCACAGGGGCCGGCAAGTCCGAAACCTGTAGGGCAGGCTGGAGATTCAGGTAAGCTGACGTTGCAGTCTTGAGTCTGAATTCTGCAGGGCAGGCAGGCTTTCTGGGCTGCTGACTTGAGGCACAGTTCCTTCCTCAACAAACCTGTCGTTTCTCTTAAGGTCTTCAACTGATTGGGTGAGGCCCACCCACGTAGAACCAGCCTCAAACATGCACCCCTTCAGTTTCATTAGAAACAGCTCAAGGGGGAGTGCCTGGTAGCTCAGTCGGTTAAGCGTCTACCTTCGGCTGAGGTCAAGCCCTGCATCGGGCTCCCTGCTCAGCGAGGAGTCTGCTGCTCCCTCTCCCTCTGCCCTCCCCCCACCAATAAATAAAATCTTTTTTTAAGATTTTATTTATTATTTATTTGTCAGAGGGGGAGAGAGAGAGAGAGAGCACAAGTAGGGGGAGTGGCAGGCAGAGGGAAAAGCAAGCTCCCCACTGAGCAAGGAGCCCAATGCAGGACTCAATCCCAGGACCCTGAGATCATGACCTGAGCTGAAGGCAGACGCTTAACCGAGTGAGCCACCCAGGTGTCCCAATAAATAAAATCTTTAAGAAAAAAAAGAGAGAGGTGCCCAGGTGGCTCAGATGGTTAAGTCCAACTGTTGGCTTTGACTCCAGTCATGGTCTCAGGGTTGTGGGATCATTACCAGGCTCTGTGTTCTGCTAGAGATTCTCTCCCTCTCCCTCCCTCTGCTCCTCCCCACACTCGTGCGTGGTCTCTCTCTGTCTCTCTCTCTCAAATAAAATTTAAAAAAAGAAAGAAAGAAAAGAAAAAGAAAGAAAGAAAGAAAGAGAAAGGGAAAGAAAGAAAGAAAGAAAGAAAAAGAAAAAGAAAGGAAGGAAGGAAGGAAGGAAGGAAGAAAAAAAGAAAGAAAGAGGAAGAAAGAAAGAAAGAAACAGCTCAAGGGAGGGACCACTTCATGGGGATGTGGCTAACTCAGTAGGTCGAGCCTGTGACTCTTGATCTCAGGGTTGTGAGTTCAAGCCCCACCTTGAGTGTAGAGATAATGTAAGAATAAATATTTTTTTAAAAAGGAAAAAAAAGACAAAGACAAACAGCTCAAGGGAAGGACACTTGTGCCAGAGGAGGGCTCATGGCTTGGGTTGCAGAGCTGAACTGAGGCAGGTGAAATGATGTTACTGGCCTGCTCCAGAAACCCCACATGGGTTACAGGCTCCACTCCAGGGTTTTACTATAAACTGCTCAGGAATGGGAAATAACTTCCTGGCCTAGATTGCTAGCCTGATTGCTCCTCCCTGCCAAGCATACCCCATGCCCAGAATATTCTCTATTCTCCCCTGCCTGCCCTCAGACAGGCCAGCTCAGACAGCCCTCTTCTCTAATTTCCCAAAATACATGTTCCTGGAGCCCTGATAGTTATGTTGCTATGATGCTTTTCACACTGACTTCTTGCACATCTGTCTCCTTGCACTAGACCTTAACTTCCGTGAAATCAGGACCCTTGTTTGCTTTGTCTCTTTGTCCCCATCCCCTAGCTGAGGATGTGGCTTGGCCTGTTGGCACTGATGAGTGTTCCATCTCTGGAGTCAGTAGCAGATCTGGGTTTGAATGTCAGTGCTGCCATCTTCCATAGCCATGTGGTTTTATGAGAGTTACACTCTTCGAGCCTCGCTATCCCATCTGGCAAATGGGAATGATCATATCCATCTACAGGGTTGTTATGGGGAGGAAGTGACAAAATGCTTGTCGGGTGCCTAGCACAGTGCCGGCCATAAAGGAGGATGCAGGAAGCAGGGAACAAATTGCAAGACTGGCTGGGCTGGACAGGATGTCCTATATTTGAGGGCAAGGTGCCGAACAAGAGGTCAGGAGACACAGGTGCTGGCATGGGCTCCTTCCCTGAGATAACCAGGGACTCTGTCATCTGTTCCTTCAACAGCCTGGTGTCTCAGGAGCTCTCTGGTGTGCCCCACGCTACGACAAGGGCTAGGGATATTACACAGGGAATCGCGGTTTGTGCCCTCAAAGCCGGGTGTGTTTGCAATGCCTGGGATAAGCAGAGAGGAGGGGTCCTAACCGCTCATCACCATGTGGCACGGTCCTGTGTGTCTCCCTGCTGGACTGTCAGCTCTCCAAGAGCACAGACTGGGTTTGTCAGAATCCCCTGTGCCTCAAGTTACCCAAGAGAAAGCACTTTGTGGAAAGAGGACCAAGGGTGAGTGTGGGGGATGATGTGTCCCATCACGGCGACCCGAGAGCCTGAGATGCTGTGTGTGTAAAGTCGTGCAAGGCAGGGGGGACAAAAGGATTGGGCCGAAGGGGGCCGATAAGATTAACAAGAAGGTAGAAGGAGTGACGTGCTTCGTCCCGGGAGGGTCTCGGTCTTCTCACCTGACAATGGGAGGAGTAAGTTCCGCTTCCTTGCCTCTTATCTCCTGGCAGTGTTCTATCAGGAAGGAGATTAGAGAAATAAACAGGTTTGATGGTTAAATTTCTGTGTCAATTTGATTAGCTATAGTGCCCAGTTGTTTGGTCAAACACCAGCCTAGATGCCGCCCCTGAAGGGATTTTTTAGACGTAAGGAATATTTGAATCAGGCGGCTTTGAGTAAAGCAGGTGATCCTGCGTCCTGTGTGTGGGCCCCCTGTCCAATTAGTGGACGGCCTTGAGGGGCAGGTTTCTGGAGGAAGAGGGTCACGTGACCAGAGGTAGCCCTGACGTTTAATTCAACCCTCACTGCATTTCACCTGGGACACATGCTGAGAGGTCAAGGTCAGAGAAGAACTGCTCTTGGAGCACAGGGGAAGCCAGATGGGGTCAAGGAGTCAGAGGATACAGTCATATGCCGGGAAGCGGCTTCTGGGGCTTCGCACAGAGGGGGATGTGGGCACGTGCCCAGTCTCACGGGGTCCCTGCAGGGGAGCAGCTGAGTCAAGAATACACATTTGCTTTCTCTCCTCGCCCTGCCCTTGGCTGCTCTCCTTCACTTTCTTCCAGAGCTCGTCACCGTCACCGTGTGGCACGGTCCTGTGTGTCTCCCCACTGGACAGCCAGCTCCCCAAGAGCACACACTGGGTTTGTCGGAACCCCCAGTGCCTCAGACAGTGCCCAGCATGTAGGAAGCACTAAAGAAATACCCACTGGATGAAGTGGCTCACACCCGGTCCTGCCTGGATTACCACATAAATCTCCCCGCCTCCTCCTCCTCACACTCCGCCCCCCCCCCCCCCCCCCCCCCCCCCCCCCCCCCCGCTCCCCTCCCTCCTCCACCCCAGCACAGCCACTCTCCCAAGCCCGGCCTTCTGCAGCCCCTCTGCCCAGAGAAGGTCGTCCAGCTTCCCCAGCCGGAGACTTGAACTGTCCCGCATCTGGCTGCCTAGCTCTCCTGCCTCGTTCCGGGACACCTGACACTCCAGCCACACCGGGCAGCACCACGGACCAGTCCTAGCCTCCAAGGCTTTGCTCAGGCTGTTGGCCCACCTCGGCATGCCCTTCCTCCTGATCACTGCCTGTTCAAATCCCCCCTCCACCCCCAAATCCTTCAGAGTCCAGCTCAGACACCACCTTGCCCAGGTAGCCCGTGGTCCTGCTGACTATATTCACCCCCCCCCCCGCCGCGGCACACACCCCATAGGGTCTGTTGTCTTTGCACGGGGCCCCTTGGCTGGGGAACTGGGCTTTGCTTCCCGACTGTGGGAACAGCCAGATTGGGCTCCTTAAGATGACAGTCTGGTGGCCGACTGGGGAGGATGGCTGGGAGGGCGGTGGCGGGAGACCAGTTGGACAGCCGCAGACGTCCAGACACGACCCAAGAAACAAGCCGGCACAGGTCAAGACCGGGTGACTTCTGGGCTGGGGAAGCCGAGGTGGCGGCCCGGGTGGACTGCAGGAAGGGTGGGGACGCTGAGAGTGAGGGAAGAATGCAGGCCTCTCCCCTGCGTGAGAAACTTGGAGAAGGCGAGCCCCTTCCCCGTTGGCGGCACAGGGAGAGGCGGATCTTGCCAGGCCTCCCCACGCAGCCATCCCAGGTGTCCCGGGAGGGCACAGTGAGAGGCAGTCCTTGGAGACGCCTGGCCGAGGAGCCAGGGTTGTCATTATGGGTCGTTGTTCTCCTCCTCCTCACCCGCCAAGTCCCCCTTTCAATTCCTTACGACCCCGCCTGGCGGGGCGGCGGCCAGACTAGTGGGAGCCAGGGGAAGGCACAGCCCAGAGGCCGGCTGGGGCCAAGAGCCACAGACCGCAGTGTCTTCATTTCTCCACGCCGCCTCCGCCGGCCTTGGGGTTGTCTGCCGGGAAGGCAAGGGGCGGGGGTGGGGACCCCAAGTCACCTCCTCCAGAACAGGCCACTCCCTGGCATCTTTGGGCGGGAGGGTGGGGCACACTCCGCGTGAGTCACTGAGTCACGAAGCTTCCCTCTCGCTCTGCCCGTGCAGCGCCCTGAGCCCCACATCTGGGTGCAGGGAGGGGAGGATGGCTGCCAGATCACCCCACTTTGGGCCACTCTCCTTGTTTTCTCTGGCCTCCTTCTGCTCCTGTTTTCTCCTGGGGCCCCTTCTTTTGAAGGATGAGAACTCACGGCCACCCAGGAAGTCATCCTGAAGCCACTGGCGAGGGAATCTACAAAGCCTGAGAGCACGCTGAGGGGCAGAGAGATCCATGAGAGAGCGGGATAGCTGCCGGGCCACCCTGCATGCGTTCTAAGGCTTGATCTCCCACTAAACGCTTCCGTTTAACTGGTTGGATTTGGCCCAACCCTCCAAGGGGAGGCAGGAGGATGGGCTGGAATTTCTGTGGGGCTCACGTCTGCGGAGACACCAAGCCTGGTCCAGGGCTAATCGCAGGGCAGACACTCCACGAGTTTGTTTAGGAAATACGTTATCAGTTGTCTACCATGTGCCGTCCCTGTTCCAGACACTGAACACCAAGCAGGGGGGTGTGGGAGTGAGCAGGACGTGGCCCTTGCCTTCCAAGCCTCCATCCTCCACCCTCCATGGGAGTTCCAGTGTGGACACAACCAGTGGGGGAGGGAGCGTCCCACATTCATTCGCAGCCTGCTTCTGCCGTTGAGATAAATACGAGGGGCGCTGGGGATGGGGGTGGGTTGCTGAGTGAAAGACAAAGAGCTCTCCCCTCATACCCACGAATCTGAAACAGGGTTGCTCTAGGACCCGTGCTCCTGTCTGCCCAGCCGAAGAGCGTCTCAAAGTCCTGTCTGACCAGGCACCGTAGGAGACATTCTGCGCATCGTCCCTCATTCCGTCCTCATAATACCCTCACTTCAGAGACAGGAAACCGTTTCAGAAAGCTGAAAGAGTGGGACCAAAAGCAGTGAATGGGAGAGCTGGGCTCTTCTCATGCAGGATGGGACTCCCAAGCCCAGGCTCCTGACCTCCCCTGGGCACTGGCCAGGTGGCTGGACCTCCACCAGCAGAGGGCAGCAGGGTCCAAGGAGAGGAGACTTCCCCCAGGACAGGGGAGGCCGGCAGGCAGGCCAGGAGCGGACACCTGCCCCATCGCCCTGCCTGGGGCACTGTGGGGCACCACACCCCTCCCACGAGCCACCACCCACTAGCCATGCCCATCCCAACATTTTAGTGAATTAAAAACAGGCTCAGAGTGGCTAAGGACTTGACCATTCAGCGAGTTGGGCAGACTTAGAATGAAAATCATGCTGGGGTTCTAGCGTCAGAATCTAGGATTAGAATCCCAGCATGGCACTTAAATGCCTCGCAGGATTACAGTCAAGTGCGTGGGCTGGAGTGAGATCAAAGGCGGCCACTCACCTCACCGGAAGCGCTTTTCACGGGGCCACATAACCCAGGCTTGCTTAATTTCCTTGGTGCTACACCTGGGGAGACAGATGGGGTCTCAGCCCCTGACTTGCTCTCCCCTGACGCCACCCCAGAATTTATAACATAGTGTGAGAGATTATCAAACACTTTAGAACATCGAGGAACCCCAACGGAGCGCTCCCGGAAAGTAAGGCTCTGTGGACTGGCACCTGGGGTCACACCCCACGGTGGCCAGAACTCTCCTGGGGCTGGCCGGAGGGGGGAAGGGAAGAGGGAGAGGATCTGGAGGACCGTGGGGTCCCTCCTGCTGGAGAACTACCCCACTGGGAGACCCAGACCCCGTGATGGGGGTGGGAGGGTGCTGGGAAAGGTGAGCAGAGTCACGACTGTCTTCTCCCGGTGTTCCCTCCAGCTGAAGGCGCTTTATTATGTGACAAAAGGCTGCCTCCACAGTACAGGAGACATCTCGCAGGGCTCCCTGCTGGCCTGTCCCCCAACTTCAGACACCCCGGGCTCTCCAGCTCTTCACTTCCCCACCCCAGCTCTTACCCCAAAATTAAAAAGGATGTTTTAGGCTGTTGTCACTGATTGGGTGCCTAGATTCGCGGCGTGCAACTGCCACTCACCCCACCTTTATTCCTGCCCCTACCCCAGGCCCAGGACCACCCTGACCACAGGGTGGAGGGGCACATCTAAATGCCCCATGGTCCCAGCAGCGACCTGCGGGACACATGAAGAGCTTCTCTTTCTGGTCTCCCTTCCCCCACTCCCTCCTCCTGCTTCCTGGGATCTCCTCCCTAACTAGCTTTTCTGTTTCTTGTAGTTGTTGCATTTATTCATTTTGCTTGCCTATTCATTCATGCACTGGACAATTCTCTCCTGAGCACCTCCCAGCCCAGTCCCTTGACCGCCCCCTGGGTTTCTTAATTCTCTGTGCAGCCCTACTGGGAGGCAGCACCCCTTCCTCTATGGAAGCTGGACCACCTACTGGACCCTCACTCTGTCCTTAACCTGGCAGCTAGGTATCGACTCCTCTTGCTCTCTCTCCTGCACTTAAGACTTTGAATCTGGAGGAGGAGACAAAGAGGAACGTTTAAATTCATTCTAGTGACATGGGTAATATTTTTTTTTCTTTAAGAAGTATCTAGGGCTCACTACCTGCCAGACTCCTCCAGTCCTCATAACCACCGTACAAGGCAGGTACAGTTGACAGCAGCCCCATCTTGCAGAGAGGGCAGAGAGGTTAGGAAACTTGTCCAAGGTCACAAGCTAGCAAGTGACAGGTCTAGGGTTTGAACCTGGGCTGGATGTGTGCATGGCCCAGGCACTGGGTGGGGGTGGCCCGCCAGGGGCAGTGCTCAGGGGCTGTCACCCGGCCCATGGGGACCTGTTCCTCTGCCTTGTGTGTGACCTGTTCACACTGACTGAGAGTGATCAGACAGCCTTTCCATAAGGTCTTTTCTGCAGAAATTAATCACCCCCTTCCGAGGTCCAAAGCCTCTGAAGAGCTCTGAGTGGTTGAGATCCCATATCAAGGAAAAATTGGAAAACAGGATTCAAATTACTCTGTATCATGGTCAACAAAAACAACTGTTGATAATTTGCATATTTTCCTTTCCTCTTTTTTTCTCTGAAAACACTTTTGCAGAATTGTAATCACACCATCGTACAACTTTGAATTCTGTTTTTTTCTTTCAACATTTTAGCCTAAAACAAAATATAAAAACAAAAACAAAAAATCCAATTTTTAGTCTAAATATTCTTATATTCCAAACAGCTTGTGAATATCATTAAAAATTTTTATTTTGGAATAATCTTAGATTTAAACAAGAATTACATAAATAGGGACGCCTGAGTGGCTCAGTCATTAAGCGTCTGCCTTTGGCTCAGGGCGTGATCCCAGCGTTCTAGGATCGAGCCCCGCATCAGGCTCCTCCACTGGGAGACTGCTTCTTCCTCTCCCACTCCCCCTGCTTGTGTTCCCCCTCTTGCTGTCTCTCTCTCTGTCAAATAAGTAAAATAAAATCTTTTAAAAAAATACATAAATAGTATATCAAGTCCCCATAAACTCCTCAGCTGGCTTCCCCTAATGTTAACACTCGTTTATCGAAACTAAGAAATTAACATTAACACCGTTCATTAAACTCTGGACCTCACTGGGGTTTCACCAGCTTTTTCGCAGAAGTCTCTTTTCTGTTCCAAGGTCCAATCCAAGATACCATGGTGCATTTAGGTGAATATCATTTTTAGGGGCTGCGTGTTATTTCCTCTAGTGAATATTCTAACAAGTGTTTAAAAACCTATCCACTGCTGCACATTTTTTGCATTGTTTCTAGTTTTACTTTGGAAAACTTATTTCATACGAAATGAAAATGAGAATTTATTCAAAAACAAGTGGTGGTTCACACCTGGGGTTTGGGCACCAAATGAAACAAAACAAAAAAGTTCTATTTAAAAAGCAGCCCGGCTGATCAGTAGTGTGTTAATTTTTTTTTTTTAAGATTTTATTTATATGTCAGAGAGAGGAAGAGAGAGAGAGGGAGAGAGAGCACAAGCAGGGGGAGCAGCAGGCAGAAGGAGAGAGAAGCAGGCTCCCCACTGAGCAGGGAGCCTGACTCGGGACCTGATCCTAGGACCCTGGGATCATGACCTGAGTGGAAGGCAGATGCTTCACCGACTGAGCCACCCAGGCGCCCCAGGAGTGTGTGTTAATTACTCAGTGGCCCCGCACCTCCTCCACGCATGCTCCGGAGCTCGGATAAGGAGAAAGTTTAGAGGACCCGCCCAAGATCACACAGGGCTAGCAGGGACAGAGTTCAGGTCTCCTGCCCCTAAATCCTGCTGGAGTGACTGGCTGCTCTCTACATGAAACTCTATCGAAGTGCTAGTGTGCTTTTATTCGGAATTGTTAAAGGGAGCCCAGGAATCAGTAGACTAAGGAAGAAAGGTTTTAGAGAAGGAAAAACCCTGCCTTGCTCCCTGACATTTTTGGTTTCAGATACTCTGATTTATGATCAGATTAAGATCAGTAATCATGTGGGTGGGGCCTCGGCTTCCTCTTCTGTAAAGTGGTGGTACTACCTCCCTGGCTCGCCGTCTTGACGGTGCAGGAGGTCATGTATGGGAGGACTTAACACAGCACCCAGTGAGTGCCCCAAAGATGGGAGCCACCATTAGTGATGTCCCTGCAGCAGAGAGCCAGCCTGGAGAAAACAGCAGACAAACCCCAACTGAGGGACATTCTACAAACTACCCGGCAGGTCCTCCTCAAAACTGTTGAGGTCGTCAAAAACCCTCGAAATCTAAGAAACTGTCACAGCCAGAGGAGCCTGGGAGACATGACTACCAAATGTAGTGTCATGTCCTGGATGGGATCCTGGGACAGAAAAGAACATTCGGTAAAAAAGTAAGGAAATCTAGATAAGGTATGGACTTTACTTACTAATGTATCAATATTGGTATAGTACTAGGGGTGTCTGGTTGGCTTAGTCCGTAGAGCATGCGACTCTGGATCTCGAGGTCGTGAGTTCAAGCCCCGTGTTGGGCAAGGAGACTACTTAAAAAAAAAAAAAACTAAAACAGAACAAAAGAAACATTGGTTCATTACTTGTAACAAATGTACCAGGCTAAGTTAAGATACTAGCAATAGGGAAACCTCGGTGCAGGGATACATAGAAACTGTACTAATATATATATTTTTTAACATATGAATCTAAAACTTCTAAAATAAAAACAGTCTTTAAGGGGCACCTGAGTGGCTCAGTCGGTTAAGTATCCAACATCAGTTCAGGTCATGATGTCAGGGTCATGGGATGGAGCCCCGTGTCGGGGTGCCTGCTCAGTGGGGAGTCTGCTTCTCCCTCTCCTTCTGCTTTTTTTTTTTTAAGATTTTATTTATTTATTCGACAGAGATAGAGACAGCCAGCGAGAGAGGGAACACAAGCAGGGGGAGTGGGAGAGGAAGAAGCAGGCTCATAGCAGAGGAGCCTGATGTGGGGCTCGATCCCATAACGCCGGGATCATGCCCTGAGCCAAAGGCAGACGCTTAACCGCTGTGCCACCCAGGAGCCCCTCTCCTTCTGCTTCTATCCCTGCTCATTCTCTCTCTCTCTCTCTCTCTCTCTCATAAATAAAATCTTTTAAAAAACAGTATCTAAAAAATTAATCCAAGTAATCACCAGGAGAAATCTGGTGCTGATCAGACCATCCTATTATCTATGCTGGGGTAGGGCCCCATGATCTTTCAGGTGAGAGCTTCTAAAGACCCTGTCAGAGCTGGGACCGAGTTCCCTGACTGGTGTTTAGATGGCAAAAAGGCTGAGGGCAGGTCCCTGAGGCTTAGCGACATCCCCCAGGGGCCTCCCTCAGAGGCCTTTAATGTTCACTAAATGCACGTGGGCCATCTAAGCCTGAACTGCCCCACCTTTGAGCAAGACAGATAAATGGGTGCAATTCACGCTGACTTGTGAAATTCAAGTTCTGAGCTGAAGCCGAGACCCAAAAGAGCCGGGGAGACCTCCTGAGGTTTAAACAAACAGACGCCGGCCTCGGACAATAGAAATGTAAACAGCCCCTGATGGGCTTGCTCACACGCTTTCACTCTCCGACGCATCCGCCCAAGCCCAAGTTCCCTGACTCCAGGAGTCCAATTATCCAGTTTCAAACCAGATCTAAGTCCTTTGTCCCAGATGAACTTGATTCGGAGCCCCAGGGCATGACCCCGCCCCCGGGGCTAACCGGCTGCCCTAGGGACCCCTGGTTGGGACTGCACAGGACAGCCCTCCTAAGGCCATTGGGCTGTGGGCAGAACAGCTCCCAGGGCCTCTCCAAGCTCACTGGCCCCACTTCCCACCCCTCTGCCGGCCTTGTCAGCAGAAGGGATTACGGAAGGTATTAAAAACCGGCTGGGGGGGGGGCGGAGATTGCAGGGCCTGTGTCAGGGAGGCTGAGGCCACTGGGGCACAAGGCACAGCTCTCCACTGGTCAGCAGGGGCCCTGAACCCCTCCGCTCACTGGGCCTGAGCCTCTCCAAGCCTCTGGTCCAAGTCCTACCCGGTCCAGCCTCACAGGGCAGTGGTCTGTGGTCACCTGCGTGTGGGGCTGTGCCCTGGAATGGAGGGTGAGGGAAGAATTTCGGGCTAAGCCAGGCAGGGGGACACTGGAGAATTTTTGCCTCTGGGCTGAGGGTAGAGCAGGGCAGGGCGAGAACCACAGGCAGGATGGAGGATGCCCCAGCAGATGTTCGGTTGAAAACTAGTCAGGGCCAGGACTGGGACCCTTCCCCTAAGGAGCAAAGGCGCAATTCCAACTCGTGCCCCCATCCTGGCTCCCTTCCCCAGAAAATGCTCCGTCAGCTCTCACCAAGTACACGCCCGACGCCTAGGACATCACCGTCACTCAGAGCTGTGGGCAAGACTCAGGACGAATCTCCCTTTGGGAAGGGACCCTGGCCCCACAGCCATGTAGCCAGTTTTGAGAAGAGGCTCTGCCCCAGTGCTACAAAGCTGCCCGCCTTGCCTGCCACAGCTCCCTCCGCTCCCGCCCCGGAGAGGCAGCTTCCGCCCCAGTTGGAGCTCCCAGGGGGAGAGCCTGCTGGGATCCAAGGGACACGGGGTCACCGCACCTGTGAGCACGGAGTAGCCTTCCCGCAGTGGGGCCACGCTCTGCTGTCTGCCATGGGCTGCAGCTCCTGCCAACCCCGGCCCACCTGGGCACGACTGCTCAGGGGGTACAGAAAAGGCACCTCAGGGGCGCCTGGCTGGGTCAGTGCGTGGAATGCGCGACTCTGGATCTTGGGATTCTGAGTTCGAGCCTCACATTGGGTGTAGAGATTGCTTAAAAACAAAATATTTAAAAAGCAAAAAGAAAGAAAAGAAAAGGCACCTTAGCCTCTGGCTGGGACTCTTTCAAAAGTGGGCAGAATTCCAATTTAACACTTGTCGTGCCCACCTTGGGGAATCTCGAGATGAAATAGAGCCTGAGTGGTGCGCTCCAAAGTCTCCCCAGAAGGGCTCCCTGTGAGGAGCAGCTTTCTGTGGTGCATCACCTCGGGACCCGAAGAGCCACAGCGTCACCCCGGCACGGCTGAGCTGTGATGGCTCAGGGCTTCATCCAAGGGGATCGCTGTCCTCAGACCAGTCGCAAGACTACAAGCCCCCAGGCCCCATCTGGGCCCCTGAGAGCACAGGGCTGCCAGCTCCTGCCTGAAACTTGGTGTCCTTACAGAAACAGAGGTCAAAGAGGACACTGGACACGGGGTATTTTCTGGCTGGTAATCCTCGTGCCGTAGAGCAGTTGTGTTGACTGGATCCTGCTGAATGTTGCAAGGAGAGGAAGGCATGAGTGGTGGGCAGGCAGGACTGCTGGGCACAGGGGAGGCAGGTGCCCTGGGCTGGGTGCTGGGTGGGTAGGAGCTGGCAGGCAGGAGGGAGGTGTGTGTGGGGGCGAGGATGCGGGAGGTGGGGCTTGCCTTTCCGTGGCAGGATCAGACCACAGGACTCTGCTTCCCATGTCCTCCTGCACTCCCAGGCGGCTGCCACGCCCTACCCCAGCCGCTGTCACCTCCCTCCATCATTTACTGTGGCCTTTTTCATCTCCTCCTCTGGACTGTGCTTCTGCTTAAGAGAAAGTGTCTTGACACAGTGACTCCCACCTTGGGCTCCTCCGCGTGTCAGGTGGAAGTGTCTCATCTTCTGGCCTGCGGCAGTGTCTGTCCCTCTCCTACCTTGCCGCACCCTGGTCTGATGCCCAGGCAAAGTTCTTCCTCACCATGTTCCTGCGCTGGCCTGCCTGTCAAGTTCACTTTCTTGGAAGAGGCCCTCTGCAGCCATCCGGGCAGCCAGCAGCCCTCTGAGAGCGTCATTGACATTTGTCACGGAACACACTGTGTGTTAATAGAGCAGGAATACAACCTCTCCACTACTTTTTTTTCAATGTATTTATTTAAGTAATCGCTACACCCAACGTGGGGCTTGAGCTCGCGACCCCGAGATCAAAAGTGGCATGATCTACCGACAGAACCAGCCAGGCACCCCAATAAAAGTTTAAAGGGCATCTCTGGCCGCCAGTGAAGGCCAGGGAGGCCAGTGAGATGCTGCTGCCTGGGGGGGGCCTTCGTTCTCTTGCCTCATTCCTCCCACCTCTAAGCCAAGCAGGCTGCCTCGGCCCCGGCCGCCTCCTCCTGGGGTGGGACCTTGGCAGAGTAGGTTCTCTTTCCAGCTGGCCTTCCTTTGCCACATCTGCAAGTTCAGGTTCAAAACCGATCATGCCTAGAGACCCTTAGTGAGGAAGGTCACTCAAGTCTGAGGACGTTTTCTCTCTGGAACTGACTGCTCTCCTCTGATGCCCACCGTCCGTGTCCCAGCTCTCTGAGAGAACTCCTAGAACCCTCCCTCCACTGCATTCCACAGCCCTGGATGTGGTGGCCCCCCCTCTGGGCTCCTCAGCAGCCCACATTCTAGTCTCCGTCCCGGCCCGCAGGCTGCTTAAGGTGCTAACTCGGTGAGAGCGCTGGGGAGCTCAGAGGCCACCAACTGTCATTGATGGATAAATGAAACTGTGAGGCCTCTTCTCCACTGTCTCCCAGGGGCCCCAGCCAGGCTGAGCTCCTGTGAGCTCCTGTAGTAGCTTGCTTGATGACGCACCTTCCGTTGGCCTTCCTCTCTTCCTTGTCTCACTCCCCACTTCCCACATCAGCTACTTGCACTTGAACCCTTGCGTTGAGTTTTGCTTCTGGGTGAACTCAAACGAAGACACACTCACCTGCTTACATTAAGACCAGAGCCTGTCACATTTGTCTTTCTATCCCCCATCCCTAGCACACAATATCTGGCACGTAGGAAACAAATGATGAACCAACCTGAGGTTCTTCTGACTTCTTCCTTGGACTCCACATCTGCATAAGAAAACTGACAGCGTCCTCAACCTTCAGTCAACAGGATTGAATTCTCAGATTTAATCCGAGTTCTAGGTTACAAGTCACAGAAAGGGACTCCAGCTAACCAAAGCGGAGAGGAATTTAATCTAAGTGTGCACGTCTGCTGGGGGAGCTGGCTCTCAGAACTGACTGGGGGCTGAAGGACCACATTTGGTTTGGTGGGCAGCTGGGGCGCTCAGACTGGCTCAGGATCCACATGCTGAAAGAGGGGTCTGCCGGGTCAGACCTAAGTCACAAGCTGCCCCCGCCCGATGCACTGGATGAGGTGCATTTAACTTCCATGGAAGGAAGACACCACTACTCTCCCTTGAGACCCCCCGTGAGGCCTCTCCAACCCTTCCTCTTCAACCCTTTTGAATGGCATTGGATGAGGACCACCAAGAAATGCAGCATCCATCAGCCCCTCTCCGGGCTTTTACTCCCACTCACAGGGCAAAGCTTAGCCTATATGAGTCACCGCCCTACTCATTCCACCGCCTCTGCCAAACACTGGTCTTTCTCTGACCGCTTTCCACTCTTCCCGCTCCTCCATCACCTGTGGCCATCAACCCTCCCCATTACCGGCTTCTAGCAACTGCTGACGGGGCGCCCAACACCAGTGTCACAGACGCTCTCCCTATCTCTTGCCTTGAGTATAGGATACTGACCTTTCTAGAGCCCCTCGTGGCTGCCAGCAACCAACCTGTTGCCATCCCAGGCTAAACTCACCAGAGGCTCATCTCCTCAGGCCCTTTGCTTCCTCTTCCTCTCCCATCGCCACAACCCGCTGGCTGGGTCACTCAATGGCGTCTTCCATCATTTCATCCCGTTTGAGTGTTCACTCTGATGCCAATACTTGGTACCTGTGCTGTCCTCTGACAGTTACTTCACAAATTCCACCTCTTTCCTGGCAAGCCCTCTAGCTGGTTCCTGTGCCCTTGGCCCCTACCCAGTGGCCTCCTCTCACATTCATTACCTTCGCGAGCATTAAAGAGGAAATGGCTGTTTTCAGGGGCTGATTTCAGACACAGTGGAGGAAACTGGCCCATGGAAGCCCCAGTCTTCAGGGGGCTTATCCCCAGGAGGAAGAACGAGATACTCACCAGAGATTTTCAACACCCAAAAGATCATACAGTAAATGCCAAACTGGGTGGGTGTTTTCCAGAGCTTTGGGAATCCACACGGGGCAGCAGGGAAGGCCTGGTGTCCCTGTTTGAGGGCAGAGGAGGGCCCGGGGAGGAGGGAGCATAGCCTGAGCCAGTTTGGAGGGGAGGAGAATGCAGGAGGCCTCATTCCTCATGGGAGAATCCAGGGGAAGCTCCAACAGTGAACTTGCTGGCCAGGCGGTGTGGGAAGGTCAGGGCTGCAGGAGCAGTGGGAGTCACCCCCACCTAGATGATATTCAAAATGAGGAGAATAAATGAGGAGTTGGAGGGAAGGAAGAGCTAAGGGCTGAAGGCCAGGCCTTGCAGAAAGGCCAAGGGCAATGGTGGGAGAGAAGCAGAGCTGAGCCGGGGGAGGCAGAACACCTGTTTATTGGTCTGCTGGGGCCATCCTGGCCTGCTTTGGACTCTTCCAAGCTCTCCTTCCTCACTGACCTCTGGCATGACCAGTAGTCACAGGAGGTAGGCCTCCTGCTAGCATCACACTGCTTCGTGAATCCACCCCCTTCTCCCTCCAGGGAAGTTCAGAGCAGTAAGACATGGTTTCTGTCAGAGAGAAAGGGATTGGAGCTCCAAAGCCTACCACACCACCTTCTCCATCCCCAAGACAAGCTCGTTTCTTTCCCATCACAACCCCCCCCCCCATCCTGTCTTTCCTCTGTTCTTGTCTTCACAGAGAGTTCTATGAGGGAAGGGGATATACTTACCGTCTTTTCTTCCCATTCCTTCTCGGCCTGTCACATTTTAACCCCACCCTCACCCCCACTGGCATTGACGCTGTTATCAAAGGTGATGTCATAATGGTTCCCCACCCGGGGGTGGTCTTCCAGCTGCATCTTCCCCTCAACCCCTCCCTCCATGCTGCTTTCCTTCTTCGGGTCCTACCTCTCTGGTCTTTCCTTCTCAGCTGTTTTCATGGGCTCCTCTTCCTTTGCTGGACACTTCCTACATTGATTCACTCTTCAAGCAATAACCGAGCACCTTCAAAGGGCCAGGCACAGTCCTCCAAGCTGCGCCCTATCCGTGCAATCTGGTCTCCTACGCTTTCTGTGGGCCATCTTGTGCCCCCATGGTCTGGGTGCAGACTGTTCTCCATGCCAGCCCCGGCAGAGGCCCAGTCTCATCCCATCCTCTTGGCCCAGCCCCTGCTTCTCCTGGATCCCCCACTTTGGCGGGGGGGGGGGGCACAGCAAATGCAGCTGAGGCAGCAGCACAGCCGTGGCCCCTCCCTCCGCCTCCCTTCCCACACAGTCCCATGGGTGACCAGCCCCCGCGGCGCTGTCCTCTACCTCGTTCTCCTCTCCATACCAGATTTACTGCCCGAGGCCATGGCCTCAAATTTTCTCAAAGTGATCCACAGAACACCTGAGTTTTTCTCTCCAGCATTCTGCTTTTGGGTGAGAGTTCTTTCTGAAACATAGATTTGACCTCGTCATCCCCTTGCATTCATGACCACCATGGGCTGCCCCTGCCCCGACAGTATACTCCCAGCTGGCGGCAAGCTCTGTACGGCCCAGCCTGGCCACTCTGACTTACCTCTCGCCACTCTCCACCTCCGCCCCTCTGGTCTGCTGCCTTTTGTGTACATGAATGCCTGCTCCCACCGAGCACCTTTGCTCAAGCAGTTCCCTTTCCCTGGAATGTTCGTTTCCCTTATACGATCTCAACTCCAATGTCACTTCCTCAGAGAAGCCTTCCTTTTTATAGAATTTTCCTAATAATTTGCTGTGGTTCTCCTGACTAACCGTAAGCTCCGCCTTATTTCACAGACTTCCTGTGTTCCAGCTGTTCTAGCACGGTGACCGTTAACCCATTTTGGTCCTGTAACAGCCACCTTACGAGGAGGGACTCATCCCCATTTTGCAGATGAGGAAACTGAACCCCGAAGAGCTCTGTGGCTTGAGCAAAGTGACATATTCACCGCACGATGCAGCTGGACTGGGAATAGAGACAGTGCCATCTCCAGGGTCCCCACTGGACCACACACCAGCCACCTGCCTGTCATGTCCATGGTATTCCCAGGGCCTACAGCAGTGCCTGATACCTAGTGGATCCTCAGAAAATATTTGCTGCCTGAATGACCAAATACCTGGGATCCAAGGGAGACTGGGGGTCACTGTGCCCCCATCTGCTTGCTGAACATGGTGGGAGAGGTCCTCTGGAATAGAATTCCCCCACCTCTGCAGCCTCAGCTTCTGTTGGCTGTCCTGCTGTGTCCAGAGCACGCCAGAGGTAGGAAATGCCCTTCCCCCATTATCCTCTTGGTTAACATCAAAGCCCCAGTAACTTTCAAGCATCACCTCCTCCAAGAAGACTTCCCTGACTGGACACCCCTCCCCCCACAGTAGAATTGCCCCCTCCCACCTTTGTACCCTCACAATATCCTGTACAGACTGTGTATATATCCTGCATAGACCTGATGGCCATGATGGCACTTGTCCTACTTTATACCTGATGTACATATAGTTATTATTAGACCCTTTCGCTGTTTCAGAGGGTCTCAGTTTAGAGGTTAATTTATCTGGTCACTTGACACCCCCTCCCACACACACACAATGTGGGTCTTGTGCGACCCACGTTGCAATCAACCCAGTGCCAAGTACCATGTCCTGCACAAGCTGGTGCTCTTTCTGGGGAAGAAACAAATGAATGATGCTAGATCTGATGGTTAAAATTGCCATCAATTTGAGCTATCAGAAGACATGGTTTATAGTTCCAATTTCATTACTAAACTAGCTGCATGACCTTGGCCAAGCTGTTTAACGTCTTTGGGCCTCAGACTGCCAGTTTTTAAAATGAGCGGGTTGGATTAAATGACCTCCACGCTCCAAGCCAGCTCTAAGATTCTGTGATTCAATGCTAATGTCCCCTTATAGAGGAGGCTCTAACAGACTCTAAGGGAGAGGATCCGTGCAGCACCAAGTAAGTGCACCAGGAAGTCCTAGAAAAGAGACAAAAGTATTGGTGCATATCCTGAGGCGTCCAGAAACACCCCCACTTCTCCCTCTTCCAGCCCTGCCATGCTGTTGTCCGTCTAGGCGGGCTGACAGTTTTGACGTAGTTGGCTTTTTCCCTTTTCTCTTTAAACAGTAAGCTCTTTGAGGGCAAGGTCCAGGTTTTAGACTTTAAAATCTGGAGGACCCAGCAGGGAGTTAAAAACGGGCATGTATTTTGTGGGTGATGACGCTGATGGTCATCCGGAGATCCTATCAAATGTGAGACAGTGGGCGCCAGGTTTCATCACAAGTACGCTAGAGAATGAAGAGACGGTATTGGAAATTAGGGGCATTGTTCTCCTATCAATAGCAGCTGAATTACATGTCCGCGTATTAAGGAGCAACTTAAAGGCATATAGAAAGAAATATGGTCCCTTCAAGAGGAATAATGTGGATTCAGAAAAAGGAAGACATTGCAGATTCTATATTTATCTTCCAGCAAGCTGGACTTAAGAATTCGATTTGCCCACTTTTCTGAATTGGTTGAGTATAAAAATGCATGAAATACAGGAAATAGTAAATGAGCCTGGGTGGCTCAGCCGGTTAAGCATCTGCCTTTGGCTCAGGTCCGGATGCGGGGATTTGGGATGGAGCGCTGCCGCCTCCTCCTCCCACTCCTCCAGCTCCCTGCTCAGCAGGGAGTCTGCTTCTCCCTCTCCCTCTGCTCCTCCCCCCTGCTCATTCTCTCTGGAGCATGCTCTCTCTCACTCTCTCTCAAATAAATAAATGAAAAATCTTAAAAAAAAACAAACAAGGAAATAGTAAATGAGTACTAAACGCTGAAATGAAACAGAAAATGCTTAAATATATTACGGAAAATACTAACATTTATGCAAAACATAAGCCTTCACCATTATAAACATGTTTATTAAAAGCATGGATACTGGTAAATCTTGTAATCAGTTTCAATAATAAAGACTAAGGCATAGACATATAGTGTCTCCCACTTTCCTCATACCGATAAAATTATACAGGGATAGAAAGTTTACTAAGGATACGCAACTCACCAACAAGACAATAATTAGATCAAAACTAGAAGCAGAACTAGTAATTGTGACAAAATCAAAACATGAACTCCAAGTTGGGTGGCAAATCACGTATAATTGCAAAAAATACAACACGAAAAATCTCACCTTAAATGCAGTCAATATTTTCTTGTGGTTCCCCCAGGGAGTGTGAAAATAGATTTAGCCAGAAAGAAAAAGACAACTGAATACATTTCAGAGTTTAAATATTTAGCAAGCATTTTTGGGGGAAAAAAGAAGATTGTCATTTTAAAATTACACACCTCCGATATTACAAACAATATAATTAAAGAGGCATTTTGAAAAAAAAAAGTTGACTAGAGATATTAAGCTCATGATATCACATCGAAAGCTGTGCTTCCGATGCAGACTCCAAAGACGACACCCAGGAACTGGAGGCAGTAGAGATCAGCGGAGCAGAGAGACCAGAACACAAGAGAACCTGGAGTAAAGAGAGTGAAGCACTTGGCCTAAGATTTGCATCCTAACCTCTTGGTAGGGACTTTGCTTCCATCAGCTCTATTCCAGCTGAAGTGACAGCTGCAAGAAGAGCTCACCTCCAACAATTGCTGTCCCATCAACCCTCTGCTCCAGAACCTACGTGCCTCTCTTACTCTATCAAAACCAAACTTAACCTGCAAAAGTTCAAAGCCCTCCAAGTCTTCACACCCCTGTCTCTCAAAAGCATCACCACACTACTTTATTCATGGAGTCAATAAACACAGACGGATGAGTGCCAGCTATGCCTGTCACTGTTTGAGGCACTGGGGATATAACAATGAACTTGAACAAAAATGTGCAACTTCTCCTATATCCTGGGGCCTACATCCAAGTGGAATTCTCTCTCCAGTTTCTGTCATCTACAGGATTGTCTGCTGATTGACCGTAACGATGAATGTTTTCTAAGCATGTCACATCTTCACGGTATGTCCTCCATGATGCGAAGTCTTCAACGGTAAAAGCCAAGCTTTCTAATTTTTCAAATCTCCTGTCTCCATCTTAGCACTCAATTTAGTGTTGGGTACTCAGGGTACTCCGTAGCAAAACAAATCCTTCACGTAGGAAAAAAAGAAATGAGGAAAAGTAGGAGAACCAGCAATCCTGTCTAAATGTGTTTGTCTTCTAGCCTCATAGAGTGTTCAAGTGCGTTAATCCATTTGATTCCACAATAATCCCAGCAGGAAGCAGGGCAGGAGTCGTTATCTCTGTTTTATTAAAGAGAAAACAGGGTCCCTGATAGGTTAAGGGCCTGGGCTAATAGCATACAGCTGGTAAGAACCTCTCACAAAGCGGCCAAAGAAGGACCAGACTTAGCCGAAGCTGACAAAAGGCAGTGGATGTTCTTGAAGAAGATGGGCAAAGATCAGACCCACTAGGCGGATCCAGAAACAGGCCTAAGTATTTAGGCAACTGGCCCCTTGGGGTTGTGGCTGCAGCACTGCAAACTCTTAGCAGTTTAGCCAGGGCACAAGCATAAGGTTGCAAACAGACCTGGAAATCCCAGGGTGCCAGAAGCAGCCCCCGACCAAGCCCAGGTGTGGTGAGGCACAGGGCTCAGCATCTTTCAAGACCCACTCCTGGCAAAGGCGGGGAGTCCTTCTTTTTAGAAGTGGAAGTGATGGTGGCCTGGCCCCAAGGTGAAGCGAGACTGCTGAAAAGAGCAGGTGGATCCCAGATGCCGCTGCAGCTGCCCTCACAGCGGAAGTCAACCCCACAAGTCAGGAGAGGCAGGTCCGCACAAAGGCAGGTTATATGTCCAGAAAAAATGACAGCAAGGAGGCATTGGGCGAGGGAGGGCTGTGGTCCCATAGTCCTACAGAAAGGATCAACCATGCTCCATGAAACTTACAAGAATCTCATGTGCCATTCGTGTTCAGTGATACAACGATCCTCAGGGCATTTCTGGCTTCCATTTTTTTCCTCCTGATCAATTCAGATTTTACTTCCATACTGAAAAGAAAGCTTCCCATCCCTTAAAACTCACAATCACCCAACACCTGGTTTTTTACTTCTCCTAAGGTTGACACATAAGTACGTGATATTGATTTTGGAAGGTTTTTGATGGATACAAATGTGGCCTGGCTCCTGCCTTGAAGGAACTTATAGTCTAGTGGAAGGAGGTGGAGGAAGATGTTCAGAAAATGATTAGCAAAACTAGAGAGTATGTGATTAAGTGCTCCAAATGGATGGGGAAGGGGAAGGGGACAAGCAAGGTCTGCTCTGCTGAGGATAGATGACAACAGGCGGAGCTGGGAGAGAGGAATGAACATAGTAGGGGGGCAGCGGCAGAATGATGGAGAGAAGGATGGAAAGTCAGAGACCTCCGGAGGGAGGTGATGATGAGAGAGAGGCAGACAGAATCCAGGAAGAGAGGAAAATGGAGATCAGAGACATCAGGGGTGGGGCGGAAAGAAAGGCTAGGAGCTAGAAAGGGAAAGAGGAGAAGCTCTAAGTGACTACTTACACTCCATGTCAATTTGCCTCAATATTGAAGTATCTTTACTCAAAACTTTCCTTAAAACTAGAGGTCAGAAACATAGTAAATGCTCATAATCGGAGGCTGTTATGTGCTTGACATTGAGCTTTAAAACATTACTCATTTGAGTTAGGCATTTTCCCACTTCATAGATGAAAAATGGAGGCTGTGAGGAGTTCATTAGGATCAAACAGCTAGCAGCAGAGTAGACCTTTAGTCTCTGATGTCAAAGCTTTTTAACCACTGGTTATGCTACCACACAGGGGAGTCTTCAAAACGAACTTCTCTATTTTGGTTTAGACTTCCAATGTTTGGGACATCCCTACTTCCTCCTTAACATTTAAGGGGTGCAGAGAAATTAGAAATAGTTTAACTTGGTTGACCAGTCTATACAGTTCTCCTTCCACCCACTAAAGTCTCCCAAAAGAAATAGGTGATCTGGATTTTGACTCTTAGCATCTGTTGGGTCTCAGCTTTGGTTGAGAAGGAAGAGATTTGTAAATATCTTTTTAAGGTGCCAGGTTATTACAGCCAAAGGATCCTCTTCTCAATGTTTCTAGAAGCCACCTTTCTTTCCTTCTTCCCATTCACCACTCTGCATGTCCCTGCAGCTACGGTTGAAGCCATACAGTTCATAGTTCTCATGCCCTTCTTGGGGGAATCACCCAAGCTTTATTATTTTTTTTTAAGATTTTATTTATTTATTTATTTATTTATTTGACAGAGAGAGAGAGAGAGAAAGAGAGAGAGAGAGCCAGTGAGAGAGGGAACACTAGCAGGGGGAGTGGGAGAGGAAGAAGCAGGCTTCCAGTGGAGCAGGGAGCCTGATGCGGGGCTTGATCCCATCACGCCCTCAGCCAAAGGCAGATGCTTAATGATTGAGCCACCCAGGCGCCCCCCAAGCTTTATTCTTGAAATAAAGCTTTTAGGACAAAGCAGTGAGCCTCAAAATATACCCTTGCCAATTGTGATTTGGGGGGCATCACTGCCATCTGACTATCTCTTATCTTACCCTGCACATCTGCTTTCAAATAGTAACAAAGATTGCCTGTGGAAAACCCATTGTGTATATCTGTTTAAATGTTACCCACCCCCAGCCCCCATGCAGACTAGTGGGCAAATGGCTTTCCACTGGGAAAGAGCTGGTTACAGTCTGACAAACCTTTACTTGCAGTTCTGTTTGAAGTAAGTATTACTGTTACTGCTCTTAGAGTTTTCTTCGGTTTCCTCCCAGCATACCTACCTGGGTTAAATCTGTGGGAGGCATCTGCTGAAGCTGAGCAATTCACTCACTGTTGAGGGTTAAATACTTGAGGGGCTTGGGACCTTAAGAAACAGGGCAAGACCAAGTTGAGCTACTTCGAGAATTCCTCCTTCTCTTTGCCCCCAAGTACCCCAAGGGTTATAAGTGGGAAAGAAGTAAATAAAGCCATTTACTTCGCAAATAGCAATGAAGCCTAACACTTGATTAATCTGACAATGGCAAAATTCTTTCTCTTCTACTTAAAACAAGCTGCTGCCTTTTTCTATACCTACAGACATCCAGTTGCCTCTGGGACCATAGCCCAGGTGTGAAAGACTGATGCTTTTAAAATATATTTTACTGTAGTCTGAAAGACTTAAAAAGGCTTTAAACCTGATAAGGTTTTGGTGAAGATCTTCTCCACATCAGTGCTCCTGAAAATCTAAGAAGTCTGATCAAAACTGGTATCAGAATAAAGACTATTTCCCACTGACTAGAATGCAAGAGGGTAAGGCCATATTAACAAATCATGTTTTAAAAGTTTTTATTTTAATTCCAGTTAACATACAGTATAAATTGGTTTCCGGTGTACAGTACAGCGATTCCACAGTTCCATACATCACGCGGGGCTCATCACAACAAGTGCACTAAGGAACCGTTTTTGTTGTTGGGAGATATTGCAGTCTGCTATTCTCTGTTCCAGTAATTAGGCAAGCTGTTTAACCTTTCTATACTTCAGTTGCCTATCTTTAAAATGAGTACAATACTACCAGGCGCATTAGCTTGACTCCCAGGGATGCTGTGAAACAAAGTAGAGAACGTTTTTAAAACTCCCAACATACGCAGGTAGAAAAACATCCTGTGGTAATAAATACTACTACCTTAGGTTTACATAGTGCCTTTACCCTAGACTCCAAACCTTGTTAGAAACAGAAGCTATCATTATTTCCATTGTCTTTCTCTGTCTTCCTAAAAGAGTTGAAGGCTGTTTATAGAAGTTATATGATTCACTCCATGTTCTTTTCCCTCTCCTGCATTCTCAGATCCCAGGATCAGAGGTTAAAGAGTAGGAACCCAAAGCAGGGAGAAAAAGATCTGTGTGACTGACACCTCTCAGCAAGAGTGTAGCGGAGCCAAGAGTGTCGACCCGGATGCGTTACGCCCAAGCCACGGTCCTTTATGGGATTTATAATTTAAACGGGCCCCAAAGCACGAGATTGGCTGGGGAAATGCCCTGATCGCGGTTGGGCTGCTCGCATGGCGTTGCTCAGATACCTCTGGCCGAGCTCCGTCGACGTCCCCAGCCTGCTAGCCCGTCGGGCAGCTGTCGAGCCGCGGGAGCCCGTTCGTGGGCAGGGCCGGCGCGGCTCGGGCGGCCGCTGCCCCGTCGCTGACCCTCGCGCGAAGCTGCGCGCACCGAGAGGAGACATCTTCCCAGCCGGGCCTCCAGCGCCCGCCGCGGCCCGGGGCGGCGGGGTTGGCCCAGGGAGTGGGGGCGACCCGCGCACCCCTCCGTGGGGGGTGCCCCGACTCGCCGGGGGCGGGGTCACGTCCCACCCGGGGCGCCGGGGGCACCGGCGCTGCGGAAACCTGAGCGTGGCCGAGGAGCTGGGGCTTGCAGGGCCACCTCCCCGGGCGCCTCGGGCCCGCAGTGGGCGCGCCGGCCGCCGCCGCCCCCGGGCCGTCGCGGAGACCACTCCCGCGCCTGGTACCTGTGGACGCCCTTGTCAAGCGCCTGGAGCTCCCCCGGGGGAGCCGAGCCCAGGACAGACATGCTACTCCCGTTTCCTGCCCCTTCGGAGCGGCGAGGAGTGGGTGAGGCGGGGCCGAGCCCCTGCACCGAGGAGCCCCCCGAGCCGTGGGAGAACGGGCCCCGCGGCGGGGGAGCTGGGGCCTGCCCGGGGATGGCGGGCAGGCCGCCCTCGGCCCACCGGTGGGCGGGCGAGGGGAGGGCAGCCATGGGGAAGGCGCCCCTTCCGTGCGCCCCCTCGCCCTGGGCAGGCCCGAACACGGCACCGAGGTCGGACCGGCCGGGCCAAGCAGGCTGACCCCGGGAGACCCCGCTTTGAGGCGGGCAACGGCTGCTCTGGCTCAGGCCACCCGGCCTTCAGGTTGTGTGACTGTGACGGGCCGACTGGGGCAAAGGGCGGTTGAAGGGGAACGGGGCGCTTCTCCCTACTGCTTGGGGGGGTTGTTGTGCTTTGTGGGGGGCCGGGGGGGTCACCACCCTCCCGGGAGAGGTGGGGGAGGGCCGCCGGCGCAGCTGGCCGGCGAGGGGCGGGGTCACAGAGGCGAAGTGTGTGTGTTCGAGCGAGGGCGTGTGGGAGGGGAGGGCGCGCGGAGGAGGATCCTTGTCTGCGCGCAGGCGCTAGCAGCGGGTCGGGCCGGAGCCCAGGAAGAAGGCCCTGGGGGAGCGGGGGCGGTGGGCCGGCGGGAGGGCGGGCAGGCTGACGCGAAGGGGGGCGGGGAGCCGCGTCGGCGTCGGCGTCGCCGGGCGCGGGCGATTCGAGGCCGACGCATCCGCGCGTGCGCGCGCCGCGGAGTGTCCGCGTTAGAGGGGAGTGACGCGTGCGCGTTCACGTGCGCCCGGGAGAGCGGTAAGAAACGAAGGGAGGCTTGAAGGGGGTGGGGGTGGAGGCGAGCCGGAGGAGGGGTGGGGGGGGCGGCGCCTGCGCAGTGCGCCGCGGAGGAGCTGTGTGTATGTGAGAGTCTGACGGGTTCAAAATGGCGGCGGCTGCTTCAGCGGCTCCTCCTGTGTGAGGGAAACAACACCCCTCCCCGGCGGCAGCGGCGGCGGCGGCGGCGGCTGCGGCTCGCAGAGCACCTTCCCAGCGGCTGGGCCTGTCGCCGCTCCGTTTATCCTGGGCAGGGGGCGCTCCGGGAGGAGGGGCAACGCCAGGGGGCCCATCCCTCGGAATCCCTCCTCTGCGACTGGGGAGTAGTCGGGGGCTCGTCCCGCAGCGCGGAGCCCGGGCTGAGGGGGAGACGCGAGGGGAGCCCGGGCCCCCAGCCCGGCGCGCCGCGCCGCTCCCGCCCTCTCCGCCCCCCGGGGCCGGGGCCCGCGTTCCGGGGGGCCGGGGCGGCGCGGGGAGCCTCGGGCCGGCCGGTCTCAGCTGATCGGCCGCGGCTCCTGGGCTCCGGAGGCGGCCGGGCGGCTGCTCGCCGAGGGCACGGCGAAGAGGGCGCTCCCCGCGGCCGCGGCTGGCCCGGGGCTCGGGCTCGGGCTGCTGACCGCTGGCCCGGGGGAGGCGGGGGCGCCCCGGGCTCGGCGCCGAGGGGTCGCGCTCCCCTCTCCTGACGCCTCCGACTCCCGGTCTCCGAAGCCTGAAGAGGAGGTTTGATTCAGCAACTGTTTCCTCTTTTCCGGGTCGCCCTGACCCTCTCTGGATACTGGGTTGATCCACGGAAAAAAACGAAGACGACGTTTGGGATTTAATTTTTCCTCTCAGTTTTTGGAATCTTTTACTTCTCACTTGGACAAGAACTCACGAGCAAAATCCCCGGTGAGATTCCCCCTCCAACCCCCCCCCCTTGGAAGTTTGGTTCACCGTGTTATCTAAAGTCTTAATGTAAAGTTTCTATTTCTTTTTCCGATGGGTGAACCATTGAAATGCCTTTCCTTCGGGGAGCCCGGCGAGATTTGCCATTTTTCCTCTCCGGCCCGTGTCTTTCAGTCCCCGGCGGTCCTCGCCCAGGGGGTGCAAACACGGTTTCTTTCCCTCCCGACTTGGGACAAGGGCTTCCTCTAGGAGGGCTCTGCCACGAACTGCTCTTGCAAACTGTGTCATTGGGTCCTTTGGTCTTGTAGCAGTTGTGAAAGGATGCTATTAACGTGGCTGTAATGTAGTTGCAAAAAGGAAAAAAAAAATCTGCATTCCCTATGGAAGCCATTATCCTTGAGAATATTTAGAAAAAAAGAAAAACCTTTCTTTTGGTGTTACGGATCGACCGTCGCGCAAATCGGTCGTAATTTTTGGAAAAGATGTATTTTACTTATTTCTATAGATGGATTCGCTCATCTTATTACTTTATTCAAAAAGATCTAATGGAATTTTTGTCCCTGATTTGCAACTCTCTTGAATTTGTTTCAGAGTTGTACACATCTTGTGTTGGGGTGGAGTGTTGGTTTGGGAATGAAAAGATCCAGGGAGTCTTAAGAAGGAAGGCGACGATTGTGTACGGCTTTACTAGAGGGGTATGGGAAATTGTTTTGGAATCTTTCTTTAAATCCTGATTTCTTGTCCTTTTTAAATATAGTCTGCCCTTTTTTCCTTTAGTTTCTAATTATCAGAGAGAGCTAATTTGGTTGGGATCTGGATTTGTTCAGTGCCTGTTTTACCTGGTCAGCTCTCTACAGATAAAAGTCCCCCCCCCCCAACACTTTTTTTTTTTTTTTTTTTTGGTACTGCTGCCATCAAGGGGAGGCTTGCTTATTGTAATCCTGGGGGGAAGAAATAGTGGTGTGATCCATCCACAAGGAACTGAAACCAACATCATCTCCTCTTGCCTAGGCCTCGGACAGTTGTAATGTGATTAACGTAGGTCATGGCATGGAAACACTTGGCCCAGAGCAGAGGGGTACCAAACTGATGAAGAGGAACCAGATTTGTCCCAGAGCCTTAACTTACACATATCTTAAATACCTCTGTGAAAAGAAAACTTGCGTTTGGGGATGAGTTCTCATCTCTGCTCATATCATTATTCTTCAGTGTTGCAACCTGGTTCCTGAGGAGGAAGAGGAAGGCAGCCCTGGAGTGGTTTCTTTACAGTAATTTCAACAGAAGAGTGAGAGATGGAACCCGAAGAAGAAAGGATTCGTTACAGCCAGAGATTGGTTAGTATTTTATTCTCTTTCTTTTTTCTTTTTTTTTTTTTTAATTTTGAAGCACAATAACTATTTTGTTTCCATTTGTGAACCTACTGTGATTAAAACTTTTCAGGTGGCTTTTCTGTATACCAAAGGAGAGATGGTGTATTAATATCTCATTTGGTTTTTAGGCCAAGCAGTTAGAGCCTTAATATTCATCCTGTTTGGAAATGGACTTATATGTAGCCTTAACTTCTATAGAAACTGTTGTAAATCAAAGGATTTTGTGGATTACATCATGACAGGGATTACTAATTTTGCAATACTGACACTGTAATAAATCTGATTATGTTAGATTAGAATGTAAATTTTAGGGACAAAACTGAAGAAGGATAGTTCTGTATCGTTTTTTTGTAGATTATGGTATGTCAGAATTTGTGGCTTTGAGCTGGGGAGTAGAACTGTGGATTTTTATTTTTATTTTTAACACAAATAACACTGATAGGTTTAGAGGGTTGGTGGGGATTGATTGAGAAAGGGTAGAATACCAAAAGTTCTGTATTTTGTATTTTGGGAAGGAAGTATGAGATACATCTTGTTGAAAGAAATTTTTACTTAGTAATGATTTGGAGGGAATTTGCTTATATGTGCGTATGAATACTTGCTCCTTTAAGCCCTACTTTCCTCTCAGTGTTTCCCTATTGGAGTTTAAGAATTTGATTTTTGTATCCCCTAGTCAAAGAGAACTTTATTGATATTCTCACCACATATTCATTTTAGAAATTTGAATTTGTGTCTGTAGAGTAAGTTATGGGGAAAGCCAAGGAATTGTCTGTATTATGTGAAATTTGGTGAACTGAGAGACCTAGAAGATTACTAAAAGAATTTATAGTGGTTTTCTTTGGCTCTGTGTTTTAGACTGAGTTTGGAGGAAAACAGTGATTCTGTAATCATTTTCTGATGATCTCCACTCTTATTGAGAAAAGGCTACTTTGTTTAAACGTGACTGTTAGAAAGGTGTGGAGTGCATTGGCAAGTATATCCAGCAGACGTATGTTCTGGCAAGCCTTATTCCAGAGATTTGCCTCTTGTCTCCCAAAGCATGTATTGAGAATATAGTTCTTTAACTTTTAGAAAGAAACTACAGTTCTTTAACTTTCAGAAATAAATTATGTATGTCAGTAGTGAATTTTTTTATGCTTAGGGTTTATTTTTGTTTTGACATTTCTTAAATTAAACTTTGGGAACATAGAAGAAGAAAGAGGATGCTGCAGAATTCTCTTCCCAGGTGGTTATTCCCAGCTATATGGGGAATCATTTTTATCATGTCAGGCTTGTAGAGTTGTTGAGCTGTTACATAAATACCTGAGGGATCTTGGATCTTGGGATCCAGTCTTTCAAAGAAGAGCCTTTCATTTAGCCAGAAAAAAGTTCACATTTTTTAACAAGGTAGGGAGGTAGTGGTAAGGAGATCCAGGGAATCTGCGACTTTTGTCCTGGTAAGATTTTATTTTATTTTTTTTTTAATTGTAAAGTGATTGCTACCTGTTGCACTCATTAACCCTTTCCATATCTAGCATATTTTCTTTTGGTTCATGTGCTGTTGTAGCAGTGTTGTATTAGAGGGTACATCAGATATTTCAGGGGGATCTTTCCTTACTTGGAATTTTGAGTAATAATTCTGAAGTTTGGGGTGACTGATGTCTGTTTTTCTTTGTAAGATTACATGACAAAATTATATCTGAAGTGTAAATTCATTCTGTAACATAACTTGATAGGAGAGCAATTGGCGGCTTATTTGAGTGACAGGTTTGCCTACCAAACTTAATGTCTGTCTCTGTGGGGTGTCTTCATATTACATCGGTTAAGTTAGGTCTCATTTGAGGAATTTTTTTTTTTTTTAAGATTTTCTTTATTTATTCGACAGAGATAGAGACAGCCAGCGAGAGAGGGAACACAAGCAGGGGGAGTGGGAGAGGAAGAAGCAGGCTCACAGCGGAGGAGCCTGATGTGGGGCTTGATCCCATAACGCCGGGATCACGCCCTGAGCTGAAGGCAGACGCTTAACCGCTGTGCCACCCAGGCGCCCCTCATTTGAGGAATTTTAAGAACACCATAATGGCTAATTTTTATAGCAGTTAACTGTTTTTTAATACTGTGTCTTTAAAGTAGGTCAAAGTGTAGAACTTACTTTTGTTTTGCAGTTATTGGCCATAGAACATAAAGTTTGAAAGAGAGACAAACAACAGGTTTACTTACTTAGCTTAGTGATTAAAATTTGTGCGGTCTCATGCCATATATATTTGTCAAATTGAATTACTTAGGACCTTGGTTATAGTGTTATTAAATGTTACTTCCATGTTGTTTTAGGGGACAATACCTAAGTGGTCATCCCTTGTGATATACCTCCAAAATAGCCTCTTGAGAGAGAAAACAGTATTAGTATTAAAAGTCTGAGTCCAGACTCATTTTGGAATGGCTTTTTTGTATTCGGACCTTTTACCTATCTTTAAGGAGAAAAAAGTTGTATTCTTACTAGTAAGAATACTATTAAAAATTGAATAAGTCATTTTAATGCTTTTTGCTGACATAGCTATTTCAGGTGCACAGGCTGAGTTTGGTAAATTTTGATGTTTATATCAACTTTGTGACAAGTCATTTTTTAAAGTCAGAAATAGTTTAAAAGAAAGGGCTTGGGGCGCCTGGGTGGCACAGCGGTTAAGCGTCTGCCTTCGGCTCAGGGCGTGATCCCGGCGTTATGGGATCGAGCCCCACATCAGGCTCCTCCGCTGTGAGCCTGCTTCTTCCTCTCCCACTCCCCCTGCTTGTGTTCCCTCTCTCGCTGGCTGTCTCTGTCTCTGTCAAATAAATAAATAAAATCTTAAAAAAAAAATAAATAAAAGAAAGGGCTTGCCTTTTGCCAAACTTTACTATTACATATAGAAGAGAACCATACCTTTGAAGATGGTGTGTATGTATAGATTGGGGGCATAAGCTCTACTTTCTGGAACTGGAATGCTTGTTTTGCAGCATGGGAAATGAATGATGTTTGACTACTTTTAAGCAAGGCATAGTTTTCCTTTGTTTTTCAATGCAAAGATTAGTAGTTTTGTGAACAGATTCCTCGAACAAAGCCAGGCAGATCTCTAAGGCAAGTTGATGTACCTGGGAAGGGTATTCAAGTGAGAGGGATAGAAGCTTCAGTGATGGGTGGATATTTGGTTTTCCTGAGGTGAAGATGATTTATTTCTGTATTTCTAGTAAATTTAGATGGAGGACCTTTTTGAGAAATACTGACAAGTACTAAAGATGGAACTTCTTTTTTTCTTCATTTGATTTCAGTAGCCAAAGCGGTGGTGATGTAGTTTTAGATGTTTGTTTCTATCCATGTATATTTAAGTATTTATTTGTAGGGAATATTTAGCATTATATCGTACAGTTACTTAATCTAAAATGTTAGTTAGATCTTTAGCAATTACAATTGGTGATCTTTTCAGTTTTTGAAATCATATCAATTCTGAGTACTCCTTATTGCATAGAAAAATCAAGGGCAAAATAACATGCAAAATAAATGCTTACGTTAATATTGCTATACTATGTAATACCATTTTAACTTGGGACTTTTTTCATTTTTATTGGAAAAGATGACCTTTGTTATATCTTTTAATACACTGGACTATGATATGTGCCCTCAACTTATATAATATATTGTACATATCATTGTATTTAGTATGGAAAAAATTCATTAGCTCTTGCCAAAGGCAATTGTAGAAATAAATGGACACCTAAATCAATGTAAAAGAAAGTGAAGACAATATACTTCAGGGTAAAAGAAGTTATGTAACCTGAATATTTTTTTCTCTTGAATTCACCTAAGTGTAGTAGTGTTACGTGAAGGAGAAGATGTTGATTTTCTTGAGAGTTCAGTTTGTCAATCTTGATGATGAGATTAAGAGATTTTCTAAAGGTTGTTATTATACTATTAGATGTTCAATGCTGTTTATTTCTTACATATGTTTTTCTTTGAAATAGCTAAATCATGTATCTTTTATAAGAAACGGGGGGCACTGAAGCCCTAATGATATTCTCCCCATTCTTTGGGTTACCCTTAAAAATTGTCTTCCCATATTCAGCAGCAATTACCAGATGATCCCTTTTACAAATCCCACTTTGAATGACCCCACTCTCAATAAGGTCTTTCTGACTAGGAATGGACTAGGCAAAATAAAATCCTAGTTTTAAGCCATATTTTCCCTAGCATGAAAGTATCATGTTGTTAACAAGTGGAAAAAATTATAGATGGTCTAAATTGTTCAGTTTGCTTATTTGTAATTATTTCATTAGATTTAACCTTCAATCCGTGATGGTGGAGGAGTACATTGTTCTGAGTGTTGCAGCCTCCTTCCTGATGATGTAGGAAAGACTTCTTGCCCATTTTTGGGTGATTCAGAATGCAGGGAGCTAATTCTTTATTCTTATGCATCAATTTTCCACAGTAAGCTACATTTTGGGGACCCATAATGAGGACTGTGTTTAAGCCCTATCACTTTCTCTTGTTTTATTTTGCTGAGCACTAATCATTATCATACTTGTTTGTTTTCTTTGTGCATCTCTCTTCATTGGAGTGTAAGCTCCTTGAGAGTTTGGGACTTTGTTTTGTTTAAGGTATATACTGGATGCTTTGAATAGTGCCTGACACATAGAAAGTGCTTAATAATATTAGTAGCCGCAAAAAAGGAGAAAGTACTCCATCTACAACACAGAAAGTGCTTGATAAATATCTGTTGATATTGTTGAAAGACCTGATAAATACTTTTCTTTGCTACCAGTTTTCTTGAGGGTCAGCAATAAGTCACTGGAATGGAAGAGAGTTTGGTGCATAGGAATGAGCAAAATATGAATATTAGGTCTCGCAGTGTACATAGAACCAGAAGCTTTAAGCTATGACAAAAAACTTATGCTTAGCACACATGCCAGATGAACACATTTGTAATATTTGGGCCATTAGAACAAATTAAAAAATGCCTAGTTAACTTTAAAAGCTCAGTCTGAATTTTAAGTTCTTCCCTTAATCCTCTGTAAATCTTCTGTTTCAAGGTTTTTGCTGGCTTTTAGACAACCTTAAAGTTGTGAAGTTGCAAGTGATGGTGTTTGTGTTATTCTCAAGTCTTAGTTTTGGCCATCAAGCAAGCCCAAGAATTAATATATTTACTGTATACCATACAGAGAAACATGCCATTATTTTATGTCCTTTAAAATTTTTCTTCTTGGGGTGCTTGGGTGGCTCAGTTGGTTAAGCAGCTGACTCTTGGTTTCAGCTCAGGCTCAGGTCATGATCTCAGGGTTGTGAGATTGAGCCCTGCATCAGGCTCCACGTTAAGCGAGGAGTTGGCTTGTCCCTCTCCCTGTCTGCCTCCCCCCACCTCTAAAATAAATAAATAAAATCTTAAAAAAAAAATTTTTTTTTCTTCTTGGTAAATGGACATCCTTGACTAGGTTTCATTAATTTGCTCTGTGTAATCTCATTTTTAGAATAATACTATATTGTCACTTTGTGGTTTTACATCAACAAATTCAGTATTTATGTGCTGAGTACTAGGCTAGGTTCTCTCATACACATTACCTTGTTTAATCCTCAAAACTGGCCTGTAAGGTAGATGGTATAGTTTTAAACTTTAATTTTTTTTTTATTATGGAAATGGAATTTTTAGTCTGTGACTTGCCCAAGATCACAAAGTTGGTGAGGGGTAGAACCAGACCTTGAACCCAGTATTTCTTGTGTTATTTCATACAGAAAACAAATGATACCCATTCCTGTTGTAGAAAGTTGCAGACTGAGTGCTTTCTCTTTTTTTGAGGCTACTTTTTTTTTTTTTTTAAGATTTTATTTATTTATTTGACAGAGATAGAGACAGCCAGCGAGAGAGGGAACACAAGCAGGGGGAGTGGCAGAGGAAGAAGCAGGCTCATAGCAGAGGAGCCTGATGTGGGACTCGATCCCACAACGCCAGGATGACGCCCTGAGCCGAAGGCAGACGCCTAACGGCTGTGCCACCCAGGCGTCCCTGAGGCTACTTTTAAATTTCTTCCCTTTCAGATGTCTGCTTAACATCCTAAATGAAATAGCTACAAATATTTGATAGCCAGTGTTTCATCATGTTTAGAAAAAGGTGGCACATTCTTTTTGTGAACTTTGAACTTACTGCACTTGATCTATTAAAACAGCAGTATTTGTGCAGTTTGTGCATATGTCAAGCTTTTTATTTATGCATGTCACTTATATCATTGTTCTCTGTTTTAAATTTTAGGTTCTTGGGGGTTTTCTCTATCTGTGAGTACTTGGTAAAAACTTAAACCATAAAGATAAAAGGCAGCAGATAGTGACCAAGCGAGTGGTTTTGGCAAATATAGTGGTGAAGGCCTCCTTCAGGTAGGTAGAGAGGAGGAGGGAAGAGGGTGGCCTTGCAGGAGGTAAAGACTGCATAAGCTTTACTATGGAATGGGATACTTATAAGGCCTAGTCTGAGGAAATTCATGAGATGCATAGGACTAAAGTAGAAGATTTGTTTTGGGAGGCACTGTTGATAATATTGGGAACACATTTTAAACAATTATGAAGGCCAGGTACGGAAAATAGAGAGTCATTGGAAGTTGTGGTTTGTTTTCAGTCAAATAGTAATCTGATCAAAGTGGTGTTTTAGGAGTTTTTGCAGTTTCAGGTCAGGGATGTGTCCAAAAGAATATTGAAATAAGTTATCTCAAGGTATCCAGTACTTGATCTCTAGGGCAGTGGTTCTTAAAGTGTGGTTCCCTCACCATTAGCATCAGCATTATCTGGGTATCTGGGAACATGTTAGAAATGCACATTTGGGGGGCCCTGCCCTATCTTTACTGAATCAGAAACTCTGGAATTGGAGCCCAGGATTCTGTGTTTTAACAAGCCAGGTGATTCCAATACATGCAGAAGTTCGAGAGCCACTATTCTGGGGTATAGTTAGCAGAAATGAAAAGGAAGGGAAAGTGAAGGACTGACAAAACTTGGTGACTGATGGATAGCAGCATGTTATGATGGAAAAGAGTGCTTGATTGAGGATCATGAGTGCTGAGTCCTAGTATCAACTTTATCATCAGCTGTTTTGAACAAGAGAGCTGTCCTATCTTGGAAGGAGTCGTAGTTAGTGATTTTGAGGATTTTGGAGACAAATGAAGAATTAAGGTGGACTCTGGGATTAAGTCTGCTGTTATCAGCAAGATCAGGAGGGAGTTTTGAAAGGGAGAGGAGAGGACATTGGGTGGATGTTTTAGAAAAGTGGAACAAATTACCTAAAGCAGGGGTTCTCATCTGGGTATGATTTTTGCCCCCTTGGGGTATTTGGCAATATACGGAGACTTCTTTTTTTGGAGACATTTTTGATTGTCAGACTAGGGGAGTACTACTGGTATTCTAGTGAGTAGAGGCTAAGGATGCTTCTAAAGTATCCTAAATGCACTGGTCAACCCCCCACAGCAGAGGGTTATCGGGTCCAAAATGTCAACAGCGTGAGATTGAAAATCCGTATTTAAAGAGAAATACCCAGTAGATAGGTTCTATGTATGTTTCTATCCTGATTTTCTGCTGTTAATCTTAGAATTTTAAGTCTAACACAAAACATCGCAAAAGCACCCTCAGATTCCTTTTCGTAGGGCTTTACCAAGGTAAGCATAGAGGGATTTGTTGTTACTATCAAATTTTCATCAAACTAAATGGTTATGGAAAATCCTCGACATTTTAACTTATCCTGAAGCAACTTACTTGGATAACCAAAGTACGTATTCATTGTATTGAGATTTATTACTCCTTTTAACTTATCCTGAAGCAACTTACTTGGATAACCAAAGTACGTATTCATTGTATTGAGATCAATAATTAAGTTACAACAAGAAATTTCCTTTTGATATTCTCTTTGAAGGATAGAAAAATGAGTTAAAAGTTGTGGTATTGATGTGAGCAAATATTGAAATATAATGAATTGCCCTGTAGCTCAATACCCTATGATCATTCTTAAGAAAAAACTTTGTGCGCTGGTTGTGGCCCCCAGTGTGAATTCAGTGTAGCCTCAACCTTATTCCATCTCTTTATATCCCTGGATCGCAGAATTTAGGAACTCTGTCCTGTCAGGGCAGTAATCTGGCCAACGCACTCTTGCTTTGGACAGTGACCTCAAGATAATGTAGATTCACAAATATAGTGATCACTTATAGTACTTTTATAGTTTCCAAAGTTCTTCTCTGTTTCTTTTGTCTTTTGATCATCTTAATCTTCTGATCATCATAATTCTGGGGGGTTGCCAGAACTTGAGGATGGTGCTACCATATTGCACAATTCTGGAAGGTGCCATTCACATATCTTAATCTGTCTGAAAGATGCCCTTGGAGTTGTGTGGTGAACAACAACAACAAAAAAATTGTGAGCCTTTTTGGGTGGATAAGATAAAGGAAAAGTCACTCTGTATATTTGAGACAAGGTAGGAAAAAGCCCAATTTGATTGATAATAGTACACATTAATTGAGTGTATACTATGTGCCTGGTACTGGCACTTTACACATATTAACTAACTTAATTTTCTGCAACGCTTTGAGATAGGTTCTATGATTCCCATTTTCTGGTTTGGAAACTGAGGCATATAGTACAGTTAAGTAACTTGTCTGAGGTTATCCAGTTAAGAAGAGAAAGAGTCAGGATTCAAAGTGAGCCATCTGTCTCCTAAGCCTTCTAAGCTATACTGCTGCTTTTTCTACTTTGTTGGAGGACAGTCTGTATATGTTTTGTTGATGAACTTTGGGTGTTCCCCAGGTAATATTATCTCATTCAGGAGATTCATTTGCATAAATATTTTTTAGGTGCTTACACTGCGACAGCTACTTTACTTGGGCCTTACTTTTTTATAACTTCCAAAGCTGTGGTTTCAAGTAGTGCTGAATGCTTTGAAGAGATTAAGAGGGTGATGAAATACAATTGACCCTTAAATAAGCAGGGGCTAGGAGACGTGATCCTCTGCACAGTTGAAAATCCACATGTAACTTTTGACTCCCCCAAAACTTAAGTACTAATAGCTTATTTTGACCAGAAGCCTTCCGTAATATACACAGTCAACAAACATATATTTTACATGTTATATATATTATATAGTGTATTTTTATAATTAAGTTAGAGAAAAGAAAATGTTGAAAAAAATCATAAGGAAGAAGTACTGTACTGTATTTATTGAAAAATACCTGCATGTAAGTGAACCCATGCAGTTCAAACCAATGTTGTTCTAGGGTCGTCTGTACTTACTAGGGTAAGGATCATTCCTTGAGATTGATGACCACTAAGGGCTCCCTGAGAATTTGGCATTCTGTGACTGAGACCTGAGCGATGTGGAGCCATTCTTGTGAAGTTCAAGGGCTTAGGGGACCAGATCTGGGTCAGCAGAACTCTGGGTAGTGGGACCAGCTAATGCAAAGCCCTGTGGTATGAATGAGAAAATATTACAAGCACTTAACTTTGTGTCAGACCCCATGCAAAGCTCTTGGGATACAGTGATGAGCAAGACAGACGTGGTCCCTCTGTTGTGAAGCTTCCAGTCTGGTAGGGAGGTCAGTAATTAAATACTTCTGTTAGTAATGTCAGTTATAGTTATGCAAAGAACTACAAAGGTAAATATAGGATGCAGTGGGAATATATAAAAAGGTGACCTAATCTAAATTTCAGGAGTGGGAGGAAGCATCAGAGAACACTTTCTTTGAGAAATCTTTTAAAACTGAGACCTGAAGGATGAGTAAGAGATAACCTAGCAAAAAGGAAGTGATTAGCATATGTAGAAACCCTGAGGTTGGAAGGAATGTGACCTGTTTGAAGAACCTACCAACTACACAAAACCAAAAGCTAGTGTAGCTGCCAAGAAGTAAGTGGAGGAGAGAGTTAAAATCTTGACAAGGTAGTCAAGGGTCAGGTTAAGTAGGGCTTTATTCTGAAGATGGTGGGAAGGCACAAGTTTAGCAGAGGAGTAATATGCGTGAACTAATAACAGCTGCAGTACAGAGAAAGGATCAGGGAGGGAGTGAAAATGGATTTGGTGATGCCAGTTAGGAGACTACTGCAGTGGTTTAGGTAAGAAACGGAAGTATGGTTGAGAGTATGGATAGTGGAATTAGGGAGGTTTTGAGAAATACTTAGAAAACAAAATCATAGGACTTTGGTTCCTTGAATGTGTGGGAGGGTGACTTTAAGGGGGTACATGTAAGCCTGACTCTCAAGGTTTTCTCGTGTGAGTGGCTTGTGGTAGTAGTCCTTTTATTGAGATAGGGCACACTGAGGGAAGAGCAGGCCTGGAGATTGAGGGGATGAGCATAGGCTCAGTTTTGAGCAAGTTTAGATAGATTGAATGTGAGGTACCTGTGAAACATCTGGTAGGACTGTTGAGTAGGTAATGGATTATGATTCTGGACCACAGGAAGGGCTTTTTGGCATACACCTCTGTCTCACTGGTGTATGTATGGTAAGTGAAGTTGGGTAGACATGGAGTAGTTACAAAGGGAGTGAAAGAGGGTCAGAGAGATGTAAGGAAAATCAAGAGAGTAGTAGTGTCTTGAAAGCCAAGGAACTGTGGTACTTACTGTTTATCAAGCACTGTGTTAAGTGTTAGTGTGTTTTTATTCATTTAATGCTTGTAACTATGAAGTAGGTGCTTTTATTATCTCAGTTTTATAGATCAGGAAAACGGCGTAAGAACGGGCTATATAATTTGTGCAAGACCACCAGATAATAACTAAAGAGGTTATTGGTTTTTGAACCCAGGTTTGTCTGGCTCCAGTTTGTATTCTTTTTTTTTTTTTTTTTTAAAGATTTTATTTATTTATTTGACAGAGAGACAGCCAGCGAGAGAGGGAACACAAGCAGGGGGAATGGGAGAGGAAGAAGCAGGCTCATAGTGGAGGAGCCTGATGTGGGACTCGATCCCATAACGCCGGGATCACGCCCTGAGCCGAAGGCAGACGCTTAACCGCTGTGCCACCCAGGCGCCCCTCCAGTTTGTATTCTTAAACAATATTTCATACTGATGGTGTAAAAAAAGAGGAGGGGAGTATTCACCTGAGGTGGATGCCACCCAAAGGCTGAGTATATTGAAGACGGGGATTTTCATTGGATTTAGTAACATAGAGGTTAACAGTGTTTTTAAACAGGAGTTTCAATGGCGTTTGGAGCAGAAGACATTCTTCAAAATAAATGTGAGATTAAACAGAGACAGTGAATGAAGAGAAGTTTAGAGAAGTTTGGCTGTGAAGAGAAAAGGGGAGCAGGTCATAGCTGTAAGTTAAAGTGCAGGATCCAGAGAAGGTTCTCTCAGGTTTTTGTTTGTTACGTTTTGTTTTAAGATGGAAGAGACCACTGCATTTTTTTGTTAATGGCGCTATCATCTATTATTCCTTCTTCTGTTATCCTTTATATTTAATCAGTAGCTAAGACCTGATGGATTTCTCATATTCATCTTTATGTAGTTCTCACTACCACTCCAAACAGTTTGGACTCTTAGTCTAGACTATTGTAGTAGCCTCTTCCTTGGATTTGGGGGAGGGGGGAGGTATTTTTACCATTATTTCTTAATATTGTTCTTCCAAGGTTCTGATCATGTTGTTCCTATCCTCCATAATTTTCCCACTCTGTAAAGTCAGTGGTGGTGCTGTGGATTGGACACTGGACTTTGGTTCATGATACCTGGCTTTGAATTTCAGGTTATTAAACTTAACCTTGAAAGAACTTAATTTTTTTTTATCTTTATTTTTAAATTTCTTATTAAGTAAACTCTACCCCTAACGTGGGGCTCGAATTTAAAACCCTGAGATCGGGTCATGAGTTCAAGCCCTGCATTGGGCTCCATGCTGGGCGTGGAGCCTACTTAAAAAAAAAAATCAAATTAAGCAAACCAGATTTTATTTTATTTTAATTTTTGATAATGATTTTTTATTGTGTTATGTTAGTCACCATACAGTATATCCTTAGTTTTTGATGTAGTGTTCCATGAAAACCAGATTTTAAAGACTTATTTTAAAGACGTACAGACTTTGGATAGGGAAAAAAAAATCTCAACTCATTTGATCACATGGGTAATAGTGAAAAATATATTATGCAGATATATTTTTGTAAGACTTTTTTTTGTTTTGCTTATAAGAACTTTTCCATTAAATTGTCTATCCTTAAAAAAAATAAAAATAAAAAATAAAACCCTGAGATCAGGAGTCGTATGTTCTGAGCCAGCCAGGCACCCCTGTGAACTTTAACCTTTCATGTGTGGATTAATGAAAATAAAACTTAACTTTTGGACATTTTTTTTTAAGATTTTATTTATTTGTCAGAGAAAGAGAACACAAGCAGGGGAAACGGTAGGCAGAGGGAGAAGCAGGCTCCCTGCCAATCAAGGAGCCCGATGCGGGACTCGATCCCAGAACCCTGGGATCATGACCTGAGCCGAAGGCAGACACTTAATCAACTGAGCCACCCAGACATCCCTGAAAATTGTTTATAAGTACTTGGTTAACTTGAAGGGTTTTGCCATTGTAGGCACAAACTCCTTAGCCTGATATTCAGGCCCCAGTTGACTACTACAGTCTTACTAGCTACTCTTAATTCATATATGTTCCAGCCAAACCAAACTACCTTCTTGTTTTTTTTCCACACACTTGTGCTATCTTGTCTTCCTGTCCCTACCATAGTTCTCATCTTCTAAAGCCCATTTGCAGTACTGTTTCCTTAGTCCTCTGTATTGAAGGCAACCTTTCCTAAATCCTCATATTTTTTTTCTCCCTAGCTCTTATGGAATCTAACTGGATACAAGATAGAAAGTTTAATTATGTTTTTATTACATGCTCCATGAGGACAAGGCATGACTTCCCTGGCATGTGCATAGCATAATACCATTTATATCATTGCGACTCACATTGCTGGTTGTTTAACTTTTCATGAAGACAAAGTATAATGTAATAAAATTAATCTACTCCATTCTGTGGTTGAGTGCTGATAGTTATTAGAAGGGTGGTGGTTAGAACAGAATCAAAGAGAAAGAAAGCCAAGAAACAAAAATCTTCGATCATTAGAGAAAAGAGGAACAGACTACTCATTTCTTGAGACCATCTAGTTACCCTTGCTCTTATACTGTGTTCACCGGGCCACTTTCATAATTAGTGTGTTTCCCCTGTTTGTTGATACTGGGAAATGGGTTTCCTGGATAATAGGCATGAGTATGAGTATCCGTGCTAGGCATTGTGAAGAAGTTAGTTGACAGTCCTTTTGTCTTGCAGAATTGAGTAGTAGCCTACCAAGATCCCTCCTTTGAACTTTAAAAGGACACAAAATGTCCACTTAACAGTAGTAGTGTCTACAAACACTCTTCATGTGCAAAGGTTTGAACATGGTGTATAGAATGCTAAGGTACCACCCTCCAGACCCTTTTCTTAGGGAAGCATTTTTTTTTTTTAAGATTTTATTTATTTGACAGAGAGAGACAGCCGGCGAGAGAGGGAACACAAGCAGGGGGAGTGGGAGAGGAAGAAGCAGGCTCCCAGCAGAGGAGCCTGATGTGGGTCTTGGTCCCAGAACGCTGGGCTCACGCCCTGAGCCGAAGGCAGACGCTTAACGACTGAGCCACCCAGGTGCCCCTAGGGAAGCATTTCTTTGACTTGATCTTCCAGTTACAAATTCTCATAGTGTAGTATAAAATATCTTATGCATAACACCTACCAAAATTGCAACTTTATATTTACTTAAATTATTGTTTGATTGTTGCCCTTTCGGATTGTAGGCGTCATTAAAGGCTGCTGTGATGCTTTTTCTCACTGTTTTATCCCCGTGCTTGGTACAGTGTCTGGTCCACAGTAGGTGCTAGATGGATTTTTTTTCTGTGAATGTGCATCTCTAAAATGCTCTCCCTCCAACTCCATTCTGTTTTCTTGGTAAGCTCCTAATTATCCTCCAAAGCCCTCAGATAGTCTTCTCTTGAGTTTTCCTCAGTTAAATTCCTGAGGCACTTTGTATGCATTTCTGTTGTGGGACCAGTCACTTTGTGTTGTAATTGTTTGACCATGAGTCTCTTTTCATCCAGCTAGAGTAGACTCCTTTAAGGCAGGGATCGTATTTTAAGTGCTCAGAAAAATGTCTATTGAATTGAACAAAATGTGTTGTGCACGTCCTAAAAATATATAAATTTGTATAACATGATAACTGAACCCTAACAATGAAAAGAACCTTAGATTAGTAATTAGGAAGACTGTTACCCAAGCTTTATTTTATTCATCTGCAAGGTCTTTCTCAGTTCTGGTAGTTTAAACTAGTTGTTTTCAAAGTGTGCCCTTGACCACATCATCTGGGAGCTTGTTAGAAATGCAGATTGTTAGGTCCTACCCCAAACTTACTGAATCAGAAGATCTTGGAGTGGCTGGGTTCAACAAACCCACCAGGTGATTCTGGTAGATGGTAAAGTTTGAGAAACACTGGAATTATTTTAGTAGTTTGTCTGTTTTCTGTGTGTTCCAGAAAATTATAGTTAATTACCTTAATTTAAACTTAAGAGCTTAAAGTTACTTTTAAAGCTTTTCTTCATGTGTTTCCTACCAGTTGAATTTGTCAACGTTTTCTTTTTTTTTTTTTTTTTAAAGATTTATTTATTTATTTATTCGACAGAGAGAGACAGCCAGTGAGAGAGGGAACACAAGCAGGGGGAGTGGGAGAGGAAGAAGCAGGCTCACAGCGGAGGAGCCTGATGTGGGGCTCGATCCCATAACGCCGGGATCACGCCCTGAGCCGAAGGCAGACGCTTAACCGCTGTGCCACCCAGGCGCCCCTGTCAACGTTTTCTAAGCTGATCATAGCTGTATAGCCAGAGTGTCCGAATCAGAGGCAGTCAGCTCAGAAGTATTTGAAGACTGCTGCTTAATGCTGCTTGCACAAAGCAAAATATGTGCATGTATATTTATATTTGTATGAATGCACCTAACACACACACACCCACACACACACACACACACACACACACACACACACACACGCGCGCGCTTTTCTGTCAATGGAAACTTCTCCATGATGAGTGATTAAAGGAAGGGAAAGGTAGGGGCGCCTGGGTAGCGCAGTCGTTAAGCGTCTGCCTTTGGCTCAGGGCGTGATCCTGGCGTTCCAGGATCAAGTCCCACATCGGGCTCCTCCACTGGGAGCCTGCTTCTTCCTCTCCCACTCCCCCTGCTTGTGTTCTCTCTCGCTGGCTGTCTCTCTGTCACATAAATAAATAAAATCTTTAAAAAAAAAAAAAAAAAGGAAGGGAAAGGTAAAGTGCGGGCCTTTGAGGCAGACTTGAATGAGTGGTATGGCAGAATAAGACATATCAAAAAGTAGAGGTTGCTTTTTTGCAGTAGCAGTTATACATAATTATTCACCTCCTATACCAAAGAGCTTATTTAATTTTATTTCTTTTAATCCTAGTATAGTTAACATAGAGTATTAAATCAGTGTCAGGTGTACAATATAGTGATTACCAAGGAGCTTTCTTAGCAATAAATGTTTGCCTCAGTGTTACCTGCAACAGGTTGTTATGGACTGAAAAGTGCTGATTGTTGGTATTCGTTGACTTCCTGTAGAGGGAGTTGCACATTTTACTAATAGAAACCATAGAATAGCTTATCTCAGATGTATATTTTGTGCTTGGCACCATGCTAAGTGCTTCATATGTGGCCCACTTCCACCATTGTTGTTTTGGCTTAATACCTTGAGTTTAAATTTACTCTCTTTTAAATAAAGGGAATCTTTTAGAAAAAGAATTCCTTTTAAGGTACAGTGTTACTGCCTGGTTGAATGCTTCCAGGATTTAGTAAACAGTATCATTTGTTCCATTTACCTTTTGTACCTTTAGTTATGACACATCTCAGACTTTCTAAATTGAAGTAGCCTATTTTCTTTAGTCTTTCCTTCCATGGAAGTTTCTTCTTTTTTTCCTTTATTATAATTGCCTTTTTCTATATCTTTTCTACCTGTTAACTATTTCTTAGTGTGGTTATCAAAACTATAAGAATTACTGTAAGTTCAGAAGTTTTGTTCTCTTTGGTTTTGTGCTCATTTATTCAACAAACATTGTCAGGCTTACTCTTGGTGTTTAATAAATGTATTGGGTATACAGAAATGAATATCTTGTACCCTGTCCTCATAGTCTGATAAGAGCCATATAAACAAATAATTATGCTATACTGTGGTAAATGAAATTTAGGAAGTACAGAGGCAAGAGAAAGGAAGGAATGACTGAGGAAGAAATTCAAAGAGGAGGTAACTACTAAGTTGGGTATTGGAACGTTAAGTATTGTCTAGGCAGGTCAGAAGACAAGGAAGGAAATACCAAGCAGAGGAACCAGCATATCCAGAACCAAATACATATGAAACAACGTTACAAGATCAAAACAGCATTGCCAGTAGTTGAGTGTTGCTGGGACATAAGAATGGGAAGGGATCTGAGATGTAAAGAGTTAATCATGTCAAGTTATATATACTTTATGCAGTTGGTAATGGGGAGACATTAGAAGAAGTGTAAACATGGGGGAGGCTTGATCATATTTCTTATTTATTTTTTTAGAGAGAATGAGTGAGCAAGGGGTGGGGGAAGGGGCAGAGTGAGAGGGAGAGAGAGAAGCTTAAGCAGACTACATTGAGTGCAGAGCCCAGTGCAGAGCTCAGTCTCATGACCCATCATGATCTAAGCCAAACAAGAGTCAGAGGCTCACCCGACTATGCCATCCAGGCGCCCCTAATTTTGATTTTTTTTTTTTTAAGATTATTAGAGAGAGTGCATGCGCACACGAGGGGAGGGGCAGAGAGAGAGAGAATCCTCCAGCAGACTCCCCACTGAGTGTGGAGCCCAATGTAGGGCTTGATCCCAGGACCCTGAGATCATGACCTGAGCCCAAACTAAGAGTCCGCCTCTTAGCCGACAGAGCCACCCAGACGCCCCCTAATTTTGATTTTTTATGTTAATTTTTATGTCTGTGGTAGTATATTTAATTCACCAATTACTGAGTGTACTTTATGAAAAACCGTACCAGAGATTCTTGGCTAATGTCATGAGGTATCAGTATAGATTTGGATGACTTTTTATTGGGTAAAATTAGTTCAGAAACCATTTTATTTTAATTACTATATGCATTACTTAATTTTTTTTAGGCCTTTTACCTTGCCCAAGTTAGAGGCTAATCATATGACATTCATTCACTTAGCTTGTGAGCTTTCTCAGTTTATCTCCTTCTGTTTGCAGTGTTACCCCCATGTTGTTTTCTGTGTCATTAGTGAAAATATTAGGAACCATCCCAAACATTATGGAGGACACAAACAGTTGAGGAGATACATTTTCTTCTGTACTTTATTTCGTCGTTTTTTACCAGGTTCTTCATATGTGACACAAAATTATCCCAGATTCTATATTTTAAAAATTCTGGGGGTGCCTGGTTTGTTCAGTTGGTGGAGCACGTGGCTTATGATCTGGGATTACGAGTTTGAGCTCCACATTGGGTGTAGAGTTTAATTAAAAAAAAAAAAAGCATTGTAAAAATTCTGTACAAAGCCTTATTAAAGGTTTTTATGATTTAAATAAATTATATTTTTTGCATTTCTTCCTTTATGGAATCCATGTGGCCATTATCACAGCACGTTCAAGAAAGCCCCTCTTGATATGTGTGCCATCTTAAGTCAAGTTGGAACTTTTACCAGCTGTGAGCCAAAGAACTCCACTAGGTAAAAGTAAAATAGGAATTCCTAATGCCATGGTCACGTGTGTGTGGTGGTTTTAGATGAAGGAAGGCAGCACATCTCTATGCCTCTCAGCCTTCCCTATGTAAGAACAGCCTTCTCATTTTTCATAGGTTGAGAATTTTTTAATCACCTGATGTCTCTCCTTAGTTTGATGAGAGACTTAGTTTTAAGACCCATCTGAAAACAGAAAACTATTGGCTAAAATTTCTCAATCTTGTTCTATTGTAATAATCACTTGAATGACTATGTATACCTGCCCATATTAGTAAAATTCATTGGCTTCTGCTAAAGCTCTAATGGGAATAGAATGGCAAGCTGACACATGTCCATTTGAGTCAAAATCTGTTCATTTCACAAGCATCCGATAGGTTCATTGCCACAGGACCTTAAACCAGAAGCACTAGCTTAGCTCTGAAACAGTTTTTCTATTCAGTTTCTGAAAAGAAGTTCCTTCGGGTATGATGCTTTTTTATATGCTATTAAATTCTAAAAATAGTTTATTGGCTAGTTGTACTAAGGGATTGATTAATTGATATTAAAAAGACTCCTAGAATTGTAATTAAATACAGGGATAATACAAAAGACTTGAGAAGAATTCAAATAGGATTTTCCCATGGGTAAAATTTTGTTTACCTTTTTCCATACTGATCAGTCTTTTGGAATGTAATAGTGATGACTCTTCTACAATTTATTAATGTTTTCACTTTCTTCCCTCAACTTTGATAGAAGCATACTTTTAAGAGGACTTTCCCCCCTCTAGTGATAAAAGTTACATATGCTGGTTGTGAAAAATACAAGAAAGTCGCTCATGATCCCAAACTTAACCAGCATCACCATTTTAGCATATCTTCCAGTTTTTTCCCCATGCATAAAAGTATTTTTATGTACCTAAGATTATGTTTGATACAATTTTATATCTTGCTTTTTAAATTTATCACTGTCATTTACATATCACTAAAAACTCTTGTGAAAGTTTACACTGTGGTCTCCTCTAGTTTATTTGCTCATATTTCTGTTATCGGGCATTAGGTTATATTCACTTGGGAATTTAAAATAAAAACACAGTGAACTTAATTATGTATTTGTTTTTCTATGTTTCTGAGTATATCCTTGCTCCTTAGAAGTGGAATAATTGAGGCTATAAACATTAAAAAACTTACGGAAAAATTTAAACATGCACAAAGTACAGAATGGTGTAATGAACTATATACCTAATCACTAACTGCAAAAATCATTGACATAAGAAACTCTTCTTTCATCTGTGTCCTCCACTCCCTCTCAATTATTTTGAATTAAGTCCCAGATGGGTTTATTTATTTCATCTATAAATATTTCAGTTTTATATACCTAAGTTTTTAGTAAGTCAATAGTAAAAGTAAAACTTACTATTTGTGAAGTATAATGCACATTACAGAAAAGAGCATAAGACATAAACTTATTATAGTTCAGTGAATGATCACAAAATGAATACCCTTGTAACTACCACTCAGTCAAGATTTGGAATTGGCCACCACCTCAGAAGCTTCCTCATGCCTCTCGCAATCACTAGTTTGTTTTTCTTCCCCAGTGGAGACGTATAGCACTATAATTTAGTTTTACTTGATTTTGAGCTTTTAAGAAATGGAATAATATAGTGTGTATTCTTTTGTGTCTGGCTTGTTTTACCCAACATTGCGAGATTCATTCATGTTGCTCTGTAATACAAAGACTTTAAAAGCATAGCCACATTACCAGTATCACAGTAAAACAATGAACAATTTCTTTTCTTTTCCTTTTTTTTTTTATTTTATTTTTAAGTAATCTGTACACCTAGTGTGGGACTTGAACTCACAACCCTGAGATCAAGAGCTGCATGCTCTGCTTAGACAGAGCCAGCCAGGTGCCCCTGAACAACTTCTTAATATCTTTATTGTTCAAATTTCCCAAATAAGTTCTTTTTTTTTTTTTTTTTTTTTTTTTTTTTAGTGGTTGGTTGTCTCATTTTTCAGACAAGGTCCTTCCATATGTTTTGTATGTTGCTATGTGTCTGAAGTCTCTCTTAACCTATAGGTCGCTTCCCCCCTTTTTTGGTGGAAAAATGCAATCACTTGTCTTACAGAATTTACCACTTTCTGGATTTTTCTGATTGTATATACATGGTGTCATTTTTTAAAAAATTGAGATATATGTAACATACATTAGAATGCACAGATCTTGTGTTCAGTTTGGTGAGTTTTGGCAGTGTAGTCGCTATTCAGAACAGTATACAGAGAACATTTCCATCTCAGTGGAAAGTTCCCTTGTGCCCATTTGCAGTTAGTGTCCCTTTCCATCCCTATATCTGACTTGTATCACCATAGGTAGGTTTTCCCATTTGGTGCGTGCGTGTGTGTGTGTGTGTGTGTGTGTGTGTGTGTGTGTGGAATTACAGCAGGTGCTCTTCTGTGAGGGGCTTCTTTCATGTAACATGTCTTTGAGACTTGTCTATGTGTTTTCATAGTTTGTTCCTTTTTATTGCTGAATATATTCTGTTGTGTATGTATATCACAATTTATTTATTCTCTTTTTGATGGACATTTAGGTTGTTTTCCGTTTGGGGTATTACGAATAAGGCTGTGATAAATATTCTTATGCAAGTTGGTATGGACATGTTTTCATATACGAAGCCATAATTGCTAGGTCATATGATAAATATATGTGTAACTTTAGAGATTGCTAAACTCCTAGAAGTGCTATTCCATTTTATACTCCACCCCACCAACGATGTATGAGAGCTGCCCTTGCTCCATATGCCTGTGCATTTGTTTCTTTGCTTTTTTTAAGGTTTTATTAGAGCAATCAAGCAAGCAAGAGCAGGGGGAAGGGGCAGAGGGAGAAGCAGACTCCCCGCTGAGCAGGGCACCCGATGTGGGACTCTGGGATCATGACCTTAGCTGAAGCCAGATGCTTAACCAACTGAGCCACTCAGGTGCCCTCATTTGGTTTTTGATACTGGCCATTCTAGTGAGTACGAAGTAATATCTCATTATTTTAATTTGTATCTGATGGCTAACGATGAATGCCTTTCTGTGTGCTTATTGGCCATTTGTATGTCTTCTTTGATGAAATGTCTGTTCAGATCTTTTGCTCCCCCCCTTTTTATTGGTTTGTTCATCTTTTAATCGTTGATTGTAGATTCTTTATCTATTTGGATACAAGTTCTTTTTTAGATGTATGAGTCACAAATACTTTTTCCAGTCCGTAACTTGTCACTTTATATATTCTTAATGGTATATTTTGGTGAGCAGAATTCTTTTTTACCACTCTTTTGCTTTTATGACTCGTTACATGCTTTTAAAAATTCGATCCTAGAGACAACCTTTTGAGGGGGAATATGGTAGTGTCCCCATTTTGCTCCTTAGGAAATAAAGGCCCAAAGAGGTAAAGAGACTTGTCTTAAAGTTATACAACTAGTAAGTTGTAGAGCAAAGCCTGGAAACCAGGTCTTTTCAGGTTGAATTTCTTTCCATTACACCGTATTCTCCCTTTCTCTTTTCCCATTAACTGAAAATGATACTGTGCTTAGCTATTTTCTCTTTATCTTTAGAGTTCTGTGCCCTCTTTTACTTTGGGCCTTTGCATATGCAGTTCTTTCTGAGTTGAACACTTTTCCTCCTCTCTTTAATTCTGTTTATCGTTCAGGCTTCAGCTTAGATGTTAGTTATATCCTTTAGGAAATTTTTGACATCTCCTTTCCTGCTAGATAAGGTGCCTCTTCTCCACTTCTCTTTTCTGCAAGTAGCAGAATATATCCTGATTATCTTTCTACTTATTCTCTGTAGATTATGAGGGCAGGAGCCATGCCACCCTTAGTAACCAGCATATTGACAGTGTCTGGCCCATGGCAGATGCTAAAAAAATGTCATGAATTCAATTAAATAAAATTCTTTCCTGGGGCACCTGCCTGGCTCAGTTGGTGGAACATGGGACTCTTGGTCTCGGAGTCCTAAGTTCAAGTCCCACGTTGGGGGTAGAGAATACTTAAAACAATAATAATAAACTACCTTAAAATACATACATACATACATACATACATACGTAAATACATAAATAAATTTCTCTCCCTGACTACTTATGACAATTTTTTTTTTGTACTGCGTACTTAAACCCTATCATGATTTTAATTTAGCATTTTTGTGTAGCATCATGAGGTTCCATTTGTGATTGTTGAATCCTGGAAGGATTAAAACATATTTTAAAGCGAGGGTTACAAAAATTAGTTTTTATTCCCTGTATACCTAGGAAGTGTTTAAAATTACTGAATTGATTATTTGATTAGCTTTAGGAAGTTTTCTTTACCCATTTACTTTTTTTTTTTTAAAGAGCAAGAACAAGCGGGGCAGGGGGAGAGCTAGAGAAAGGGGCAGAGGGAGAGGGGGAGAGAATCTTAAGCAGGTGCCATGCCCATCATAGAGCTTGATGTGGGTCTTGATGTCACAACCCTGAGATCATGACCTGAGCCAAAATCAAGAGTTGACACTTAATGGACTGAGCCACCCACGTTCCCCCCCACTTTATTTTTAACCATTTACTCTTACTACTGATATTGTCGTAATTCAGAGTTAAACTGTATAATTGCCTGAACAATATTACACTGGAAAACTATAAATTTCATAGCTACTGTCTTTGTCTTTGAATAGCAGGTATTGTTTCCATTCCTGAAGAACAGATAGATTCTTAAAAAGTAACTTGAAAAATTTACCGAAGTTGACAGCTGTTCTGTGGTTAGGTTAAAAAATATTCTTATTCTTAGGAAATGTACACTTACGTATTTAGAGGTAAAAGAGCCATGGTATATGCCACTTACTACTCTTAGATGGTTTGGGACTAAGTGAGAAAAAAATATATATACCTAACCCTCCCCCCATATATATCTGCATATATATGTACAGGCAGTCTTTACTTTGCATGGTAGTGTGGGACTATAAAAATGACCATGCAAGCTGAAACCATGCACGATGATCAACGGGAAAAATTATGAAGTGACCTTTTAAATTTTTTGTTAAAATATTAAAAAACTATTTCATTGTTGGTTATAAATGTATGAGGAAATGAAAAAATAGTAGAACTAATATTTTGGTATACTTATTTAGGTACACTAATTTAAAGCATTAGAAACATTGAATATTAAAGTGTTTTAGGGGCTCCTGGCTGGCTCAGTCAGTAGAGCATGAGACTCTTAATTTCTGAGTTGTGAGTTCAAGCCCCATATTGGTCATGGAGCCTACTTAAAAATCAGTCAATCAATCAATAATAAAGTGTTTTATTTTTTGAGGTGCCTGGGTGGCTTACTTGGTGGAGCATCGTCTCTTGATCTTGCGGTTGTGAGTTTGAGCTCCCACATTGGGTGTACAGATTACTTAAAATCTTTAAACAAAATAAAGTGTTTTATTTCTTAGTTTAAAAACTTACTGAGTAGTTTAGGGGCACCTGGGTGGCTCAGCCAGCTAAGCGTCCGACTCTTAATTTCAGCTTAGGTCATGATCTCAGGGGCGTGAGATTGAGCCCTGCTTTGGGCTCCGTGCTGGGCATGGAGCCTGTTTAAGATTATTTCTCTCCCTCTCTTTCTGCCCCCCACACCCTACTCGCACACGTTCTCTCTGTCCCTCTAAAAAAAAAATAATTGGGACACCTGGGTGGCTCAGTCAGTTAAGCATCTGCCTTCGTCTCAGGTCATGATCCCAGGGTCCTGGGATTGAGTCTTTGTCAGGCTCCTTGCTTAGCAGGGAGCCTGCTTGTCCCTCTGCCTGCTGTTCCCCCGCTTATGTGCCCCCTCTCTCTCTCTGATGAATAAATAAAATCTTTAAAAAGTAATAATAATAAAAGACATTAAAAAAGTATTGAGTAGTTTTAAGTAGTGCTTGCCTGCTTCTTGTCATATAACTTATAATGTGGAACAGATATCTTCTGGATGCCATGGCTTCCATCATTAGTCCTTTGCACTTTCAGTGGCATGTAATATCTTTGAGAGTTCTTTAAGGTTTTTTTGCTGGTGTCACTTCCTCTGGGACATCTTCATCCTTGTTGTCATAATCACTTTCCTTATTTATGTTGAAAAGTTTGCCTGTACTAAGTTCCTTTAATGCATGTAACTCCATTTATTTCCTATTTAGATTTTACTTCCAATATTATCACTTTTCATTTCTTTCTTTTTTAAATTTTTTAAGTAGACTCCACGCCCGGCGCAGAGCCCAATGCGGAGCTTCAACTCAGGACCTTGAGATCAAGACCTGAGCTGAGATCAAGAGTCAGATGCTCAACTAACTGAGCCACTCAGGCACCCCTCATTTCTTTGCTTCATTTTCACCTTTGTAGGCCAGTTCCCTCTCTTGATTGTCCATTTTTGTAAATGGATTTATCACTGGTAGTCTAGGAGGCAACGCAACTACACACTTTGCTGTTTGTGTGTACAGAACTGAAAAACATGCCCAGTGACTCATCACTAACAGACTTTGAAAGAAGTGATGAGATTGGTTACTGATCATGATGCACATCTGTTGTTTACATAGTGATTTGTGGACTAAGGAACCCGCAGTAAAGTTTATATTTTATGCAACTACTCACAGTTCATGCACTGTGGTAATTAAAATTTGAGGTATGTTGTTGGGGGACTGATGTTACTTAACTAAACTGTGATAACTGAAATTTGTGCATGTTGGGAGTACGCAAAACCAGTACTGCCAGTATAAAGAGCATGTACAAATGAATACAGGTGCTTTGATTTTTATAACGTTAGAAAGATTAACTCCTTGAGGAAGATTTATGTTATTGTATTCATTTTTACTGACTTGTAGATTTACAGGGAGAATCAGATAATGAGACTGTATGTATGTAAAAATCCTTTGTTAACCACAACACATCATAGAGAACAAATGTGTTATGGTTGGGCAACCAACATTTACTGAATAGCTTTAATATGCCAGGTGATATTTTAGACATTTTATATTTATTAGGTATGTTATTTGATTTTTAAAGCAACCTCTGAAGTTGGCAGTATGTTATATGATCTCATTTTGTAGATGAGGACACTGAGGCCCAGGGCTTACATAAGTTTAGTAGGTAGCAGATCCAGGATTCAAAGTTAGTTCTCTTTGACACCAAGTCCATACGTATTCTACAACTCCATTATTTTTGGGAGTTTTTGGGGGTCCTCCCAGCGACCCTTTGATAGTGGCAGAATTGAGACTAAAACATGAGGAAAGGAACATTTTAGTTATATTTTAAGTTTATGAGGCTTTAAGTGGTTAGATTCAGGTTAAATATTTTGGCAAAAATACTGTACCACTTGTGCATATTTATTGCGTCCTACCAGGAGACACAGTATCAGGTTGCCTCATTCTTGGTGCTGCTAGGTTTGATAACTTTGGTACAGGTATAACTGTCAAGTCTTTCCTGTAAAAATGTATTTTGTTCTTTGTAATTAGAAGTAATTTATGAAAAAAAGTTGTGGGATGGTACTCTGAGAATCTGCCAACAACTTTTCACTGATTATCTATTTGTTGTCCTTGCTCTGATATGCTTTAATCTTTAAAATTTACCAGAAAAAAATTTTTAAAGATTTTATTTTTAAGTAATCTCTACAGCCATCGTTTGGCTTGAACTCACAACCCGAAGATCAAGAGTCGCATACTGTACCAGCTGAGTCAGCCAGGAGCCCCCAAAATTACCAAAAATTTTAAAATTAAATAATGTATTTTTTAGTGTAGGAAAGAGAACGAGATGATCTCAGGAGAAAAAAGGTCCGAAGGCACCATTGAACTTTTATTTTTTTTATTTTTTATTTTTTTAAAGATTTTATTTATTTATTTGACAGAGAGAGAGACAGCCAGCGAGAGAGGGAACACAAGCTGGGGGAGTAGGAGAGGAAAAAGCAGGCTACCAGCAGAGGAGCCTGATGCGGGGCCCGATCCACGCCCTGAGCTAAAGGCAGACGCTTAACGACTGAGCCACCCAGGCGCCCCTGAACTTTTATATTTTTATAACTTTGTAATTCCTAAATTATTTTATTTTATTGTTTTTAAACATAAGACTTTTTTTCTATTTTTTAAGAATTTAAAAAATTTTTTAAGAGGATGGGAGGGGCAGAAGGAGAGAGAGACTTTTTGGGTGGGGGGAGATTTTATTTACTTGAGAGAGAGAACATGCACCAGAGAGAAAGGAGAGCATGGGGGGGTGAGGGGGTGGAGCAGCAGAGGGAGAAGCAGACTCCCCGCTGAGCAGGGAGCTGATGCCAGCTCTATCCCAGAACCCTGGATCATGACCTGAGCCAAAGGCAGACTCTTAACCAACTGAACCACTCAGGCTCTCTGAGGGGGAGAGAGAGGCTTAAGCAGGTTTCATACCCAGCATGGAGCCCAACGTAGGGCTCGATTTCATGACCCAAGCTGAAATTAAGAATCGAATGCTCAACTGACTGAGCCACCCAGGTGCCCCAGTAATTCCTAAATTATTTTAGAATTATGTATCCTATGAAGTATGTCAGAGGCACTGTTCTGTATTTTAATTGTTACAGTCTGGTAGGATACAACACAACGTACACATACACATTTGGCCTGTTAATATTTTCTGAGTTTGGTTTTTTTTTTAATTGTCATTAGTAAGCAAAATACAGTAATCAGTTGTAAAAACTTTAAAGAGAGGACAGAACTTGAGCTTTACTTGGTTGGTCTAGGTGTAGTGGCAAAGAAAATAAAAGAATTATTTCATGGTTATAAGTAGATAGAACTGGGTGGATTGTGGAGATAGGAATTCAGGAATCAGGATTAAATAATGGCTTCTCTGGAAATGGTAATCTTGAACTGGTGAGGGAAGAGAGCCAAAGAAATCATAATTTTAGAAAGGAAGGTGGGGAAAGCGCAACATAGAACTTTAGTTGTCTTGGGGCGCTTGGGTGGCTCAGTCAGTTAAGCTTCTGCCTTCGGCTGAGGTCATGATCCTGGGGTCCTGGGATCGAGCCCCACATTGCGCTCCCTGCTCAGAGGAGAGTCTGCTTCTCCCTCTGTCCCTCCCCCTGCTCATGCTCTCTCTCTGTCTCTCTCTCACTCTCGCTCTCTCAAATAAATAATATCTTAAAAAAAAGAAAACTTAGTTGTCTTAACATCTGAGTGAATTTATCGAAACCCACTGAGGGTGAGGAGAGGTAACTTAATGTTGGGGGCAGGATGAAAGAGGGAGGGATTGCCCCAGCATGGTGGAAAAGGAAAACTACAATTGTTAGCTTTTAAGGTTTTGATGTTCTTTAAAAGTCATGAGGTCATCATTTGTAAGGAAAGATGGTAGATAGGGGAATAGAGTTTGGGAAAGGAACTTGAAACAGCATGTGTAGTATGAACTGATGCCACTGAACATAAAATGAGCAGTACCAAAACTGTAGATGTAAAACAACCATTTACTATTATTCTTATTATTATTATTTTGCTATAGAAAACTCTTCAGTTTATTATTGGTTATAAACTGTAATGCCATGTTTTCCCTATCATTTTAGTGGGTTTTATGTATTCCTTATTTGGAGGATAAGTATTTTATAAAAGTTTTCAAAGATACATAGCTTTCTGATCTCATTTAGGATCATGTTAATGTTTGAAACTCTCAGAACCTGGCTGAGTACTAAAGTTAATTTGTGGCACTAACAGTAAAGATTTCCTGAGCTCTAAATATAAATAACCAGAAAAACTATGCAAGATGAAAGTTGAAACAGAGCTAAGATTTATTAAAGTGTCTGCCATGTAAGTCAAGGGTATGTAATCAACTTAAAAACAATGCTGTTATGAAAAATTTGGCATGTAAGAGTAGAAATAAGCCTTGTGTGTATTTCATCCAGGCTTAACCACATCTCTTGTGCCATTCAGGGAAAGGTCAGGTTAAAAGATAGGCCGTTCACTGGATTTCAAGAGTCAGTGAATGTAGCTAAGCCTTATTAAAGTAAGAAGGAAAGAGAATTTCAGGGATCAGCAGCTTCCCCAGGGACTGAGTAGTTCCCTTACATTAGAAATTCTTGTAGCAAGACTCTTAGCTGATCTTCTAGTGGTGATGTAAATCAAATTGGTACATATGTATCGATCGAACAGACAGGCTTTACTAGATCATTTATAGTTGATATAAAGAAAATTACTGGGGTTTTTTGGTAGATAAAACTCAAATCATAGGGTTTTTTCCTTTATTAGAAACAAATCCATACCATAAAGTGCAGACCAGCTGAAACTGTCTATTGTACTTCACCTAGAGTTAACCAAAATAGCTGAGGTATGGGCCTGTGGTACCTGGCTTAGTGCTACAATTCTACTTAAATCTCTTAAAACTTTCAGTACATTCAGGATGCTGCAACCATGTTCAGCATGGTTAGTAAGCCAATCAGATACCTCAGAGTGTTCATACTGTTTGCTTTATTGAGGCTGACAAATAAATAAGCAGATATTCTTTTGCAGCTCTTTAACAAGGGCAAAAGTTAATAAGTATTTTCTCTGTACTCCTGAATTAATTTAGTATTCTCTTAGCAGGATTATAACCAATGTGTTAAATTTCCTCTGAGTTTGCTTTAATGTGGTTTGGAGTTCCTTCTGGGTCCCAACATTTGTGTGACTTTGAATAGGGCACTTCCTAACTTCTCTGAGTCTCAGTTTACTCATTTCTAAATGGGGGGGGGGGCAGTAATGATGTCTTCTTAGGATTGTTTGAGGATTTAATGGGATAATGAATGTAGACTGCTTGGTAAACAATGAACTTTCAATAAATGGGATCTATTACAGTTTTCAAAACTGAATAAGTTATATAACCATCTAGTTCTACATATCTCAGATCTGACTGGTTTTTAATTATGCAAATAAAATATGAATGCATTATTGCACAAAATTAAAGTTTTACAGATAAGGTTAAAGAGGCTCTTGAACTCTCCAATCCTAATTCCTTCCCCAGAAGTAACCATTTTCTCAGTTCATGTATCTTCCATGTCTTTTTCTATACACACGGTTTTCTAGATCAAGAATTAAAAAGATAGTGGGGCGCCTGGGTGGCGCAGTCGTTAAGCGTCTGCCTTCGGCTCAGGGCGTGATCCCAGCGTTCTGGGATCGAGCCCCACATCAGGCTTCTCCGCTAGGAGCCTGCTTCTTCCTCTCCCACTCCCCCTGCTTGTGTTCCCTCTCTCTCTGGCTGTCTCTGTCAAATAAATAAATGAAATCTTTAAAAAAAACAAAAAGAATTAAAAAGATAGTGACTTAGTAATTTTGTAAGTATTTACAATTGCTAGTTATTAGAATCTATATTTTGTAGGCTCAGTAACCAAAGGATAGCAAAATTCAACAATTTGTTACGATCTGAGCCAAATTACAGAAATTTTTTATACCCCTAGAAAGGTTTAATCAAAGAGAAGCAGCCAGAAGAAATAAACATAGCTTTAGCCATTTAGCTCAAAAATGTACATTTGCTTTTCTGGCCAATAAATAGATCAAAACTTACAAAATTTACTGTTTCTCAGCTTATCTTAAATGCCACAACTAGGGGTCAAAGATACTGTTTGTAGTCTGACCAGTAAGAAATATTTCCTTTTCTCAAAAATGTGAAAATTTTGCCACTTTCTTTTGGGGGCAAGGAAGGCTTTTGGGGAAGGATAGTAGGAAAGAGTAATTGAATTTTTACCTTATCATCAATCCTGAAGTATATTTATTTATTTTTTTAAACTATTTTATTTATTTGACACAGAGAGAGAGAGAGCGATAATGAGAGAGCGCAAGCAGGGGTAGTGGCAGAGGGAGAGGGAGAAGCAGACTCCCAGCCGAGCAGTGAGCCCAATGTGGGGCTCGATCCCAGGATCCTGGGATCATGAACTGAGCCGAAGGCAGACGCTTAACTAACTCAGCCACCCAGGCGCCCCAATCTTCGAGTATATTTAAATTACTTTTGTAGTAACCTGTGGCATTTTTGTTTGTAATATGTACACATTGGGAAGTAGATTCCAGGCCACTTATGGAAGAAGATTGATCTTGAAGTGATGTTAGTTGTTGTTCTAAAGCCACTTGTTCTCACCGAATTTTCTTTTTAAGAAAGGGAATGTCAGGAGGAAGAGGCCACAGTTAATTTGGGAGCAGGGATCTGAGTTGGAGAGTATGGATTTGACATGATCTCCCTTTCGAGAGTTAGAAGTCAGTTGGACAAAATTATGTGGAGAGGGGTTAGTGGACAAAGCAAAATGCCAAGTTAAAATGGTCTTATTTCTCATCACTGTGAGAGAGTGGTGGTGGAGAATGGAGCAAAAGATTCAGCTTCCTCTTCTTTCATTCTCTTCTTCAGGCTGAACCTGGTGATGAAAGCCAAAAGACTGAGCTCCCAATCCAATATGTGTGTGTGGGAATGTGTAGTAAAGTTCCTCTCCCCCCAGAATAGAGATGTGAGAACTTCCTTTGCTTGGACGATGTCATGGAGGGTTCCAGAGCAGGGATTGGGGTTAGTTTGTAAGTTTATGCCTTGGTAAAGGGTTGTTTACCTGACTGTTGTATGAAAATATAGAACAATTCCAGCATATGTTGCCTTGGGAGATTCATATACATATTTTAACTTGCTTTCTTGGTAGATCATTTCTTTTTTTCTTTTTTTAAAGATTTTATTTATTTATTTGGCAGAGATAAGAGACAGCCAGCGAGCAGGGGGAGTGGGAGAAGAAGAAGCAGGCTCATAGCAGAGGAGCCCTATGTGGGGCTCGATCCCATAACGCTAGGATCACGCCCTGAGCCAAAGGCAGACGCTTAACCGCTGTGCCACCCAGGCGCCCCGGTAGATCATTTTCTAAGCTTTGCTTCTGTCGCTTCTTCCAGGAGCTAGATTGTCCTGTCCAGTGTAGTAAGCCAGTGTCACATGTGGCTATTGAGCATGTGAAATGTGGTTCATCTAAGTTGAGATGAGAGTGTAAAATACACGCTGCATCTTGAAGACTTAGTATGGAAAAAGAATGTAAATTATCCCCAAATGTTTTTATAATGATAACATATTGAAATGCCCCCTTTTTTGGAGGGGGGCTGCAAAAAGGTGAGTTTATTAAAGGATAGGGACAGGCCCCATGGGCAGAAAGAGATGCTAATATATTGAAATGCTATTATTGATTACATGTGAATAGATTTATTAGATTAAATGAAATATATCAAAAGTTAATTTCAGGGGCGCCTGGGTGGCTCAGTTGTTAAGCGTCTGCCTTCGGCTCAGGTCATGATCCCAGGGTCCTGGGATCGAGCCCCGCATCGGGCTCCCTTCTCAGTGGGCAGCCTGCTTCTCTGTCTCCCACTCTGCCTGCTCGTTTTCCCTCTCTCGCTGTATCTCTCTCTGTCAAATAAATAAAATCTTTTTTAAAAAAATTATTTTCACCTTAAAAAATACAGCTACTAGAAAAAATTACACATGTAGCTGACATTATCTTTCTATTGAGCCTTGCTGGTCTAGAACAACCTGCACTAGGGATAAATAACTTCTTTTTTCTTGCTGTAAAATTTCATATGGGTCATTCCAGAGATGTTGAGTAATTTTAGTTCAATAAAAATATTTAAGCAGTCATTTAATTTCTGTAGTCAGATTTTTTCCCCTTGGGGGGAAATTTTTTTTTTTTTCAAGTTTTTATTTATATTCCATTTAGTTAACTTACAGTGTAATGTCAGTTCAGGTGTAGAGTTTAGTGATTCATCACTTAAATACAACATCTGGTGCTCATCAAAACAAATGCCTTCCTTAATACCCATCACCCATTTAACCCATCCCCCTGCCTGGGGGAAAATTTTTTAAAAATTTAATTCTATAGGGGCGCCTGGGTGGCGCAGTCGTTAAACGTCTGCCTTTGGCTTAGGGCGTGATCGTGGCGTTATGGGATCGAGCCCCACATCAGGCTCCTCCGCTGGGAGCCTGCTTCTTCCTCTCCCATTCCCCCTGCTTGTGTTCCCTCTCTCGCTGGCTGTCTCTCTCTCTGTCAAATAAATAAATAAAATCTTTAAAAAAAAAAAGTTTAAAATTTAATTCTATAAGTCAGTGGTAATATAGGATTACAGTGCCCAAATACGCGTGTTTTGTGTTATATGCATGCATGCGTGTGTTATTTTTCAGGAATTCCCATATTGTAGTGATCATGATGCGTCTTAAACCTATGTGCACAAGGCACAGGTCCTACCTGATTGAGCCTGTCCATAGAAAAGCATCACTTTTCCAAAAGAATCCTGGAACCAGGTATATTCCTCAGGCCAGCTCTTATCAACTCTTATTCCTGAAGAATGTGGAACTTTAATCTTAACATGTGGTCAGACTTTGTATTGGGCAATCTCAAGCCAGTTTACTACATTCATAAAATACATTTTCCCCCAACTTTTAAATTTTTATTTATTTATTTATTTTTAAAGATTTTATTCATTCATTTGACAGAGAACGTGCGCACAAGCAGGCAGAGGGAGGGGGGAAGCAGGCTCCCCGCAGAGCAGGGAGCCCGACCCGGAGCTCGATCCCAGCACCCTGGGATCATGACCTGAGCCGAAGGCAGACGCTTAACGAGCCACCCAGGCGCCCCTCCCCAAACTTTTTTATGAAAAAGTTCTAATACAGGAAAGTTGAAAGAGTAGTATGATGGACATTTATATGCCCTTCAAAGTCCCCCATTGTTTTAAAAAAATTGCCACATTTCTTAGTTTTACATGTATGTTTTGGAGCTGAATTATTTAAAATAATTTGTTCATCATGATGTTACCCCTAAATATTTCAGCATGCTTCTCAATGATTTTACCACAGATCTATTGTCATACCTAGGAAAATTACAATAATTCCATGGTAGCTGATATTAAGTTTTTCCCAAATGTCCTAAATAGCAATTTTTCTGACTTTTTTCAGTTCTGGAGTCAATCCTGTTTAGGGATTGCATTTAATTATGACTCTTTAGTCTCTCTTTATCTAGAACAGAGGTCAACATACTACAGTCCATGTGCCAAGCCTCGCTAGCCACTTGTTCTTGTACAGCTCACCAGGCAAGAATAGCTTTTCCTTTTTTTTCCTATATCAATAAAAAAAATTAAGGTAGAATTCACATAATATAAAACTAACCATTAACCATTTTAAAATGTATAATTCATTGGCTTTTAGTATATTCAGTAGGTTGTATAACTGTCACCTCTCTCTAGTTCAAGGCATTTTAAGCACCCAAAAAAGAAACTCTGTATCATTAAGCAGTCTCCCCATTCCCTCCTCTGCAGCTTCTGGTAAACACTAGTTGACTTTCTGTGGCGGTGGATTAACCTATTCTGGATGTTTCATATAGCTATAATCATACCATACGTGACCTTTTGTGTCTGGCTTTTTCCACTTGGTGTGTTTTTGAAGTTCATTCACATTTGTAGCATGTATCAGTATTTCATTCCTTTCTATGACTGAATAATAATCCATTGACCTAGGTATACCACATTTTGTTTATCCATTCATCTGCTGATGGATATTGGCATTGTTTCTACCTTTTAGCTATTTTTTTAAAAGAGTTTGCTTAGAGAATGAGAGAGCACAAGTGGGGCCAGGGGAAGGCAGAGGGAGAGGGAGAAGCAGGCTCCCTGCACGGGGCTTGATCCCAGGACCCTAGGATCGTGACCTGAGCCTAAGGCAGATGCTTAACCCACTGAGCCACTCAGGCGCCCCCCCCTTTTAGCTATTTTGAGTAGTGCTGCTATGAACATCTGTGTATAAGTATTTGTTTAGTTACCTGTTTTCAGTTCTTTGGTTTTAACATTTTTATTTTTATTTTTTATTTTTTTTTTAAAGATTTTATTTATTTATTCGACAGAGATAGAGACAGCCAGCGAGAGAGAGGGAACACAAGCAGGGGGAGTGGGAGAGGAAGAAGCAGGCTCATAGCAGAAGAGCCTGATGTGGGGCTCGATCCCAGATCGCCGGGATCACGCCCTGAGCCGAAGGCAGACGCTTAACCGCTGTGCCACCCAGGCGCCCCTGGTTTTAACATTTTTAAATGGTTGAAAAAAATCAAGAGGCATAGTACTTCATGACATATGAAAACTATATGAAATTCAAATTTCAGTGTCCATAAATAAAACCGTGCTTATTCATTTATGTGTTGTCTGTGGCTGCTTTCATGCTGCAGTGGCAGAGTGGAGTAGTTGTGATAGAGACCATATGTCCCACAAAGCTTAAAATATTTACTCCCTTGCCCTTCGTAGTAAGTTTGCTGACTCTGAACAGTCCCTCTATCTTTTTGTTTTTGTGACATTAAGTAGTGTTTGTGTTTTGGGTTTTTTTTTTTTTTAACCAATAAGACTTTATTTTTTAAAGATTCTACTTATTTTAGTGAGAGAGCACGTGAGCAGGGGACCGAGGAAGAGGAAGGGAGAGAGAATCCTAAGCAGACTCTGTATAGAACCTGACATCGGGCGTGATCCCATGACCCTGAGATCATGACCTGAACCAAAATCAAGAATTGGACACTCAATCACCTGAGCCACCTGGGCACCCCAAGACTTTATTTTTACTTATTATTATTTCTTAAGATTTTATTTATTTATTTGAGAGAGAGAGCAGGGAGGAGGGGGAGAGGGAGAAGCAGACTCCCTGCTGAGCAGAAAGCCTGACGCGGGACTCAATCCCAGGACCCTGGAATCATGACCTGAGCCGAAAGCAGAAGCTTAACTGACTGAGCCACACAGGCACCCTCAAAACTTTATTTTTAAAGGAGTTTTAGATTTGCAGAAAAATTGAGCAGGAAGTAGAGTTCCCACATACCCCTTCTCTGCACCCCCCGGTTCTCCTACTAGTAATATCTTGCATTAGTTGGCACATTTGATACAATTGATGAACCTACATTGGCATGATATTATCACACAAAGTCCATAGTTTACATTAGAGTTCACTCTTTGTAATTCTGTGGGTTTTGATAAATGTATATCGTCATGCATTTGCCATTGCAGTATCATACAGAGTAGTTTCACAGCCCTAAAAATCTATATTCCACCTGTGTATGCCTCCCCGTCTCCTTTTCCCCTTCCCCTCACACCAGCAGCTAGTCAGCTTTTTATTGTCTCTGTAGTTTTGCCTTTTCTAGCATGTTGTATAGTTCAATCCAAATATAGTATGTAGCCTTTTCAGGCTGGCTTCTTTCACTTAGCAATATGCTTTTAAGGTTGCTCCATGTTTCTGTGTCTAGTTTATTTCTTTTTATTGATGAGTAACATTGTATGGCTGTACCACAGTTTATCAGTTTGGCTACTGAAGGACATCTTGGTTGCTTCCAAGTTTTGGCAATTATGAGTAAAACCCCTGTAAACGTTTGTGTGCAGGTTTTATATGAACATACTTTAAAAAAAAATAGGCTATTTTTTAAATTTATTTTTTAAGATTTTATTTATTTGAGAGACAGAGACAGAGAGAGCACAAGCAGGGGGAGAGGCAGAGGGAGAGGGAGAAGCAGACTCCCTGCTGAGCTGGGAGCCCCATGCAGGGCTTTATCCCAGGACCTGGAGATCATGACCTGAGCCGAAGGCAGATTCTTAGCTGTCTGAGCCACCCAGGCACCCCAAAATAGGCTATTTTTTAGAGCTGTTTTAGATTCATAGCAAAATTGAATGGAAGATACAGAGATTTCTCATATATCCCCTGCCCTGCTATGTGCATGTAGCTTCCTCCACTATCAGAATCTCACACCAGAGTGGTATATTTATCAACACTTAAGGAACCTACATTGACATTACTCCCAAAGTCTGTAGTTTACATTAGGGTTCACTTTTGGTATTGTATACTGTATGAGTTTTGACAAATGCATAATGATACATATCCACCATTCTAGTATTTACACAGAATAGTTTTCACTGTCTTGAAAATCCATGCCCTGCCTACATCTACATCTCTTCCTCTCCATGTCCTCTGGCAACCACTTACCCTTTTACTGTTCATAGTTTTGCCTTTTCCAATATGTCACAAGATGGAATCATACAGTGTGTATGTAGCCTTTTCAGATTGGCTTCTTTCACTTATTAGTACACGTTTTAACTTTCTTCCACGTCTTTTCATGACTCAATAGCTCATTTCTTTTTAGAGCTGAATAATACTCCATTATCTGGATGTACCACAGCTTGTTTACCCGTTAACTTAAGAACATCCTTGGTTGCTTCCACGTTTTGTCAGTTATAAATAAAACTGCTATAAACATTTGTGTGCAGGTTTTTGTGGAGACTTAAGTTTTCAGCCTCTTTTGCAAATTTTTTTTCCAGTCTGTGGCTTATCTTTCTATTCTCTTAACAGTGTCTTACACAGTGCAGTTTTTTATTTTTTTAAATCAAAATTTTTTGAGCAGTTTTTAATTTTAATGACGTCCAACTTACCCATTTTTTCATTCATGGGTTGTGCTTTTGGTTTTATACTAAAAACTCATTGCCAAGCCTAAGTTTTCTATTATCTTCTAGAAGTTTTATTTTTTTAATATTTATTTGTGCTTGTTTCGGCACCACATATTACTAAAAAAATATTTGAGAGAGTGAGAATGCGTGCATAGTTGGAGGTGGTGTGGCAGAGGAAGAGAGAATCCAAGCTGACTGCTTGCTAAGCGTGGAGCCAGTGCATGACTCTCTCTCATGAACCCTGAGATCATGACCTGAGCTGAAACCAAGAGTTGGACACTTAACCTAAGACTGTGCCACCCAGGGGCCCCTCTTCTAGAAGTTTTATAGTTGTGTTTTACATTTAAGTTTCTGGTCCATTTTGCATTCGTTTTTGTGAAATGTAGTAGGTCAGTATTTGGATTTGGGGGGAGGATATGAATATCTAGTTGTTCCAGCACCAGTTGTTGAAAAGACTGTTTTTCCACATTGAAATGTTGAATGTCTTTGGTCCTTTGTCAAAGATCAGTTGGCTATAGTTGTATGGGTGACATTCTCATTTAAAATAAATTTGTCTGTTTTTTCATTGTATAGTTTGTTTTCCTAAAATGTATTGCTTGTGAACTAGAACTTAGGTGTAGAGGGTTAGATTCACATTAAACATTTTGGCAAGAATGCTTCCTGGGTGATTGAGCGCTTCAAATTGTATCAAGTCAGGAGGTACCCAGTACTAGAATGTCCCACTGGTAGTGATGGTTAAGATTGCTTAAGGTGGTAACCAGCAGATCTTAGCGTTGTAAAGGTGTATTTTTCCCTTTACGATAAATAAGTCATTTGTGGAGTCATAGTTGGGCCATGTAGCAAATGGATATTTGAATCTATATTTATGAGGCATGTGCTAGGTTTTTGGGGACACAGCAGTAAAAAGAAAGATTTCTACTCCCAGAATTTGCCTTTATCTCTCTAGGTTTCAAGACAATAGTGGGATTGTGTCTCTTCTTAGAGGGGGATACATTTGCCTCTTAGGGTATATTGGTAGCAGAAAAAAAAATAGATCATTGAAAAAGTATATGCCAGTAAGCACAGAGTTTCAGTACGGAATGATACAAAAGGTCTGGAGAATAGACAGTGTGATGGTTGCATAACATTGTGAGTGGACTTAATGCCATTGAACTGTACACTCAAAAATAGTTACAAAGATAAATCTTAAGTTATATGCATGTTACCACACTTTTAAAAAAGTATGTGCCATTATGATACATCACTGAGTTTAGTCCTGCCTCTGTCTTTGATAATTTTCATCAGGCTTCCTATTGGTCTGTTTGGACTAGTTGGGAGAGAAATGGTTTCTGAAATAAAATTCTGTAGTTCAGTTCTGGTAGAGAGGAAGAGGCAGTGATTTTGTATTTCACCCACTCCCTCCAGTAGAGTTTGTCTCTGTGGCTTCTCAGGGAAACCATTGAGACTTCTGGGTGTCCTGGATTGTGCCCAGGCTGTGGGTGGAGCCTCAGCTGTTGGTGCAGGCTGGGTCTGCCTTTCAATGTGTGCTGTTTCCATTTGTTGCAGTTCACCAGATGCAGGCCTTCTTTTGCCAGGTTACCAGGAGAGATTTACAGCTTGAACCATTGTCCAGTCGGAATGCTGCAGTTTTGACCCAAGACATCTTATAGATTCAGGATGAGAACAGTAATCATAATGCCGGTAGCAAAGTAATTGTTGACCAGTTTGCTGTGAAGGCAGGCCCTTCATTTTGGAAGTGAATCCTGTGATTAAAAGCAAGAGCTCTGTTTAGAGGGAAGGAAAGAACACCTTTATTTGTGGCTGATGGAACTTGGATAACCTCTCTTGTCTTCCTTTTTCCCTGAATTGACTGTGGAAGAGAAGGTGGTAGGAAAAGCATTATTGATGGCTGTGGCTAACAGCAGAATATGGTAAGGTGAACTGTAACTTTCTTAAGTCTATAGAAATTTTATCCATCTGAGACCTTTAATTGCCCTCTTGGAGAATATCTGGTTTATCACAAATTCTCAGTTTTCAGTGTACAGATTGTAGGTTATGTGTATGGCCTTTGCTTTGGCGGAATAGGGAAATTATGTTGTTGTTGTTGTTCAGTGTTTTCCACAATTTTTGACTGACCTGAAGTAGGAAATATATTATTGTATGTTACCACCTAGTACTTTGAATACAACTGGATATACGTAGTTAACAAAAGTTTCAAGAAATGGAACTTACCCATACTACATTTTCTGATATTTTCTGTTTCATTCTATTCTTTCATTTTTCAAAAATGCATATATAACCCAAATTGGATTTTTTTTAGTTTTTTATTTTTATTTTATTTATTTATTTATTTTTAAAAGATTTTATTTATTTATTTGACAGAGATAGAGACAGCCAGCGAGAGAGGGAACACAAGCAGGGGGAGTGGGAGAGGAAGAAACAGGCTCACAGCGGAGGAGCCTGACGTGGGGCTCGATCCCGTAACGCCGGGATCACGCCCTGAGCCGAAGGCAGACGCTTTAACCGCTGTGCCACCCAGGCGCCCCTTTATTTTTATTTTAAGTAATGTCTACACCCGAGGTGTAGACACCCCAAGATCAAGAGTCATGTGTTCTCCTGACTGAGCCAGCCAGGTACCCCAATGACCTAAATTGATTTTTGTACCTTATGGTTTAAAGATGATTGGTGTGAAACAGTGGTTCTCAAAGTATGGTATATACTCAGGATTCTTTTTACAGGGATCTGCATAGTCAAAACTATTTCCATAGTAGTAATTAATATATTGTTTGTCTTTTTCGCTCTAATTCTCTAATTGGAGATTTTCCAGAAACGTGGAGTTTTCCAGAACTATATAATGTGTGATGACATTACTTGCAGAGCTAATGGCATGTGTATTTGTGTATTCTTGTGTTTTCTATAATTTCCTAAGGTAGTAGGATATAAATATGTTTTTTCAGAGCTTAAACTCCATTTTCAGTACTCCTCTTATGCTCTTGCTTTTGATTTATATCTACCTGCTGTAATCTCTATAATCTCATTGTGGTCCAGTGGATCATTACACTGAAGTCCTGAAGTTTCCTTCAGTCTGTGTGGAAATACAAGCGCAGTGTGTTGTCTTGTTTTGCAATTTTATATTTAGAGAATTCCTCTGCTTTAATTTGTGATTAGTAAATATTGACATAAATAACCTATATAAACAAAAGCTGTTCAGGGTCCTCAGTAATTTTTAAGAGTGTAAGGGGTTCCTGAGACTAAGAAGTTTGAGAGTTAAGAATGTCCTCTTGGGGAGGGGAGGGTGACACTGTGTGTGTGTGTGTGTGTGTGTGTGTGTGTGTGTGTGTGTGTACGTACTGTATTTAAAAAAGAAGATATATGGCATGAAATCTCTACTCTTAACAAATTTTTATGTATACGGTTTTGTTCACTATAAGCACAGTGTTGTAGAACAATCTATAAATTTTTCATCTTGTGTAATTGAAACCTTAAAAACTTTGAACAGCACCTCCCCACTTCCCCCTCCACCCAGCCCCTGGCAGCTGCAATTTTACCTTCTGCTTCTGTTAATTTGACTAGAATGTAGACTTTTTAAAACTTTTTTGTTACAAACATTTTGGACCTAGATTGAAATCCCAATTTGGCTACTTGTTAAATTATCCTGGCTCAAGTTACCCAACCTTTTTGATTCTTACTTTCTTCATAACTAAAATTGATATTCTACTATCTTATTTCATAGGGCTGTTGTGAGGATTAAATGAGCTAGAAAAATGGCCTTGAAAATGTTTATATAGGAAGCATTCATATGTTAGCTATTATTATTATTTTTTTTAAAGATTTTATTTATTTATTTGACAGAGATAGAGACAGCCAGCGAGAGAGGGAACACAAGCAGGGGGAGTGGGAGAGGAAGAAGCAGGCTCATAGCGGAGGAGCCTGATGTGGGGCTCGATCCCAGAACGCCGGGATCACGCCCTGAGCCGAAGGCAGACGCTTAACCACTGTGCCACCCAGGCGCCCCAAGCTATTATTATTTTTAAATATGTGGTAACATCTAGCCACATTGATATTTAGCTGTTGCATTTCTTTTTCTTTTCTTTTTTCTTTCTTTCTTTCTTTTTTTTAAGATTGTATTTATTTGAGAGAGAGTGAGCACAAGCAGGCGGGAGGGAGAGGGAGAAACAGACTCACTGCTGAGCAGGGAGCCCGATGCAGGGCTTGATCCCAGGACCCTGGGATCATGACCTGAGCTGTAGGCAGATGCTTAACTGACTGAACCACCCAGGTGCCCCCAGCTGCTGAATTTCCTAGGCACATTCACATCTGTAAACTGGATTGTTTAGGGGCACCTGGGTGTCTCAGTTGGTTAAGTGACTGAACTGACTTTGGCTGAGGTCATGATCCTGGAGTTGCAGGATGGAGTCCTGCGCTGGGCTCCCTGATCAGCGGGGAGTCTGCTTCTCCCTCTGACCCTCCCCCGTCTCGCAGTGTCTCTCTCTCAATCTCTCTCAATAAATAAATAAATAAATAAATAAAATCTTAAAAAAAAAAAAAAAAAGAAACTGGATTGTCTAAACTTCCTCTAAGTTCTTGTTCTCATTCTGCTCTTGCCTGTGCCTCTAGACTTAATTTTTAAATAACTAGATTTTGTTTTCCATACAAATTGTGGGCTTCTTGAAAATAGCTCTCTTCTGTTTCTTTCTGCTGTGCCTTAGACACTACTCTGCCTGTAGTAAGCACTCAAGTCGTGTAAGTCCTCGAACAAAGGCCATGGGACATACAAGCTTAGAAATCCCATGTGGATGGTGGTGGGAAACGAGCTTTTAAGGCCCTCTTCTGATTAGTTACTCTGTCTCTCAGGAACTTTCTTCCCACTACTGAACAGATTTCCTAAGAAGTATAGTGAAGGATGAATTACAATTCGTTAAAGAATACCAATTTCTTTGGTTAATCCTGTTCCTCTTGGCAATATGAAATTCTAACATAATTGGCATACTTTTCACCAGGATTTCTCTCATTACATTCCAACATATAAGAGAATCGTAACAACAGATACCAAATAATTCAGATTAGGATGATTTAATTCTTACAGTTTATAAGTATATATAATGATTACTTCTAAACCATCTTCTGAGATTTAGAGAAACACAGGCAGGCAGGTGTGAATTTTGTTTAAGCCTTCTATTTTTGTTGGTCATCCCTCTTCTCTCAAGTCTACTTTCAGCCTTCTGCTTTAGTCTGACTTTTCTTTTTTTTTTTTTTTTGGTAAATATATTTTTTAAGATTTTATTTATTTATTTGTCAGAGAGGGAGAAAGAGAGCGAGCACAAGCCGGGGGAGTGGCAGGCACAGGTAGGAGCAGGGAGCCCGACGCCAGACTAGATCCCAGGACCCTGAGATCATGACCTGAGCTGAAGGCAGACGCTTAACTGACTGAGCCACCCAGGCTCCCCAGTCTGCTTTGATGTCCAGAAGTTTGTATAGTATAGCTCATTGCTACTGTCTTCTGGCTCTACACTTCCCCTGCTCAGATTTGACCATTCCTTCAACCTCCCTCTACCTAGAAGTCAAGAACAGAACCAACTCCATTACTTAGAGCAGGGCCTTCTCTCAGATAACACCTTCCAGAAATTAAACCACTTCATATTAAATTGCTGGCAGTGAGGGGGTGGAGAGAATGCAGTTGTTGGATTTCATAAAATTTCATCCCTAGGATTAGACATTTGGTGTGAAGAGATTTAGAGATGGTGTAATCAAAAAAGAGCTCCATTCCAAAGGGATGGACTTGGAAAACTTTATTTAAAAAGCCTACTACTTGAGGGGCGCCTGGGTGACGCAGTTGTTAAGCGTCTGCCTTCGGCTCAGGGCGTGATCCCGGTGTTCTGGGATCGAGCCCCACATCAGGCTCCTCTGCTGGGAGCCTGCTTCTTCCTCTCCCACTCCCCCTGCTTGTGTTCCCTCTCTCGCTGGCTGTCTATCTCTGTCAAATAAATAAATAAAATCTTAAAAAAAAAATGCCTACTACTTGGGATGATAAAAGAAAAAAATTCTTGGGGCGCCTGGGTGGCACAGCGGTTAAGCGTCTGCCTTCGGCTCAGGGCGTGATCCCGGCGTTATGGGATCGAGCCCCACATCAGGCTCCTCCGCTATGAGCCTGCTTCTTCCTCTCCCACTCCCCCTGCTTGTGTTTCCTCTCTCACTGGCTGTCTCTATCTCTGTTGAATAAATAAATAAAATCTTAAAAAAAAAAAAAAGAAAAAAAGAAAAAAATTCTTACCTGATGTTTAATGCTATTTGAGAAGAGGCATGTGAAGTATGATTTGTCTCTAGCCACATAGACCATTCTTTTGGGAAAGATAGTTGGTTTCTCAGTCCAATTTTGATTCATGTTCAAAACCACAATTGCGAATTTTTTTGAGCATGTGCTGGCTACCTTGTTTCTATTTCATTTAATCCACATACAGTCCTGGGTGATGGCTTCTATTAGTTAAGTAGCTCATATATAGTGAGAGGCTGAACAAGGATTTGAACCCTGGAAACCCGGTCCAGACCCTGCCGCTACTCTGTATAGCCTCTCTTTTTATGTATAGGGCACTTCACAGTTTGCAGAGTATTTGTACGAATGTTCTCTCTCTTTTTTTTTTTTTAAGATTTTATTTATTTGAGACAGAGAGCATGAGCAGGGGCGGGGGGGGGAGGAGCAGAGGGAGTGTGTGAAAGAGGGAAGCAGACTCCCCACTGAGCAGGAAGCCCAACGCCGGCCTCCATCCCAGGACCCAGGACCCCAGGACCATGACCAGAGCCAAAGGCAGATGCTCAACTAACTGAGCCGCCCAGGTGCCCCATATGTTCTCATTTAAACCTCATAACAATCCTATGCGTTAGGTGAGATTTTTGACATTTTCACCCAAGAAAAAGGCATCTTAAGGAATTTGAAGCTCATCGAGGTGGTACTTAGACCCAGGCCCACACTCACTTCTTACTCCAGTTCCTTTGTTCTCATTATGTAGTGTTGCTAAAGATAATAAATAATAAATGGAGTCCTACCTGAAGGTGTGTGGGTTTTTTGTTCGTTTGTTTTTGTTTTTTTGAGGGAGAGGTGAGGGGAGGGGCAGAGGAAGAGGGAGAGAGAGAATCTTAAGCAGGCTCCATACCCATTGTGGAGCCCGGTGTGGGGCTTGATCTCAGAACCCTGAGATCATGACCTGAGCCCAAATCAAGAGTCAGACACTTAATTGACTGAGACACCCAGGGGCCCCCTAAAAGTGAATTTTCTAAGAATTTGAACTTCGCTGAAGGTGATTGGTAATATTCTAGATGTGATACTTAAGTCCAAAGAAATTTAGCAAAGATGTGATCATTAACTCGCACTATTGATTTCTCTTGGTAGCTTGAGTATAACTGCCTTATTAAATATTTTCCTGAGGGGTGCCCGGGTGGCTTAGTCAGTTAGCATCTGCATTCGGTTGATCCAGGGTCCTGGGATCAAGCCTGGCATCAAGCTCCTTGCTCAGCGGGGAGCCTGCTTCTCCCTCTGCCTGTCACTTCCCCTGCTTGTGCACTCTGTCTCTCTCTTTGAGAAATAAATAAATAAAATCTTTAAAAAAAAAAAAAAGGTAAACTGACCCCAAGCATGAAAAAGTCCAGCAACAAGAAAAACATTTATCAGTCCTTTTTTTTTTTAAGATTTTATTTATTTATTTGACAGAAAGAGAGCAAACAAAAACATAAGCAGGGGGAGGAGGAGAAGCAGCCTCCCCCACCCCCGTGGAGCAGGGAGCCCAATGCGGGGCTCGATCCCAGGACCCTGGAATCATGACCCAGGCCAAAGGCAGGCACTTAATCAGTTGAACCACCCAGGCACCCCGGTTAACCAATCTTAAACTAATGTTCCTAGGTAGTTACAGGAGTGAACACATAGTTTTCTCTGCTTTATCTTTGGTTCCCACAGATGGGTGACTGAAAGCTCAGAAGAAGAGAGGTCTTGCCAGGATTATAATGTAGTTTTGACAGTGGGAGCGGGGTGGAGTGTATGTATTTGTGGGGGACAGTTTAAAATATCAGCTCTTGATCTTTTGCCAGTTCCTTCTGGAGCTTCTACTTCTAGACATGAAATTTCATGACCCCTTTAAATCTCAAGTTTGACAGTTTGAAAAAAAGGTCATACGTCGCTTAAGAGATTGACCTTTGTCTGCGAATCAAAACATAACAGCTCTAGAGAGAAGGGACATAGAGGAAAGCATCCTGATGAGAGCAATGTAGCAAGACTGGAAATAGGTGCATTTATATAATCTGGCTTCCAGGGACTACTTGCTAGCTCCCAAAACTTACTGAAAGACCTAGGAGAAGATGCATGTGTGGCACATTTCATTGTTCGTGTTATTTACTGAACAAGTGTCTCAAGTCCGTGTTTTTCAGAACGAGCTGTCTTCTGACATCTGTAATAGCTTTCTCAGTGACAGGCAGAAAGATCACTTCTCCTTTAGATTTAAAATAAACTTCTAGGGGTTTTATTTCTTTTTCTATAAATTGTTCTTGCCTAATAGGTACACTAATCTTTACCTTCTAGGAGCTGCAGTGGCATGGCTTGTTCCATGTATTACACTAATGACTTAGAGTTGCATCAGTTACATCAGTTACAGAAGATGGTGGAAAAACGAGGCATTATCTTTGTTTCTGTGTTCTGGGTGTCTGTTGCTATAGAAACAAATCAAGCAGTAAACAGAAGTGTTGAGGGAGTGTTTGAATCTCAGTGGATGTTCATTGGCTATTGAAAATAAAGTTAAGAAATTGGTTAGGTTGAGCAAGAAACTGAATATTTCTGAGTTCGTTATTGTTTCCATTTTTGGTAGGTGATATTTTTTTCTTGTGTGTGGGTAATTTAAAGATTGTTTCCTAGTAATTAGGCCTTCTAAAATTTACTTTTTTGTTCTAGGAGGTAAATAATTAGAAAAGGCAAACCTTTTATATTTGGGGGGGTTATGATTTCCTTTAGACTGATTTTTAAATGTCAGATAGTGAAAGTGATAAGTTTAAAAATTGTTCTGGGGCTACAAAAATGAAGTGAAGATTGTAAAGAATGGGACAGAAGGTAGAGTGAGGAATTACACATCTTTACCAGGCTACTTATGGATAAACTAATTGAACATTTGCATGTTGATAGAAAGTATAATATCGCTGATACTTGTTTTGCCAGTATCCAAGAAGAGTATGTATATTCAAGTTTTAGTTCCTTTGAGGGAACAAAAATGTGCTTTTGGTATAACATCTGAACTCAGATTAGTTTTCTTCAGGATGTTGTTGAGATGCTTTACCTTCATTCTGAATTTCAGAGGGTGATTTTGCTACTTGTAGACAGTTTTTTCCTTTGCAGAATTGTGGTGATATCATGGTTAAATCTGCAGCAAGCACACTGAACAGTTGATTATACTAAATGGTATGTAGAAAAGCAGGCAATGTTGGTGGAAGGGATCCAGCACTTTAACTCATTTCTCAGCCAGTTGGTTTTGTGGAGGGCATATTTGCGGTCAGGGTAAGTGTATGTTGACTCTTTCAGAGAATTTTAGGATCATTCTGTATATATAGTAGGTATTTGACACTAGTTCTGAGGGGACTTTTAGTTAGGAGAAAGTTCACTTTGTGTTGTATATCCCTCTTCCTTTGAGCGTTCTGCCTTCTCAGCTGCCTTTTTCCCCCTAAATCAAGAGAGACATAGTTGTGAATAAGCTTCTTGCCAAATTCTGTAGATAATATCTTCCTTTTATGGATTACTGTCTTTTTCTTGGAATTAACTGTGGTCTCCTTAAGGTTTCATATGTAGAAAGTGTTCTGTGTACTGTTGACCTCCACAGAAGTTGATCTAAGTTAGGCCAGAAAATACTTGAAGGCTAACATAGCTGAACTTTCAAAAAGAAATGCAAGCTTTTTCAGCCATGCCAGTAGGATCAGTACACATTCTTTGTAATGTACTAAAGCAGTTATACTTTAAAAAAAAAAACTAAGGGTGGGTTCTTCCTTAATCCTTGTGCTCAGGTCTCTTACTATTTTGGGGACAATAAGTGTTACATAGATCAAAAGATAAAAACTGTAAGGCAGTTGATTGCCACTATTTTTGTACAACCTTAGGATGTTCCCATTAAAATCCCCCATTAAGTAAGGCATAATGAAATTAAACAGATTTTCTAAATAAAGATTTTAACCTTTAAAAAAAAAATGTTTGAGAGTGAGAATGAATGGGATGGGAGGGAGCAGAAGGACAAGCAGATTCCCCACTGAACATGGTCCCTGACATGGGGGCTTGATCTTAGGACCCGGAGATCATGACCTGAGCTGAAGTCAGACACTTAACTGACTGAGCCACCTAGGCACCCCAAGATTATAAAGTTTTACTTTTGAAAAATGCTTGTGCTCTCTTTATCTAGCTATATCTTATTAATGAGATACTGAGAAATTCAGTTGGGTGAGGGGGAAGCCCAAAAAAGTTTGAAGAGGTCACCTCTTCCTAGAGGTGCAACCTAATAGTCCGTATCCTTTGTCCTTGGAACTTAGTAGGTATTTAGTAAAGTTATACTTAATGAATAAACATTTCCTCATATCAGTTCTTATGGTGGAGCCTTAGCCAGCCCCTCTGTGCTAGTTGTTCTTCCTCCTGAGTTTTAATAACATTTGTAAATGTCACATCGAATTGTAATACTGTAATTTATTTACATGTCTGTCTCCCCCTACTGGCCAGCAGTCTTCTTGGGGGCAGAACTGTGCCTTTTTCTTTGTATGGAGAGCATCTGGCTGTTTTTCCATATTCATTGTGTCCCTGTTTTATGAATGAATAAGTGTTCAGGTAATAATTTTTATAGTACACACATGCACACAGTGGGGGGATATAGACAGCAGTCTGTCTGCCTCTGCATGACCTTGCAGTAGGTAATGTTGATTTCTCAAAAACATGGAATAGAGAAAATAAGAACAACACTTTAAAGTTCACTTGATTTTGGGAATATGTATGTATTCATATGCTTGTGAAGGGTGGGGGAGGATGAGAGCCTGAGCATGTTTCTTCTTTTAAAGTGTATATAAGTGCATATTAAGGCTAATCAAGTGGGGATTTGGTATATGTTGCAAAAATTCAGATTTAATCCATCTAAATTTATATGCCCTCAAACTTTTTTTTTTAATAGCAGTATCATGTGGAACATTGAAAATCTAGTTGTTTCTTGACTTCTTATACTATTACCAGTGGAAGCTCTGTAATTAAAATTTTTTCCTCAGGCAGTGGAGTAAGATCAGAATCTTAGAGAAAGTAGGAGATGAAGAAATCTTGGTTAAAAAATATTGGCAATTTCATCTTTACAGAAGGTGTAATAAATGTCACTTTGACTACAAATTTAGAGAATGAGAACAAATTTTAATAGCATATACAGTAAATGTACTAAGTTCAAAGCCCTCTGATATAAAATGGTCTCTGGTTAGGAATAGTAATATTTTTCAGTCAGAATAGCTGAATGACCAATAACATAATTTGTCAGGTAAAAACTGGAATTAGAAATCAGGAATGGTAGGGGGCATCTGGCTGACTCAGTCAGTAGAGCATGTGACTCTTTTTTTTTTTAAGATTTTATTAATGTATTTGACAGAGATAGAGACAGCTAGCGAGAGAGGGAACACAAGCAGGCGGAGTGGGAGAGGAAGAAGCAGGCTCATAGCAGAGGAGCCTGATGTGGGGCTCGATCCCATAACACTGGGATCACGCCCTGAGCCGAAGGCAGACGCTTAACCAACTGAGCCACCCAGGCGCCCCAATATTTATCCTTTTGAATCTGGCCTGTTTCGCTTAGCATAATCCCTTCAAGGTTCATCCAAGGTGCAGCATGTTTCAAAACTCCATTCTTTTTTATTGCTGAGTAATATTCCATTGTATCAATATCCCACATTCTCTTTATGTGTTTATCTGTCAATGTACATTTGAGATTGTTCCTACCTTTTGACTATTGTGAATAATGCTGTTAGGAATATTAGTGTAAAAGTACCTGTTTGAGTCCCTGCTTTCAGTCTTTTGGGTATATACCTAAAAGTGGAATTACTGGATCATGTGGTAATTCTATGTTTAATTTTTTGAGGAATTACCCTACTGTTTTCCATATAGGATGTACTGTATTATGTTCCCACCAGCAATGTGTAAGTGTTCCAGTTTCTCCATTTCCTTGCTAACACGGGTCATTTCTTTTAAATAATATTTATTTTGTTATATTAGTCACCATACAGTACATCCTCAGTTCTTGATGCAATGTTCCATGATTCATTACTTCCATATAACACCCAGTGCACCATGCAATATGTGCCCTCCTTAAAACCCATCACCGGCCTATCCCAATCCCCTACCCCCTCCCCTCTGAAGCCCTCAGTTTGTTTCCCAGAGTCCACAGTCTCTCATGGTTCATTACCCCTTCTGTTTACCCTCCCCTTCATTCTTCCCTTCCTTCTCCTACCAATCTTCCTACTTCTTATAGTCCATAAATGAGTGAAACCATATGATAATTGTCTTTCTCTGCTTGACTTATTTCACTTAGATGTGGTCCATATATACAATGGAATATTACTCAGCCATCAGAAAGAACGATTACACAACATTTGCAGCAACATGGACGGGGCTGGAGGAGATTTTTTTTTTAAATAGATATCCTAATGGATGTGAAGTATATCTCATTGTGGTTTTGATTTGCATTTCCCTCATGATTAGTGATGCTGAGCATCTTTTTGTATGTGTATTGGTCATTTGTTTTTGTTTTTTTGGTTTGTTTTAAGATTTTATTTATTTATTTATTTGACAGAGAGAGAGAGCCCAAGCAGGCAGAGTGGCAGGCAGAGGGAGAAGCAGGATTCCCACTGAGCAGGGAGCCTGATGCAGGGCTCCATCCCAGGACCCTGGGATCATAACCTGGGCCAAAGGCCGTTGCTCAACCAGCTGAGCCACCCAGGCGCCCTTGGTTGTTTGTTTTGTTTTGTTTTGTTTTTTAAGATTTATTTATTTTAGGGCACCTGGGTGGCTCAGTCGGTTAAGTGTCTGCCTTCGGCTCAGGTCATGATTCCAGAGTCCTGGGATCGAGTTCTGCATTGGGCTCCCTGCCCTGTGGAGAGCCTGCTTCTCCCTCTGCTTCTCTCTTTCTCTCTCATGAATAAATAAATAAGATCTTTAAAAAAAAAAAAAAAGATGTATTTATTTTAGAGAAAGCAGGCAAGCAAGTGCCTGTGCAGCTGGGGGAGTGGCAGGGGGAGAAAGAGAGAGAGAATCTCAGACAGACTCCTCGCTGAGCACAGAGCCTGACATGGGGCTTGATCTCATGATCCTGAGATTATGACCTGAGCTGAAACCAAGAGTTGGATGGACGCTTAACCAGTTGAGACACCCAGGCACCCCTGTATTGGCCATTTTGTGTATATCTTCTTTGGAGAAATGTCTGTTTAAGTCCTTTGCCCATTTTTGAATTGGGTTATTTTGTTGTTGAGTTGTAAGAATTCTTTATATATTCTAGATATTAATCCCTTATCAGATACATGATTTGCAAATATTGTCTCCCATTCTGTAGTCTTTTCACTTTGTTCATAGTATCCTTTGCATAAAAGTTTCCAATTTTGATGAAGTCCAGTGTGTCTGTTTTTTTCTTTTGCTTTTGGTGTCATGTCTAAGAAATCCAATGTTGTGAAGATTTTCCCTGTGTTTTCTTCTAAAAATGTTAGACTTTTAACTTTTTTGGTTAGGTCTTTGATCCATTTTGAGTTAATTTTTGTATATGGTGTAAGGTAAGGGCCAGCTTTATTCTTTTGCATGCCATATCCAGTTTTCCCTGCATCATTTGTTGAAAATGTATTTAATCTTAATTTAAGTCTTAGAGCCACATGTGGCTAGTTGCTACCATACTGGACAGCACAGATATAGATGATCATATCATTTTTGTCCTTTAATCTGTTAATGTGGTGAATTACATTCAGCTGATAGGACTGGAAATTCTTGGAACTAACAAACTGCTTTTGCGTTCCTGACACATCATGGTAGTTCATTAACTACTTAACTTTTTTTAGTTACTTGTCTATTCATATAAAATCAAGTAAAATGGCTATGGCAATTGTTTAGAAAAAATTGTGCTTTATCAGAAGTGTTACTAAGCAGTGTGTCTTGAATTATTCTATATCAAACCCTGTTCTGATATTATCAAACTGCATTGCCTTTTTTTAAAGATTTTATTTATTTGAGGGGCGCCTGGGTGGCACAGCGGTTAAGCGTCTGCCTTCGGCTCAGGGCGTGATCCCGGCGTTATGAGATCGAGCCCCACATCAGGCTCCTCTGCTGTGAGCCTGCTTCTTCCTCTGCCACTCCCCCTGCTTGTGTTCCCTCTCTCGATGGGTGTCTCTATCTCTGTCAAATACATTAATAAAATCTTAAAAAAAAAAAAAAGATTTTATTTATTTGAAAGAGAGAAAGCAGGGGGAGGGGGAGAGGGAGAGAGAGAAGCAGGCTCCTCACTGAGCAGGAAGCCCAATGCGGGGCTCCATCCCAGGATCCTGAGATCATGACCTGATCCGAAGGTAGACGCTTAACTGCCTGAGCCACCCGGGTGCCCCTACATTGCTTTATTTCAACATATATGTGTATTACCTTTTTTCTCTTACAGATTGCCAGATTTTTTTATTACAGAATTTTTTTATTGAGATACAATTCCTGTGCTATACAGTTCACCCTTTTAAGGTGTACAGTTCAGTGGTTTTTAATATATTCACAAAGTTGTGCAGACATTACCACCATCTAGTTCCGTAACATTTTCAGTACCTCAGAGAAACCCAAAACACATTGGCAGCGATTCCCCATCTCTTTTCCCTCCAGCCCCTGGTAACCACTAATCTACTGTCTTATAGGTGTGCTTATTCTGATAATTTCATATAAATATTATCATATAATATGTAGTCTTTCGTGACTGGGTTTTTTTCACTGAACATTATGTTTTCAAAGTTTGTCTGTGGTGTAGCATATATCAGGATTTCACTCCTTCTATTGCTAAACAATATTCCATTGTGTGGATATACTATTTTTATCTATTCCTCAGTTGATGGATCTTTGGGTTGTTTCTGTGTTTTGGCTATAATGAATAATATTACGAATTTTTGTGGGTGTATGTTTTCATTCTCTTGGGTACATACCTAGGAATGAAATGCTGGGTCATACGGTAACTGTTTAACGAGGACCTGCCAGACTTTTTCCAAAGGGGTTGTACTATTCGGCATTTCCACCAGCTGTGTATGAGGGTCTCACTTTCTTCACACCCTCACCAGCATTTATTATCTGACAAGTGGGTATGAAGTGGTGTCTCCTTATGGCTTTTATGTGCATTTCCTTAATGGCTAATGATGCGCTCATGACTGATGGTGTTTCATGTGCTTATGGAGCCGGTTATAATCCTTGAGAAATAGTTATTAAAACCCTTTGCCCTTTGCCTGTGTTTTAAAATTTTTTTGTCATTTCATTATTAAGTTGTAAGAGTTCTTTATATATTCTAGATGTCTATCTAGATATAGATATTCTGGATACTTGTGAGATGATTTGTAAATATCTTCTCCCATTCTGTAGTTTAACTTTTATTTTTCTTGATAGTGTTTTTTGAAGCACAAAAAGTGTTAATTTTGAGGAAATTCAGTTCATTTATTTTGTTATTGTTGGACTATTTTGATGTCATATCTAAGAAGCCATTGCATAATCCAAAGTCATGAATATTTACACCACATTTTCTTAAGAGTTACAGTTTTAGCCTTTACATTAAGTCTTTGATCCATTTTTTAATGTTTGGTTGGTCTTTCTTTTTTTTGTATATGGTGTGAGGTGTAGGTCCAACTTCATTCTATCACATGTGGATATACAGTTTGTTTGTTTTTTTTTTTAAGATTTTTTATTTATTTATTTGACAGAGATAGCCAGCCAGCGAGTGAGGGAACACAAGCAGGGGGAGTGGGAGAGGAAGAAGCAGGCTCCCAGCAGAGGAGCCTGATGTGGGACTTGATCCCGGAACTGCCGGGATCACGCCCTGAGCCGAAGGCAGATGTTTAATGACTGCGCCACCCAGGCGCCCCTATCACATGTGGATATGCAGTTGTCCCAGCACAATTTCTTTTTTTTTTTTTTTAAAGATTTTATTTATTTATTTGACAGAGATAGAGACAGCCAGCGAGAGAGGGAACACAAGCAGGGGGAGCAGGAGAGGAAGAAGCAGGCTCATAGCTGAAGAGCCTGATGTGGGGCTCGATCCCATAACGCTGGGATCACGCCCTGAGCCGAAGGCAGGCGCTTAACCGCTGTGCCACCCAGGCGCCCCCCCAGCACAATTTCTTAAAAGGACTCTTATCCTGGGGCACCTGGATGGCTCAGTCGGTTAAGCATCCCAACTCTTGATCTTAGCTCAGGTCTTGATCTCAGGCTTATGATTTCGAGCCTGCATTGGGTGCCTTTCTTCCCGTTGCATTGTTTAGGCATCCTTGTTGAAAATCAGTTGACCATAAATGTAAAGGTTTATTTCTGGGTTCTCATTTCTGTTCTACTGATCTGTATGTCTGTCCTCATGCCCACACCACACAGCCTTGATTATTATATAGCCTTCTAGTAAGTTTTGAAAGCAGGAAGTGTGAGTCCTCCAACATTATTCTTTTTCAAGATTGTTTTGGCTGTTCTGGTTCCCTTCATTTCCATAGGAATTTTAAGATGATTTTCTTAATTTCTGCAGAAAAAAATGCACCTGGGATTTCATTAGAGATTGTGTTGAATCTGTAAATCAGTTTGAGGGATACTGCCATTATAATAATAAATCTTGCAGTCCATGAACACAGGATGACTTTCCATTTATTTAGATCTGTAATTTCTTTTGACAATGTTTTGTATTTTTTCAGGGTACAAGTCTTGGGCTTCTTTTGTTAAATTTATTTCTTTGCATTTTTTCCCATTTTTTAAAATGGAATTGTTTTCTTAATTTAATTTTTTAATTTTTCATTGCTAATATATACATATATATATATGTAACTGATTTCATTAGCTCTAAATTTTTTGTGTGTGGGTTCCATTAAATTTTCTATGTACAAGATCCTGTCATTTGTGAATAGAGATAGTTTTACTTTTTTTTCCCCCAAACTTGTATGTCTTTTTCCCGCCTAATTGCCTTCATTAGAACTTGTAATACAGTGTTGACTAGAAGTGATGAGAGCAGACATCTATGTCTTGTTCCTGATCTTAGAGAGAAAGCTTTCAGTCTTTTATCATTAAGTATGATGTTAGCTATGGGTGTTTGGTAAATGCCCTTTATTAGTTGGAGGAAGTTACCTTCTACTCCTGATTTTGTTCAGTGTCTTTTATCATGAAAGGGTGTTGAATTTTGTCAAATGCTGTTTCTGCATTTATTGAGAGAATCATTATCATTTTTATCTTTTTTTTTTAAGATTTTATTTATTTGAGAGAGAGTGAGTGAGCCCGAGTTGGGGGAGGGGCAGAGGTAGAGGGAGAAGCAGGTGCCCTGCAGAGCGGGGAGCCCGATGTGGGACACGATCCCCGGAACCTGAGCTGAAGGCAGGCGTGTAACCAGATGAGCCACCCAGGCACCCCTGTTGTGCTTATTTTTATATTTAATATTCCATAAGCACTTTTCAGTGTTATTTGTTGTAATAAACATGTTAATGGTTACATTATATTCACCAGAGTATACGTTAGCCTTGGATGGCTTAGCCGTTTTCCTGTAGGACAAGTCTAGTTTTATCTGACCTTTTAAAAATGATTTGTCTTTCTCACCTCATTCCACTCCCCCAAATATCTAAGAGAGGCAGATGGTCGCTGGCGTCAGGGAATATTCCCTGCTCAAAATTCCTGATTTCCTGACCCTGCTCTGCTGTTTTACTTTTTCGGTATATTACATAAAGGCATCTTAAGACAGTGCCCTTTCCATCATTCTTTTTTACTACATGTTTAGAAAAGAGACTGCCAAAAGTTTCTGTATAATGATTGATAACCTCTTTGCATCTGACCTTGCTAATCCTCAGCTAATCATCTAGGAGAGATTAGTATAACTAATATCTATATCCCTTGAGCTTGACCTATCAGTACTTGAGTTTAAATATTCATTTATAAAGGCCGTTTTTACCATTTAATATAGTTAATTACCACTTGACTAAAGGTGGTGAATATTTTTTAAGGCAGTTTTAAAATTCTTTTCATTATTTGGATCCTGGAAAATACAAGTTTGCTATATAGTTTGGTCATTTAAATAGAATAAAGAGTAATTGGTTATAAACTCACTGTTGACCCTAGAAAGTACAAATTGCTTTTGAGTGAAAATGTGGTTGGAATAGATTTCAGTGTTTGGTTTGTGCCTGCTATTTACTGTGACACAGGGTTCAGTGAGGGCTGGCATCTATGGGAGGCCAATAACTTGGGCTGCCTAAAATGCCTGTATGAAAAGCACCTAGAATAAAAAGTACAGCACGCTGGTAAACCATTTTGAATTATTTGATAATGGTGGGCTGGAGGAGATTGATTGGTGGCTGCTTTCCTTAGTATTAAAGTGGCCTTCCCTTTGGGTTTTACCTATAGCAGATTGTGTTATTGCCTCCTAATTTCCAGGCTTATTGCAAGGGTTGAAAATGTTTTTGTGCTTTTTTAAAAGATTGATTTATTTGTTTAGTGGTGGGGCAGAGGGAGAGGGAGAGAATCCTCAAGCATACTCCCTGCTGAACGGTAGCCTGACTTGGGGCTCAATCCCAGGACCATGAGATTATGACCTGAGCTGAAACCAAGGCTCAGATGTTTAACCACCCAGGCGCCCTAGGATTGAATATATTTTTAAAGTACTTGGAGATTTGCTATAGATGTTTGTTTACTTTCACCAGGATTTACGTTAAGATGGGGATAGACCAAAAAAAAAAAAAAATTCTTGGCATTATTAAAACTGATACAAATAATTTTCGTATTATTGCTGATTTACCAATTGCAACAATCACAAAGAAAACAATCCAGATTCATTTTTCCGTTATCTTTAAGTGGTTTGGCTGCAGCAAGAGCCTTACCCGTATCCTTATACTCTGTATATCGAAAATGTAAATGGAAGAAGGAATCTTCTTGAATGTAGGAAGAAGAAAAGTATAAAAAGGAAGGAAGGATGGGGGAACTTCTGGCTACCATGTTAGAAATGTTGGGATAATCACCCTGATTATCCCTCCTTACTGAAGAAGAATCAGTAATGGTAGACCTCGGAAAGGTTGAAGTTTGAAAACATGACTGGAATTTTTTTTTGACAAGCGTATAAGAAGTTATAGCTCAAATGAGGGGAGGGGGCATCTACGTGTATTTTGATGGTCTTGTCCTTGCTCTGTGATACTTGGAATTCATCTTCTGGAGTTCTCTTCAAAGACACATAAATGAAGTATGGTAAGGAGGGGATCTGAGGATATTTCTTTTTCTTTTCTTTTCTTTTTTTTTTTTTAAGATTCTATTTGAGAGTGAGAGAGCACAAATAGTGGGGAGGGGGAGCGGGAGAGGAGGAAGCAGACTTCCTGCCAAGCGGGGAGCATGACTTGGGGCTCAATTACAGGACCCTGAGATCATGACCTGAGCTGAAGGCAGATGCTTATCTGACTGAGCCACCTGAGGATATCTCTTACAAAAACAAATTGATTCAGCTCCTGTGCGTCTGACCTTACTGATGGTGGCTGGTATTGATGACTGCTGTACCTTGGCCCAGGGGCTACACTGCCCCCATGGGCAACTTCGCCAAGGCCACTTTTGATGCCATTTCCAAGACCTACAGCTCCTTCTCCCTGACCTCTGGAAAGAGACTGGTTCACCCAAGTCTCCCTATCAGGAATGCACTGACCACCCAAGCTCCAGCTGTGGCCACAACATAGTTTTATACAAGAAAAATAAAGTGAATTAAAGCTTATTAAAAAAAACAAACTCATCTTAGAAATTATGAATGAAAATACCCCCCCCATAAAGTTATCTAAAAATATTTTGAGCAGTGATGGCATTATTGAAATAAGTGAAATGTCTACCAAAATTAGGTCTTTTTTGAGCTGGGACTTTGGGCCGCAAAGGTGCTAGGTAAGAGTGTTAATGAAGTTTTTGCCAAATATGGGAAAGATACCAGGTATCCCTCAGTGTTTCAACCCTGGCGTGTTAAATCTAGCTCTCCTCTGGTATGTAATAGTCACTTTTATTTCCTTTAATTTTTATTTCTTATGACTCATTTCTACCCCTTCCCTGACCCCAACTCCACAAAAGACTTTTCCCCAATATCTAACTTTAAATTCTAGATTTGGTTGTTCTTAGCACATTTTAGGGTAGGGCAGCTGTGTTTACCCTTGCCTCTACCATGCCCATACCGATTGTCCTGTGTGTATGTATTCAAGAAATTTAAGCAAAAATTTGACACTAGCTAAAGTAAATATACTGGAAGGTAAATTTATAGCAGAAGCAACATGTTATCTTTTTAAAAAAAAAAATAGCTTGTGAAATATATACTGTAAAACTCACCCATTTAAGTGTATAGAATTAATTGGTTTTTTAGTATAGTCACAGAGTTGTACAAATACTACCATTCTCTAATTCCAGAATATTTTCATTGCTCCTGAAAGAAACCCAGACCATTAACAGTCAGTCACTTCCTATTCCTTTCCACAGCCCCTGGCAACTACTAATCTACTTTCTGTCTTGATGGATTTGCCTGTTCTGGACATATCATGTAAATAAAATTACATCATCTGTGATACCTGGTCTTTTGCATTTGGCTTCTTTCACTTAGCATAATGTTTTCAAGATCCTTCCATGTTGTAGCTACATATCAGCATTTCATTCCTTTTTATGGCCAAATAATATTCCAGTGTGCAAATATACCATGTTTTTTAAACCGTTCATCAGTCAGTTGACATTTGGGTTAATGCTGCTATGAACATCTGTATACAAGTTTTTGTGCGGACATAGGTTTTGAATTTTAGGTATGTACCTAGGAGTAGAATTGCTGGTCATAAGATAACTCTGTTTAATTTTTTTGAGGAATTGCTAAGCTGTTTTCCAGAGTGGTTGCACCGTTTTACATTCCCGCCAGCAGTGTACTCTACATTCTCTACATTCTCTACATTCTCACTATCACTTGTTACTGTCCACCTTTTTAAAAAATTTTTTTTATTTTTTTTAAAGATTTTATTATTCTGAGAGAGAGAGAGTGAGCAAGATAGAACATGAGCAGGGGGAGGGGCAAAGGGAGAGGGAGAAGCAAACTCCCTGCTGAGCAGGGAGCCTGAGGCTGGGCTCATCCTGGGACTCCAGGATCATGACCTGAGCTGAAGGCAGGATCATGAGCTGAGCTGAAGGCAGACGCTTAACCTACAGAGCCACCCAGGCGCCCCTACTGTCCATCTTTTGATAATAGCCATCCTAGTGCGTGTGAAGTGGTGTTTCATTAAAATCGTTAATTTTCATTTCCCCTAATGACTAATGATATTGAATATCTTTTCATGTGTTCATTGGCCATTTGTATTTTTTCTTTCTTTCTTTTTTTTTTTTTAAGTTTTATTTAAGAAATCTTTACACCCAGCATAGGGCTCAAACTCATGACCCCTGAAATCAAGAGTCCCATGCTCTTTCTTTTTTTAAGACTTTTTAAATTATTTATTTATTTATTTATTTATTTATTTATTTATTAGAGAGCGAGCGCATAAGTGGGGTAGGGGGGAGCGGCAGGCAGAGGGAGAAGTAGCTTCCCCACTGAGCAAGAAGCCTGATGCAGGACTCGATCCCAGCACCCTGGGATCATGACCCAAGCCGAAGGCAGACACTTAACCAATGAGCCACCCAGGCGTCCTGAGTTGCATGCTCTTCTGACTGAGCCATCCCAGCACCCCTGTATATTTTCTTTGGGGAGATACCCTAAAAGCTAAATAGTGATGGTCTGCTATTTGGAATGCTATTATTTAGGTTAACTTCTTTTATCTGATGTAAAGGAGTTTTTGCTTCATTAATTCAAATATTTTAGTCTGTTCTTAAAGATTGTTTTAGAGAACCCATGTAGAGGGGCTCCTTGGTGGCTCAGTCAGTTAAGTGTCTGCCTTTGGCTCAGGGTCCTGGGATTGAACCCTGCATCGGCCTCCCTGCTCAGCGGGGAGCCTGTTTCTCCCTCTGCCTCTACCCCTGGCTTATGCTCTCTCTCTTGCTCTCTTTCTCAAATACATAAATAAAACCTTAAAAAAAAAGAAAAGAAAACTAATGTAGATACAGCTCTTTCCCCTATAAAAATACTGTATTTTGTATCCTGACCTGAATTTTCTATAAAGACGGTCCCCAGTCTTTAGTGGACCCTATTTGGTTATATTTCTATTGTAAATTTGTGTCTCTAGGCTCAAAGAGTGAGCAGAGGTAAAATTCATCAAAATTTTGTCATGTTCTGTACATTCTGAGAACACTAGCTGACCTTTAGTTAAGAAAAAGATCTTTAGGGGTTCCTGGGTGGCTCAGTCGTTGGGCGTCTGCCTTCGGCTCAGGGCATGATCCCAGAGTTCTGGGATCGAGCCCCACATCAGGCTCATCCTCTGGGAGCCTCCTTCTTCCTCTCCCACTCCCCCTGCTTGTGTTCCCTCTCTCGCTGGCTGTCTCTCTCTCTCTGTCAAATAAATAAATAAAAATCTTTAACAAAAAAAAAAAAAGATCTTTAAGGCAAGGAAAATTGATGTTTGACGTAACAACTGAAGTTGTACGCAAAGTTGAAGTGTGCACGTGTTTATGAGCTCTTTTAGATAGGCATGAAAAAGTACATGATTTGATCCTTATGTCCCTCTCTCTCCAGCGAGGTACCATGCGACGACGCTATGAAGATGATGGCATTTCAGATGATGAAATTGAAGGGAAAAGAACTTTTGACTTGGAAGAGAAACTCCACACCAACAAATACAATGCAAATTTTGTTACTTTTATGGAGGGAAAAGGTCAGTATCATTTTGGTTCAGGGGACCTGTAGTCCCTTGATGTAGGAAGCTGTGGATTCTGGGAACTGTGGGCTCAGCATCTATGCAGCTAAACATTGCCTGTTGATGTTGTGATGCTGTTTATTTTCTCTTATTACACAATGCCATACACACACACACACACACACACACACACACATATACATACCACCTTCCCCTAATCCTCCCACCCTGTGAGTCATTCTCTACCATATGAGAAGAAACAAGAATTTATTAGGGCCTGGAGCATTGTTGGAGTTTTTCCCTGAAGGCCTTTCCCTTCTTCTCCCATCCCTTGTTTTGGGTTTAATTAAAAATAGTACAGTAAAAATTTATTTATGCATGCACCCCCTCCTCCCAAACAAAACAGAGGTGGGATTCCGTGTGTACCATTTAGAGTTTTTGTTCCTTGGCAGACTGACAAGGCTGTAAATGTATGGTATATATTATAGTGGAACAGAATTACATTTTTTGGCTGTTAAGAGACAGGGTAATGATAATTTCTGTTTAGGATTTAGAAGATGATTCAACTATAGTACTGCCCCCTGTTGGTTAAATTCTGAGGTTACTGTATAAATACAGACTTCGCAAACCCCTTGAAACCTGCCTCTCAGTGTGCTTTTCCTGTATCCTGAGAGATGCAGCTTAGTAACGAGTGTATATGATCTAACAGAGCAAAACTACATACAGAGAAACAGCAAACACTATCTCCACCTTATTACTTAGGATGTTTTTTATTTTTTTTTATTTTTTATTTTTAAAAGATTTTATTTATTTATTTAACAGAGAGAGAGAGAGAGAGAGAGAGAGACAGCCAGTGAGATAGGGAGCATAGCAGGGGGAGTGGGAGAGGAAGAAGCAGGCTCCCAACGGAGGAGCCTGATGTGGGGCTCGATCCCAGGACCCTGGGATCACGCCCTGACCCGAAGGCAGATGCTTAATGACTGAGCCACCCAGGTGCCCCTAGGATGTTTTTTATGATCCTTTTATCTTTTTCCAACTGTACTTCTTGCCTTTCTAACAATTGTTTTCCTGTGGTGACAGATTTTAATGTAGAGTATATCCAGCGGGGTGGCTTGAGAGACCCTCTGATTTTCAAGAATTCTGATGGACTTGGAATAAAGTAAGTATTCTTGGCCTGATTGGATGTGGTTGCAAAATGACCATGTTACACCAGGGCTATAGACAGTGGTATAGATAACCCAAAGCAGTAGATAATTGAAACTAATCCTACCTTTTAGATTTTAAAAGCGTGTATTTTTCTTCTTTTGTGACAAAAACAATTCATAGTTGTTACAGTTAAATGAGAAAATACAGGTGAGTTAAAAAGAAATAAATTTAAATCTCTTAAAATCTCTTCTTTTTATATTTATGTTTAAAATATATTGTTTTATATATATTTAAAACATACTGTTAAACCTAAATATAAGATTTATGTGTCTCAACTTAGGACTTTTTAGTACTCTAAGAAAAAACACACTGACTAAAGAAGGTATGCTTCCCATTTATGCTTACTGGTGTTTGTTTCATAGAATGCCAGATCCAGACTTCACTGTGAATGATGTCAAAATGTGTGTGGGTAAGTTTTAAGCTTTGTGGCCTTTGTGTCTTTTAGGCAAAGATTTAAGAGTTGGGACTGAGTTCTAAATTTCTGACTGAGATTTAAGGCTTAGGAACATGAAAGTACATATTTGATTAAAGTATACTGCTTGAAGTAGTTTCTTGATAGAAACTACTGTTAGCAACTGAGAATTTTCTCAAAGGGAGTTACAAAGTTGCTTCATTCAGTACTCATTAGGCATAGAACTCTACTTCTTTCCTACGTACTGTTTTATCACTGTGTGTCCCTCCTTCTCTCCACGAAGAGCCTGTCCAGGACATTTTATATCTCTGAACCAAGAATGAAACTTCATTCATATCTGTGATTCTCTTCCGTTCCCTAAAAGCAGTAGAGAAATTTCCTGGAAATTTTTACCAGTGCTGCATTTGGTAACTTGGCCAACGTTTAAAACTTTGTAAGCTGTAAGCTGAAGCATGGAACTCTTGATCTGGGCATTGTAGGTTCGAGCCCCATGTTGGATGGAGAGATGACTTAAAATCAATCAATCTGTGTAAGCTGAGAAATAGATATATTAAGATTTCTCTTTATCAGTGACTGGTTAACTTGAATCTTTCGTCTGATTTATATTTTATTCAAAATTTAGGAAAAGAAAGTAAATTGGATCGATCTAATTAAAGAAGAAGGCTTCCTGGTGTCAGTAAAGATTCAGGTCAATTTTCTGCAGACCATTTGGTGTTCAGTGTAGCCCTGAGACCCACTAGGGTCATTAGGAACTCAGACATGGTCACTCTCCTATACACATTAAAGCAGTAAAATGGATTAAAACCTTTTGGAAATGTTTCCAACAGGTCATGAAACAAAAGGAGGTTTTTCTGATGCTTTTCTCCCAACATTACAACTTCTATTAAGTTTTGTCCTCTATCTTGAAGTTCCAGTGCAACCTCTTGCTTTGGGAATTAAGTATTGCAGTACTGTCTCTTAGCCACTTGAGGGCCCTTTTTAGATAGCTGAATAACTTTCTATTTATCCAAGAGGTGAAAGTCACAGATAGCCCAGGTAGAGGAAAGTTCTCTGATTCCCTGTATGTTTTACTCCCTCACTATTTCTTTGTTAGATTCTAGCTGTCTGCCTGTCGCTGTGTATTTCCTAGTATCTAGCACAACCTCTGGAATATAGTAGGTACTGAGTAAATCTGTTGAGTAATTAAAATGCTTTCCCACTCTTCACAAAGCAGGGGCTCTCTCAGGGGACCTCAGAAAATCTTCTTGAGTACTTAGGTCTGTCACTGGACTTCTCTTCCTAAGAGACCTCCAGGACAGTAATAAGTTAATGGACAACCAAAGCTTTTCTCTGTTGGTCAGGCATTCTTGTGGTCTGTGATCCACAGATGCACTGCATCAGAATCATCTGTGGTACTTGTTAAAAATAAAGACTTCCGGATCCCATCGTAGATTTATGGTACCCAAATTTCTGAGCTATACAAATAGAAGGACTTAATGAGTCACTTACTCAATCACTAGTCTCCTTTTGGATTTTTTCCCACTTCCTTCCCACTTTTCCTATTTCTTCTGTAATATGTTCACTGCTAATAATGATCTTTGGAACCCCTTCATAGCCTTATATTTTACAAATAGACCTTTGGGTGGTCATAAATATCCTTGCCATGATTTAAAATGCAGCGGTGGGGCACCTGAGTGGCTCAGTTGGTTAAGTGTCTGACTCTTGGATTCAGCTCAGGTCATGATCTTGTGGATTGTGAGATCGAGCCCCCATCAGGCTCCATGCTCAGTGGGGAGTCTTCTTGAAGGATTCTCTCCATTTGCTCCTCCCCCTGCTCGCTTGCACACGCTCTCACTCTCTCTCAAATAAATAAATAAATAAATAAATAAATAAATAAATAAATATTTAAAATAGAGCAGTGATTATGTCTAACCAGCAGACTTTGCATAAATTTCAGCTGATGCCTAACTTATGTCCATCCAAGTTGTTTGAAGTCCAGATATTTTTTCTAGGACAGCTAATGATTATCAAAATGTAGTGAACAAAATATTGGTGATTGCAATAATCCATTATCAATACATGTAGTTTGGCTAATCCAGTCTTCTTTTCTACCTAAAGTAAAATGCTACATTTCCAGTGTTAGTTCATGTCCCATAAAGAAGAAAACCAGTCTGTTGTGTAAACTTTAGGTGGTATATATTGGTTGAGAGTATAGACTCAAAACTGCCTGGTTTCAGATTTCAGCTCTGCTAATTACTAGCTGTGTAACCTTGGACAAGTTACTTGAATATGAAGTGCTCAAGATAGTGTCTGACACATAGTACATGCTCGATAAATGTTAGCTATTATTATGAGTCATTATTTTACCTAAGTGCTCTGGTAACTACAGAGTCTTATGGACTCTGGTACCATTGGCAAAATGGAATTGCTTTTGCTTTGCAGTCTTGAAGGAAAGCATTCACTTACCTTTTTTTAATTGTGGTAAAATACAAATAACAAAATTTACCATTATCATAGTTTTAAAGTATATAGTTCAGTGGCATTAAGTATCTAGTTCCAGAATTTTTTCATCACCTGAAACGGAAACTCCGTATCTACTAAGGAGTCACTTCCCATTTCCTCCTACGCACAGTTCTGGCAACCACTATTGTACTTTGTCTGTGGATTTGCCTGTTGTGGATATTTCACATAAATGGAATCAGAAAATATGTAGCTTTTTGTGTCTGTTATTTATGTATTGTATTATGTTCCAGCATGTAACAGCACTTCATTCCTTTTTAGTGTTGAATAATATTCCATCGTGTGGGTATACCACATTTTGTTAATCCATTCATTTATTAATGAACATTTGGGTTGTTTCCCTCCTTTGACTATTGTGACTAGAGCTGCTTTGAACATTCATCTACAAGTTCTTGTTTGAACATCTGATTTTGACTCTTTAGATACAGAGCTAGGAGTGGAAATTGCTGGGTCATATGGTCATTCTCTTTTTAACTTCTTGAGGAACCACCACCCTGTTTTCCATAGCAGCTACACCACTTCACATTGTTACCAGCAAAGTCTTGAGGGTTCCAGTTTTTCTTGCTAGCACTTGGTATTTTTACTTATATTCTCAGTTGTATTTTATTGCATTCTGCCATGTCTACTTTATTGTGGCCATATTCTTGTCTTCATGTTGTCTCTTGTCTGTGACTAGACTGTAAACTTCTTGGAGGCAGAGGACCAGGTCTTCATACTAGTTATATCCATGAAGGCCAGGTATATAGTAGGTATTTGTTAGTTTCTTACAAATTAAACAGTATTCTTAATATTCCACCAGTAGCATTTTAGTGTCTACCTTTCTTGACCACTATTATCTTAACTTTTTTAGCTGACCTGCCTCTCCATATCTTCTCTTATGCTTCTGCCTCTGCTTGCAATTCTCTGTTGAATCTTTCTTGTTTAGATTCTGTTTATTCTTAGGCCCAACTTAAATGTCTCTTCTTCCCCCTCTTTTCCTAAAAGGCTTCTCTGGTCAGTCCAATGTTATTTAAAAAAAAATTTTTTTTCCTTTTATTTTTACTAGTGTTTAATTGACACCTGCTTTTATGTTAAACATTTTACTTCATTGACTAAATCCACACAGCAGCTTACAAGGTGATGTTATTCTGAAGTTATAGAAGATATTAAGGTTCAGAGAAGTTAAATAACTTTCCCAACTATTATTAGAGCTGAGATTTAAATTTAGGTATCTTTGGCTTTAATGCTATTGCTTTTCCCCCCATGCTATTTTATGCATTCTGCCTTTTGTTGTAGTTGTTACGGTTGGTTGAGAATCTGATATAGATCTTTATGTCCATCATGGTGTCTTTATCATTCAGTAAATATTTGTTTAATGAATGAAAAGGGGGATTTATATTAGAAATGCTTAACAGGTTTGGGAAGTAACTCTTAAAAGAGTTACAAAAGAATGTATCACTGTCTAATGGATCCTTTATTCAAATTGTGGAATAAATCTAGGTCCTCAAAACTGCTTCAAAACAATGTAGCTCAGTAGATATGAGGATTGACTCTAGAGTTGGTCTAGGATTTTTGAGTTCTAGGGTTTTTGTCCTACAAGTTACCTAATACCTAGTATTTTCTCATCTATGAAGTAGAGATTTAGTACTTAACATTTAGAATTGATGAGATCGAGTGTGAGATATTGAATATAAGATTCATTGCCTGGCCATATAGAAATATTCCATAGGGAATTGCTTTTATTAGTACTTGCTGTCGTTCCCATTCTCTGTGGTTTGATTTTCTGTTGATTATCCCCTTGAGTGACAACTCCCTTTGTTTATTTCTGAATATCCTAAATAAAGGATAGCTTATTTCCTTCCACTTGTATTTTATATTCTTAATATATTTAAGGACAATAGTGGCTCAATAGAGATGATTGATACCTCTTCGTGGCAGGGAGTCGTCGCATGGTGGATGTCATGGATGTGAACACACAGAAAGGCATTGAAATGACCATGGCTCAGTGGACACGCTACTATGAGACCCCAGAGGAAGAGCGAGAAAAACTCTATAATGTCATCAGTCTAGAGTTCAGCCACACCAGGCTGGAGAACATGGTGCAGAGACCCTCCACGGTTAGTCTAATCATGTTTTCCACATTGTCATTGTCACCAAGAGTGTTGTTTATATAATGGGAGAATTTATAACTTTTTATACATACCAAGATGAAATTGATGAACAAGACAATTTGATAATAACCTTCATTTTAGAAAGTTCATCATTTTCTAAAATCACCTAATTTTATTTCGGGAGGGGCCATTTAATTCTGATCACCAGTAACCTAATTTAAGAGTAACATTGGTCTTTGCATGTAATGGAGAAGTGTCTTAAAATTCACTCTTAAAAGAACTGTCAGTAGGAAGTTTGCCTAATTTTTATCTTGTGGGTTTACACTTGCTGAAAAGCTTGAGGGAAAACTAGAGACAAGGGATCATTTTTATGACATGGTTTCTGGAGCAGATTCCACTGGATGACTAGTATCAATAAACTGACAAGCCATCCTGAGGAAAAGTTATTTGTTTTTGATCCTTAGCTCTCCTGAAGGTGGATACTGATTTAGCTCATCTCTTTGCAAAGTAGTGGCTGTCTACAGAATGTTGAAACACTTATTTCCCTTTTGAAATATGCCTAGTCATTTTTGGACCATTTTTATTCTTTTAGTTCCTATCTCAGAACTCATTTGAGTTACATATTTCACCTAGAACAGCAGAACTAGCAATATTCTAATCATTACTTTTAAAGAAATGCAGAGAGTCCGATGGGGGGCTCGATCCCAGGACCCTGAGATCATGACCTGAGCCGAAGGCAGATGGTTAACCCAGGCGCCCTTGTGTCTTACTCTTGATCTCAGCCCAAGTCTTGACCTCAGGGTTGTGAGGTTGTGAGTTCAAGCCCCATGTTGAGCTCCGCATTGGGCTCCATGCCCATCCTCATATTTAAAAAAAAAAAGGGTGGTTCCATTGGTTAAGCATGAGTCTTGATTTCAGCTCGGGTCATGATCTCAGGGTTGTGAGATCAAGCCCTGCATCAGGCTCTGCATTGAGCATGGAACCTGCATAAGATTCTCTCTCACTCTCCCTCTGCCCCTCCCCACTCGCTCTCCCAAATAAATAAATAAATAAATGAAATGAAAAATAAATACAGAATTTCTCACTAGGAAAACTTTTTCTCCCTAGAATGATAAGAATTCTTTTTATATTATTATCATTCATTTGGTCATGTGGAAATATAAGAAGACAGGTGGTTAGAATGTAGCCTTGTTAGGGGCACCTAGGTGGCACAGTCAGTTAAGCATCTGGCTCTTGGTTTTGGCTCAGGTCAGAATGTCAGGGTCATGAGATCAAGCCCCTTGTTGGGCTCTGCGTGTGGAGTCTGCTTAAAATCTCTCCCCCCCCCTCAAATAAACAAATCTTAAAAAAAAAAAAAAAGAATTTAGTCTTATTATTTGTCAAACATGGTCCACTTAATAAATAAATAAAGAATAAAGGGTGCCTGGCTGGCTCAGTAGGCAGAACATGTGACTCTTCATCTTGGGGTCATGAGTTCAAGCCCCACGTTGAGCATAGAGCTTGCTATAAAAAGAAATTTTTTTAATGTACAATTCAGTGATTTAAAATAAATAAAGAATAAGGGATGTAAGAATCACAGTAACGTTTATAAATTGTTTATAATATTTAAAATTAACATTGTTAATATTTTTAGAATTTCAATTTAAAAATAAAATGATTATACCTATAAAAGTAAAATATATGGGGCACCTGGGTGTCTCATTCAGTTAAGGTTTTGGCTTGGTAATCTCCGGTTGTAGGATCGGGCCCCACGTCGGGGCTCTATGCTTGGCAGGGATTCTGCTTGTCCCTCCCCTCTGCTCCTCCCCCTGCTTACATGGGTACACTCTCTCTCTGATTTATAAGAAAATCTTAAAAAAAATTTTTTTTTAAAAGCAAAACTTAAACTTTTCCATTCTTAAAATTTAGAAATGTGTCATTACCTGAAGCCTTTTTTGTAACATTCTTAATTTATTCATTTTGTCCTTTTAATGATAAAAATGCTACATCATTTTATAACAGAAAAATAATAGACCATTAAATGGAGGAGTAGAACTAAGGAAGGGCTCAAAAATAGAAAATTTTTTAGAGGGTAGAGAACAATGCACCAGTATTTTTAAGGGACTCAAAACATGGCTAGAAAGATTGAGTGAGCTGTTACCAAGGTCACCTCCTGAAAGCAGAAAAGCTTTTGTTGACCTTAGCATGTAAGCAGTAATATGTTTATTCTGCTGGGGTATCATTTATTTATTTACTGGAGTATTTTTTCCACACAGTGTATCTCTCCATTTATCTAGGTCTTTTCTAATACATCTCAGTAATGCTTTTTCAGAAACCAACTTTATTGAGGTACAATTGACATACAATAAAATATACTCATTTTAGTGTACGTTTCAGTAAGTTTGAATAAATCTCATTCGTGTAATAATCTTTCACATAAACTACATAATCTCTTGTTCTCTATGACATTCACACCTTCAGAGTTAGCTTATTATTAGTTCAAGTGCCTGCCACATGCTGAGCACTATGCTAAGTGCTAGAGGACCTGTGGAAAATAAGGTCATTCTCATTCTCAAAGAGCTTAGAGTCTCACGGGGAAGACCAGAGGATAGACATTTCAGCAAATCACAGTAATGGTGAGTGCCTCAACAGTGAATAAATACAGAGTATTGGGGCAATAGGAAGGACCCCCCCCCCAACATAAACTGGAGGAGAATTAGGGAGGGGACCCTCTTTGGAAGAATTGATAGCTAAGCTTGACGTGAAGGAGATAAGGAGGCAGAGAGTGAAAACTAGAATTGCAGGCAGAAGGAATAGTCTGTGTAAAGGTGTGCAACCTTTAAGTACCTTTTACGGGGTGTTAGCCTAAAGGGGGATTCTCTGGTGAGAAGATAGAGATCATTTTCTGCTGTCATTCCAGCAGTCCCTGAGAGGTAGATGAAAAGCAACATATAGAGTGTGCAAATTTGTTTGGTGGTGGGGAAATTAGTTCATGGAAGGCCATGAGTTTTTTGGGGTTTTTTTTTTGTGTGTGCAGCGTATGAATAGATTAGTCCCTAGGTATTGGACTCCTTAGCAGTTTGGCCCTAGTATTGATGCAGAACAGGTAGAATTGATGATTACCTCTGCTGGAGACTTACTCTCACGTGGATCAGGCCATTTAGCAAAAGGCCTATCCAGAGCCTAAAGATTAACCTAAGGAAAAAAGTATGAATACCTTAACACAATATTCTCTTGGTAGTTAGACGATACCTAATAATACCAGTTAAAGAGAGGCCAGAATGAGTATTGCTGCAGGTGGGAAATTCTGGCCAAAGAAGTTCAGCTTTCTCTGAATGAACAATTGATTAAAAAAAAAAAAAAAAAATACCCACATGTTCCTAACCCTTCCTTTCCCCATCCAGACATAAGAGCTTGTGGTGTCTTGAGCAAGTAAGATTTTCCTTATTCTGTTAAAGGCTTTCCAAAGGAGAATACCAGGAGATGGGAGTTGCTGACCACTATGTGAAGAGAATAGAAAGTAGATTTTGAGGAAAAGAAAGGAAGCTAGAGTTATTCAGTGTTCTAGGTCCAGTGAATGCTTGGTTAAAACTGTTGGCTCCCTGAGCAGAAATCCTTTATAAAGTAAAGCAAAAAAGTTAACCTTCATAGTTGCTTTTCAATTTGCATGTCATTGGTGTTCCCTTCTAGCCACTCTCCCACAGTTTACATCTGAGTGTTCCCTAGACACCTGCCTCATATCATTATGCACAGATTGTATGCATTTTGTCCAGGTCTGTATTGTAAGGGAAATAAATGATCAAATGTAGATTTTGTTGTAAAGCCTACCAGATACGTGTGTTTTATAGCCTTAAGTTAGACATTTGCAATGTCAATACTATACTGGATTCGTGGTTTGGCTCACATTTTAGCTACCTTAGACTGTTTCTTGGAGGTCAGTGGTCACGTGGTACGCACATTTGAAGGTACAGGACACGCTACAATTCATTGTAAAGTGCAGATAAGTTCATACTGCTGTCACTTTCTTTCAACACATTTTATTTAAAATAGATTCCAGGGCGCCTGGGTGGCTCAGTCGGTTAAGCATCTGCTTTTGTCTCAGGTCATGATCCCCAGGTCCTGGGACGAGCCCTGCATCAGTCTCCCTGCTCAGTCGGGAGTCTGCTTTTACCTCTCCCTCTGCTGCTCTCTCTCATGCTTTCTCTCTCTCAAATAAATAAATAAATCTTATAAATAAATAAATTGATTGATTCCTAAAATCTGATAACATTATTTTTTAAAAATTTTTAACATGTATTTACATGTAATACTCATAATATCACTGTGAGTTAATTACCCTCATTTTACAAATGAATTCCAGGGACTTGCATGTGATCCTAAGAAAACATGATAGACCTGGAAGTTCTGGTTCCTAACTTACTAGATTCTATAGCACATTGTTGTGCAAGGCCACAAATCCCTATTGGATTTCTTTCCTTTTTCTTCCTTTTTTTTTTTTTAATTTATTCTTGTTTTTATTTTTGACATCTTAGCTCCTCCAACAGTGTTACATCTTTTGATAAGTTTATCGGTACGTTCCAGACAGTGCCTTTTATTGAATCAGAAAAAGACAGCTGATTCTACCAGTATTGACACAGAAGAGACGCTGCTGTGCTCTTTAATGACTTCATGTTGATTAGTACTGTCTTTATGATAATGTTGATGGAACCATTAGTCTTTATTCTCACTGAATAAATATTTCTAGAATGTTTGCTTACTGACCCTGGGATTCACCAACAGATTGTTTGTTTATAATTAAATTATAGTCTTTCAGGGGCATCTGGATGGCTCAGCTGGTTAAGTGTCTGACTCTTGATCTCAGCTCAGGTCTTGATCTGAGGGTCATGAGTTCAAACCCTGCATTGGGCTCCACGATGGGTGTGGAGCCTACTTAAAAAAAATAAATAAATTGTAGTCTTTCAGTGTGTATTTTGAGAAATTCTGTTTTTCCTGACTTTAAAATTCTCTTTAATCCCAATCCTTCCATTGAATCCTAAATGTTTCCTTCTCCTTTTTAAAGGTGGATTTCATTGACTGGGTGGACAACATGTGGCCAAGGCATTTGAAGGAAAGTCAGACTGAATCAACAAATGCCATCTTGGAGATGCAGTACCCCAAAGTACAGAAGTAAGTGGCTTTCCCTGTGTTTTCCTCAGGTGCATTGGGAAACCAAAATGATAGCAAGGACTGTTTCCTCCCTTCAGAGCCTTGCTCTGTGTCCTCAATGATCAAAAAGATTAATTCTTTAAACAATAGGCTTTACAGTTCCAAACGGAAAAATGTATACAACAGTGTCACAACCATGATTACATAGTTTAAAGAAAATGTATCGTCTGATGATATGATGACTTGAAATTGCATTCCTCTCACTGACTGGGAATTGATTAGGCGGAAAGTGGGGTGCAAAAGGGAGAGTGTGGCATTGGGGTAGGGCAGGCTCTCTTTTTTTAATCAGTGCTCTAATGCTGCTGCTTTTTTTGGGTCAGGTACTGTCTAATGAGTGTTCGAGGCTGCTATACTGACTTCCATGTGGACTTTGGTGGTACCTCTGTTTGGTATCACATCCATCAAGGGGGAAAGGTACGGTCATAGTCGTAATGGGGGTTGGAATCTGAAGCTGGGTTTATGACTCTTCTTCAGTTCAATTGTCCCCTATTCTAGAGAGAATCGTAGATTAAGTTGACCTTCTTGGCTAGACTTCAGTAGGAATTAGTATTCATCTAGTCTGCTATCATTACACCAGTATTGGCACAATACTAGCGTAAACCTCAACAGTCCTATTTTTAGATTCCCAGGGCAGAATTCTCCAAATGAAGGCAAGAAAGTGGTTTTAGGAAGATAAGATAATTTCTCTACATGGAAGTGTAATAATGTAATAGAAAGCAACACAAATTTTGTGTGAATTCACAGTGATATCAGCAAATTAGAATCCAGACCACCTTTCCCTGTATGAGGGCATTGATCTGCAATGTGGCCAAAGGAAGCCTTTAAGTCCTCTCTGAGGATGTGACTAGATTTTGAAAGATTATTCTCATTCATAAAGAACTGTATTCCATCTTGTCAGATTGTTTCTGAATGCTATGTGAGAACAGAAATCTAGGATTAATGTCAGAGGTGTATAGTATTATACTCTTATTGTTAACCTTTTTTCCCCTTGCTAGAAGTGGATGCATTTGTGAGAGAAAAAGTAGAACTAGAATGGAAACAGATAATGCTTTTAAAATGTGAGGTCCTAATTTAGAACAACTGTACCTCCAAATCCAAAGTCATTTTGTTTACTTTGGATCCATTTCAGTGATATCTTAAGTTTTGTCCTTTTGATCTTGGTTACTACCCTGGAACAAAGCAACCTAGGCCTGTCTCTTGAAGAGATTGTACCTAACTGTACTTCTTAGGACTATAGAGGCCAGACAGCTAGGGGCAAGTAAGGGACTTCCTAGGTAACAAACCGAATGCCCCTCTTCTCTCTCAGTCCTGGATGGTTCTGGACGCTACAGTCAAACCCCCAGGAAGCTCTAATGCCATTTCAGCAAGTGAAGGACAAAAAAAGATCTACTTCCTTAGGGCCTCTAGAATTGCCCAAGTGGTCACGTTCTATAAGCTAGGAGAATTGCTTGCTGCTCTTCTACCTGTTGGCCTTAACTTTGTACCTGTTTATCAGTTGAGGGAGACGACTGGGTCATGTCAATGGCTGTTAACAGACTCAAGTTTTTTAACTCACAGGTCTTCTGGCTCATCCCCCCTACAGCCCACAACCTGGAGCTGTACGAGAATTGGCTGCTGTCAGGGAAACAGGGAGACATCTTTCTGGGTGACCGGGTGTCAGATTGCCAGCGCATTGAGCTCAAGCAGGGCTATACCTTCGTCATTCCCTCAGGTAAGCAAGATGGGGAAAAAATGGGTTGTTTAGACACTTCTTTTCTTTAAAAAAAAGGAATTGATGGATTACCACCAAGAATGGTTATGATTGGGTGAGCAGAAAACAGTAGTGTCCTTTCCTGTCATTGTGGAGTATCAGATGCTAAGAATTTGGATTTTTAAAAAAGGCACTGATTTTCCACTAAAAGCAGAATTGCCAGTGGTGGGGTGCCTGCGGGGCTCAGTCGGTTAAGCAGCTGCCTTTGGCTCAGGACATGATCCCAGGGTCCTGGGATCTAGCCCTGCATCGGGTTCCCTGCTCAGCAAGGAGCATGCTTCTCCCTCTCCCTGCTCGTGCTCTCCCTACTCATGCTCTCTCTCTCGCTCTGCGCATTCTAGATCTCAAATAAATAAAATCTTAAAAAAAAAAAAAAAAAAAAAAGTGCCAGTGGGGGCTTTTCAGATTTACTCATTTGGGTACCATATTAGCTCTAGGTAATCAGAATCTCTAAGGATAAGACCTGGTCAGCAGGTGATATCTAACCTCCAGATAAGAGCTTCCTATTCTAAGGGATGGCTGCAAGGGGGGTAGAAATTAACGATATTTTTTATCACGTCACTAGTTATAAAGTAAGTAGTTAGAGCACAGATTTTGGAGTCAGAGATATGTATTAGAATTCTGTGTGTTTACTTGCTAATACCTTGTTGGTCAAATATTTAAATCTCGGTTGCATTTTGTTGTGAGGGGTAAATTGAAATACATGGAAACTCCTTGTGCCGCACCTTCACAATAGATGCTCCCATAAGTAGAAGCAGCGTTTGTTAAACTTGCTGTATGCTGAACACTTTACATGCATTTTCTGATTTAATGCTTACTAACAACCATATAAAGTTTAATTTTTATAGAGGATATTGGTTTTATAGAGGATATTGAGGCTGCAAGAGATTAAATAACTTGACCAACCACTAAGTGGCAGAATCAGAGTAAAATGTGTGATTCTACGAGTCTTTTACTAGTTCTCAGAGAGCCGTATTATAACATGCTTAAGCCACTCCCTTTCTTCTAGGCTGGATTCATGCTGTGTATACTCCTACAGACACATTAGTCTTTGGAGGCAATTTTTTGCATAGCTTCAATATCCCCATGCAGTTAAAAATATACAACATTGAAGATCGGACACGGGTAAGTAATTCTGCATAACAACTGGATGTGCAAGAGATTATCTCCATTTAAGACAGATGTTATAAGAGATTCATTCATTGGTAGTTATCTCAAAACTTCAGTTTTTCTCTGAGTTAAAATGCAGTGTTCACATTTCGGGGACACTGAGAAAGCTTTAATGAGATCTACGTGCTTGGTTTGGGGGGCTCTAATTGGTATCTTGGATTTTTATAGGGCTTGAGATGGACATTTGGTAATCGATGTTTTCAATTTTTATGCTCTTAAAATAATTCGATATAATGAGATTTATCAACTCAGGACTCACAACTTTGAATTCGTGTATCTTTCTTTACACCAGTTACTATCCACCACCCAAACTGTTGTACTTGAATAAATCAGCGTGCATACTGCTTTTCCCAGCTGGGGTTCCTTGAGAGAATGAAGTCCTTTAGAGAATGATTTATACATCTTTTTTCCTGGTTTTCTCTGGGAGGGTATGTAGCTGATACCGTTCTAGATACATAGGGAAAAGAGTTAGTTCCTTACAATGCAGTGGATGCCCTGGCAAGAATTGACAGACTTTTTATGTAGAGGATCAGATAGTGAATATTTTAGGCTTTGTGGGCCATACAGTATCTGCTGCAAGTACTTAACTGCCTTGTAGAACGAAATACTGAAACGAATGAGTATGGCTCAAATAAAATAAAAATTTTATTTATGGACACTGAAATTTGAATTTCATATAGTTTTCCCATATAACAAAATGCTCTAATTTTAGTTGTTTTTTTTTTCTCCCAGATATTTAAAAATGTAAAAAACCCTCTTAGCTAACAGGCGTTACAGAAATGTGCAGCAGACCAAATCCACTCGCTGCTGTTTGCTGGCCAACCCATGTCTTAGGAAAACAGGGCTTTATTCTTTAGCAGAACTCAAGTCTGTAGGGGCTGACTTATGTATGATTAAGGTATAGATGGTATTGACCTTAAACAGCATTTAGAGTATAGAGTCTTTAGAGCGTATCTGATGTTCCCATCTTGCTCTCAAGTAGTTCAGCAGAATAATAACAACAGTGTATATGAATAGAGATTAGCAAAGGTGGGGAAATGTTAATAGCTTGTGAATCTCGAATAATGCTGTAGGCGGTGTTTGGTACTGCGCTTTAAACTTTTTGGTGGATTTGAAAGTTTTCAAAGTTAAATTTTAAAAATCGCCATTAGGGGGTGCCTGGGTGGCTCACTCTGTTGAGCATCTGTCTTCAGCTCAGGTCATGATCCTGGGGTCCTGGGATCCATCCCCTCCTCGGGCTCCCTGCTCAGAGGAGAGCCTGCTTCTGGCACTCCCCCTACTCGTGCTCTCTCTCTCTCAAATAAATAAATAAAATCGTTAAAAAAAAGAAGAAGGAAGGAAGAAGATGCTGTGCTCATGACCTGAGCCGGAACCAAGAGTTGGACACTTAACCGACTGCGCCACCCAGGTGCCCCTGGAGTGCTTTTAAAATAAATTTTATAGGAGTTCCTGGGTAGCTCATTCAGTTGAGTCTGTGCCTTCAGCTCAGGTTACGATCTCAGGGTCCTGGGATTGAGCCCCCAATCTGCTTCTCCTTCTCACACATGCCCTTGCGCTCTCTCTCAAATAAATAAAATCTTTTTTAAAAAAATGTATTTCTGCTTGTTTGTTAAGAGTAATGAAACTACAACAAAATAGTAGTAAGTTTGAAATTGTAATAATAATAAAAAGTTAAAACGTTTCAAAAGAGAAAAATTATGTAATTTCATGGTAAAGTACTCTTACTTAACTCCAAATCATTCTGAGGTAATACCACCTACCAACTGTAAGATTCAATCTGAAAATTAGGTTTTAGAACGTATTTCCCCTTTTTGGATAAAACTATTATGCCTATGAGTTATGACTTAATTGATAAATTGCTCAGTTTGAAGGAAGAAAGGGAGAATGTATATATAGTGACATAGGTGAAATGAGTTACTTTATCTTTGCTCGAAGTTTCTTGCAGACTGTTAAACTTACAATAACTGATCTCGAGGGACACCTGGGTGGCTCAGTTGGTTAAGCGTCTGCCTTCAGCTCAGGTCATGATCCCAGGGTCTTGGGATTGAGTCTCGTATCAGACTCTTTGCTTGGCAGGGAGCCTGCTTCTTCCTCTGCCTGCTCTGCCTGCCCCTCTGTCTGCTCTGCCTGCCGCTCCCCTTGCTTGTGCTCTCTCTATCTCTCTCCCTATCCAACAAATAGATATATTTTTAAAAATTTAATAAAAATAATAAATAAATAACTGATCTTGATTTAACTAATATTCCTGGACTTTGTCAAAAAATGTCAAATTTCTGGGGCGCCTGGGTAGCGCAGTCGTTAAGCGTCTGCCTTTGGCTCAGGGCGTGATCCTGGCGTTCCCGGATCGAGTCCCACATCAGGCTCCTCCGCTGGGAGCCTGCTTCTTCCTCTCCCTCTCCCCTGCTGTGTTCCCTCTCTCACTGGCTGTCACATAAATAAATAAAATCTTTAAAAAAAAAAAAAAAAAGTCAAATTTCAGTCTAACCACCATATTCCATTTTCTTAATTCTTTCATTCTAAATAAGGAACTCCTCTGTGTTTCTGTAAAATTTCACTGAGTCCCCTGCATATGTACACACAGTGATTTTTTTAAATTATTATTATTATTGCTTTCTACATCAACCTTCTATGTGCCAATACCAATCTGGCATCCATTTAATATGTTACTTTACAAAAGTAAAGTGTGTTGTGAATTTAAGACAATGGTTTTGGTTTCTTTTGCCATGCTAGTGTGGAACTACCATACTATTTAAACTTGAGTGTTGGTGATTATTCTACTGATAGCACTTAAAAGCTCAATAATTTGTAAGGAGGATTTAAAAAATCCCCCCCCCCATCAAAAAATTCTAACCCAGTCTTAGAAATTTATATGCTCTGTGGTGTCTGGCAACATAGATAAAATATAAGGAGGCAAGTTGGGTGGGTGTGTGGTATCTTGGCTGTTATTAATGCAGTCTGAAGAGTCCCAAGTAAAAAATCAAAAGTTTGATGCCCTATTTTTTTTTTATTTTATTTATTTTTTACTGCCAATATTACTCAGCTCTCAACAGAGTCCCAAAGGGCATTAGAATTTTGGCTTGTCCTGACCTTTTAGTAAAGACCCTTCCAGAAAAGTGTTAATATGCATAAAAGGTGAGAGAGGACTGTATATTATATTTAATTTGGGGGGACCTAGTATCTATTAATTGTTGTGGTTCCCCCCACACATCTACCAAAAGTAAATTAATTTGATCCTTTTAAAAATAAACTTCTATTTATATATTTTTAAGTAGGCTCTAGGCCCAATGTGGGGCTTGAACTCCTGACCCTGAGATCAAGAATTGCATGTTCTACCTACTGAGCCAGTCAGGCACCCCTAATTTGACTTTTTTTTTTTTAAAGATTTTATTTATTTATTCGACAGAGATAGAGACAGCCAGCGAGAGAGGGAACACAAGCAGGGGGAGTGGGAGAGGAAGAAGCAGGCTCCCAGCAGAGGAGCCTGATGTGGGGCTCGATCCCAGAACACTGGGATCACGCCCTGAGCTGAAGGCAGACGCTTAATGACTGAGCCACCCAGGCGCCCCTAATTTGACTTTTAAAATAAAGGAGGAAAGACCTCTTTTAGTTGTTAAAACTGTAGTCACTTAAGATACCCAGATTCAGAGCCTAGCTCCTCTGAATTGGAAATCTAATGAAAAGTGCACGCCTCTCCTGCCTCGCAGTGAGGAAGGTAATCTCATTCCACAGTCATGCTCTGTGACCTGGTGAAGGGTTTTGAAAAGGGCCTTCTATCCAGATCTCCTTGATTCAGGAATACTACCTGACATGGAGCTTTGAAAAGGAGATGAAAACGTTCTCAGTTGCATATTCAAAACAATCTTAAAAGTATTGTTGGACTTCTCCTTTTGAAAGCTGTCGTCTCTAAAAGAAGACAACAAAATATATATAGGATACTCCCCATTGTTGGTTCTCCTCACTGATTCATCCATGCTGATTTGCCTTTGTTTCGACTGTGCTAGATCTGAAGGGCAGTGCTTCTTGTTTTTATTCAGCTGGAATGATTTCATGCTGCTTCTAGAGAGAATGAAAGGAACTAAAGGCAGTGGCTGATTAGGCCACGTGGAGCAGCAGTCTAATTTGTGGATCTGCAGTTGGGGCAGACTGCAGAGAGCACCGTACAGACCAGCTGAGAGCTGATGGTGGGAAAGTATGCAGTCTTGTGTCCTAGACTAGATGTAGCTTGAGAGCGAGTCTCTCTAATCGTACTTTCCTATAGGTAGAGACATAATAAAAGCATTTAACTTCATCTCATGTCCTGTTGTCCATTAGATTCTTTGTCCCATGGCTTTCTCATTCAGGTTAAAACTATAGTAAAGGTAGGACTGCTTGGCAGGCCTTTGTATCCTAAGACCGCTGAAACAATTTTCTCAAGTGTATTGTGTCTTATTCTAACACTTTACTCTCTGTCCCAAAACTTACTTTTTGATGCTTTCCCAAGATGCCTTCTTGGTGGTTTTGAAATACCTTTTAATTGTAATGTTTGTTTCCCAAGACCAACAGTTTTTAGGTTGACAGATCCACTTAGGTTCGTTCCAAATGCCACCCTAGATGTTGACTGGAGAGTGTTTTTCCTGGGCTAATTTTTGCAGTGATTCAGTTTGTCTTACTCGCTTTGCTTGAAAATTGTTATGAGCTTGTTTTTCTCATTATTTTTTCCCGTGTAGGTTCCAAATAAGTTCCGTTATCCATTCTACTATGAGATGTGTTGGTACGTGTTGGAGCGCTATGTGTACTGCATAACAAACCGCTCCCACCTAACTAAGGAATTTCAGAAAGAGTCCCTCAGTATGGGTAAGTGTCTGCACGAACATGAATTTACCTACTTGGAACTACCAAATTCATTCATTGGAGTCGAACACTGGTTACAGCTGATCTCCTACCCAGACATGAGTTACTAGGCAAAATGAAATATCTCTTTGTTTGAATTGTTAATACTTAGCTCTTTAAGAAACATGATCACGTGTCTACTATGTTTTATTATATAAAGAATGATCTTTGGAACAATAAAAACTAAACAGTGTCATGCTAACTCTTAGTGTATTTCAGGCACTTTACTAAGCAGTTTATATACATTAAGTTCTAGTTATTACCTGTGAGGTGGGTGGTATTATCCTCATTTTACAAATGGTGACATTTAGTTTCAAGGAGATTAAAAAACTTGTCCGTGATCTTATAGTTAATAGATGTGAAAGCTACAGTATGAATCAAGTTGGTAAGACTCTAAAATCTATATCCTTAACCTCTATGCTTTAATGTTTCCCTAATTTATATCAAGAGAAGTCTTTTATTGGATGGCAAGATACTTTTAGTTACACATTTTTAGGTCGTTTCATGCCCTAAGGTGTGGAGGAGCCAACACTGTAATATCCTATGGTCACGTCTTTCCCAGAATCTTCAATCTAAGCCAGATATTTTTTTCTTCAGCATTGTCCTTTGAGCATAGTTTATATTCTTGTTCGAAAATAAAAAATGGCGCCTGCGGGGCGCCTGGGTGGCTCAGTTGGTTGGGCGGCTGCCTTCGGCTCGGGTCATGATCCCGGGGTCAAAGGATCGAGTCCCACGTCAGGCTCCTTGCTCTGCGGGGAGCCTGCTTCTTCCTCTGTCTGCTGCTCCCCCTGCCTGTGCTCTCTCTCTCTGAAGAACAAATAAATAAAATCTTTAAAAAAAAAAAAAAAAAAAAAGGAAATTAGTAAAAACATTAAAAAAAAAAAAAAACTTTAAAAATGGCGCCTGGGTGGCTCAACCATTAAGCTTCTGCCTTCGGCTCAGGTCATGATCCCAGGGTCCTGGGATGGAACCCCGCATCAGGTTCCCTGTTCAGCAGGAAGCCTGCTTCTCCCTCTCCCACTCCCCTTGCTGTGTGCCCTCTCTTGCTGTCTCTCTCTGTCAAATAAATAAAATCTTTTTAAAAAAAGAAAAAATGATCACCCAGTACATGAAAGCAGGATACAGAATTGTATATGCAGCATAATCCCAGTGCAATCATAGTCATGCACAGAAGAAGATGGAGGGGCGCCTGGGTGGCTCAATCAGTTAAGCATCTGCCTTCGGATCAGGTTGTAACCTCAGGGTCTTGGGATCCAGCCCCGTATCAGGCTCCGAGCAGGGAGCCTGCTTCTCCCTCTCCCTCTGCCTCTCCTCCCACTCGTGCCCACTTTCTCTCAAATAAATGAATAGAATCTTTAAAAAGAAAAAAAAAGATGGAAAATATATCCGCTGTTGAGTTGTTATCCAGGGGTGGAGGGATAAGGGATGACTGACTTCTTTGCACCATCCTACATTTTCTAAATTATTAATAGTAAACATATTACTTGTTTTCCCATTTGGATTGGTTAATTTAAGTTTTTATTCAAATTCCAGTTAGTTAACATGCAGTGTAATATTAGTGTCAGGTGGACAATATAGTGCTTCAGCTCTTCCATGCAGCACCTGGGGCTCATCACAACAAGTACAGTTCTTAATTCACATCACCTATTTCACCCATACCCCCACTCACCACCCCTCTGGTAACCATCAGTTTGTTCTGTACAGTTAAGAGTCTGTTTTTTTTTTTTTTTTTTAAAGATTTTATTTATTTATTTGACAGAGAGAGACAGCCAGCGAGAGAAGGAACACAAGCAGGGGGAGTGGGAGAGGAAGAAGCAGGCTCATAGCAGAGGAGCCCTATGTGGGCCTTGATCCCATAACGCCGGGATCACGCCCTGAGCGGAAGGCAGACGCTCAACCGCTGTGCCACCCAGGCGCCCCCAAGAGTCTGTTTCTTGTATTACTTTCATAATAAAAGACCAGTGAACATTTAACAATTTTTCTGTCATTAGAACTGTTATTTTGACTATCAGATCTTTTAAAAAATACTTTGTTTTGTTGGCCATATTGATAGGCTTTCAATTCCAAAGTTTAATTTTATGACCAGAACTTTTAACAAAACTATATGTGCTTCGGGGTGCCTGGATGGCTCAGTCGTTAAGCATCTGCCTTCGGCTCAGGGCGTGATCCTGGCGTTCTGGGATCAAACCCCACGTCAGGTTCCTCCGCTGGGAGCCTGCTTCTTCCTCTCCCACTTCCCCTGCTTGTGTTCCCTCTCTCGCTGGCTGTCTCTCTCTGTGTCAAATAAATAAATAAAATCTTTAAAAAAAAAAAAAAACTATGTGTGCTTCATACTCTCTGCTTTTTAAAAAGTTAATGAAGGGGGGCACCTGGGTGGCACAGTCGTTAAGCGTCTGCCTTCGGTTCAGGGCGTGATCCCAGCGTTCTGGGATCGAGCCCCACATCAGGCTCCTCCGCTAGGAGCCTGCTTCTCCCTCTTCCACTCCTCCTGCTTGTGTTCCCTCTCTCGCTGGCTGTCTCTGTCAAATAAATAAATAAAATCTTTTAAAAAAAGAAAAAAAAGTTAATGAAGGGGAGGTGCCTGGGTGGCTCAGTTGGTTAGGTGTCTGCCTCCAGCTCAGGTCATGATCCCAGAGTCCTGGGATTGAGCCCCACGTCATCGGGCTCTCTGCTCAGCGGGGAGCCTGCTTCTCCCTCTCCCTCTGCCTGCTGCTCCCCCTGCTTGTGCTCGCTCTCTCTCTCTGTCAAATAAATAAATAAAATGAAATAAAAAGTTAATGAAATCATAACCCCAAATTTCAGTTTGTACTTTATAGCCATTTTCAGCTGACTTATTTCTAGCACACAGTTCACGGACCCTTCCCAATCTTTTGAAAAATCAATTAATTGATCATTACCTTAGTTGTTCTACTAACTCAGGATCCTATTCTTACCTGTAACTATGATTTTCAACAGTGAGCAAATAGGTTGGGATAAGGAGAGACCATTTTAAAATGTCACAGCTTTATCATTTATAACTTCAGGGTCCCTCCCATGCTGCCTGTTTCTCTTGTTGATCACACAGTCAAGTGGCATGTTCTTACTGTATTTTTTCTTCTTACTGGCAGACTTGGAATTAAATGGGTTGGAATCTGGAAATGGGGATGAAGAAGCAGTGGATCGAGAACCAAGGCGCCTGAGCAATAGGCGTTCTGTCCTCACTAGCCCTGTAGCCAATGGGGTTAACCTGGATTATGACGGACTGGGCAAAACCTGCCGAAGTCTTCCAAGTCTGAAGAAAACCTTGTCAGCGGACTCATCCTCTGACTCTAGCCGGGGCTCCCACAATGGCCAAGTGTGGGATCCCCAGTGCAGTCCCCGAAAGGACAGGAAGGTGCATCTGACCCATTTTGAGCTTGAAGGCCTCCGCTGTCTTGTAGATAAGTTGGAGTCTCTGCCACTGCACAAGAAATGTGTCCCCACAGGGATAGAAGATGAAGATGCTCTTATTGCTGATGTGAAGGTAAGGGTTGGTTATGTTGCATGATAGCCACTGATCTGGCGCGGACAGGCAGTTTCTCAGCTCTTAGGAAGTACAGGAATTCTGGATAATCTGGTTCATTGAGAAAGACGTTAATGTGTGTGTGTGTGTGTGCGCGCGCGCTGCACAGTGTTTATATTCTTAAAGTGAGGTTAGGTGCCTGCTGTGAAAATACTGACATTTTTTACATTAAGTTAGGACTTAAATTTAGTCCTAAAAACACAGATTTCAGATTCATTGTAAAAATAAAGGAGTGCCTAAGAAAGTATTAGTATCAGAAAATATTATTTAAACAAGTTATCCTTAGATAAAGAGGCCTGTTTCAGAATAAAAGTGGCCGATGACAATCTCTAGCAGTCTCACCCCAAGCAGATAAGAAAGAAGCTTTTGTATACTGGGTGATGTTGAGTAGGTTTCACATATTTAGTTTCATTTTTATCTTCTATTAAGATTTAAATTTTAAAAAACCATTGGGACAGCTTCTGAGAAGGTGTCAATTGTAAACATAATCTGTCCTGTGGCGCCTGGCTGGCTCAGTCAGTGGAGAATGCGACTCTTGATCTCAGGGTAGTGAGGTCAATCCCCACATTGGATACAGAAATTTAAAAAAACAAACATAACATAACATAACTTATCCTATTGCTATATCATGTTTCTTCATATTATATATTTTTTTGCTTTTTCAAGAGGTCTCCCAGTATTAGTAATTTTCAGGGCCTGTCCCACCCTTCGTGTATTGGTCTCAAAGAAATGAGCTTATTTTCCAGATATCAGCTGTCTAAATTGGAAGAAGTTCTTTTAAGTCTTTCCTCACAAGTAGCCATTACCATGAACACCAAAAACTGTATAGCTGAAAATATCAATTTTCTTTTTAAATCATCATTTGGAGCTACGGTTTGGATGCAGGGTATGGGTATGTGAATTAGAAAGCCGGTTCGCAATTGGTGATAAGTGTTTATTTTCAAAACTTGTCATTTAGATTATTTTAAGCCACAGAAGAATTTATATTGAAAAATTTTATGTGACTCGAAGGAAGATGGGCTTAATATCTCAGCACGTCTGTTCCATCCAAAGTCACGTTTTGCCTTGGCCGCTTCTGCCAGCCACCTCAGGAAAGAATTCTCATGTCTGGGATAGGACCTGAACCTTTTTTTCTTCTGTTTTTTCTTTTTATGATAAACTTTTTAATTGTATCTTACTGTTTATGCGTCAGTGAAGAGGTAAAAAACTAAAGAGGGTAAAAAAGTATGGTACCTGGTGAGGCTGGTCCTCTCCACTAGTGATAGAAATGGGACAGTTGGTTTTATAGTTTGTTTTTGTAAGGCTTGTTCTAGAAGAGACAGGTGGTATCACTGTGGCTTGTATTTAGGGAAGGAAATGACAAAGTTCCAGATAGGTGTGGTCTTATTTCTATAATGATTAATATGCCTCAAAGCAAACTTAACCATACTTTTCCAGACTCACAAACTAGATTCTAAATTCACTTAACACCCTAGAGTGAGCCAAGAACATTTAAATTTTTTCTTTTCCATTGTGATAGGACATATATGTTTATACTTTCTTGAGAGTTTGTAGCATCTTTCCCTTTTTTCCTCAGAGGTTTCTTTATTATGTAATTATTCCATCATGGATACATGTAGGAAACATTAAATTAACTTGCCTATAGGATCCCTAAAAAGAAAGATTTCTAAGTTTATATCTCACTGACATTCTTTTGGTCTGCATATCTATATTTCTGAATCATGAAAAAGAATAAGGAATTTGATTCCATTGAATCCAGTTGTAGGAAGCCATATTATAATCCACTAGTCAGTTGTACAGGGTCAAGTGTCATGATGGAAATACAGAAACTCCCTTGACTAAAGTAGTTAAATAAAAACATTTGAGGAAGCAGAGTGGTAGGGGGGGAATGTAGAAAAATTTGGGTCTAAGCAGAATAAAAGGAGGCAGCAAGAAAGGAAATGAATTAAAAAGCTCTCTAGAGAGGGTTCTTAGCATTATGAAAAGTGTCTTGAGAGAGCTTCCTTGTGTTTGTCAGGAATCATGAAAAACATGGCTGCCATCACAGGCTAAGAGAGAGTGGCATAGAGACCAGAGCATGAGGAAGGAGTGGCCACCAGGATGACAGTGTTTGATTATTCCTGCAGGGACTTGTCCACACCTTGTCTTGTTTGCCCGATACCATAGTTAAAATGCAGCTGATACCAGAAGAAAACAGATTTTGATCCCAGCTCTGCAGTTAGTTTCACTTAAGATCAAATGGATTAATTATTCCTGCATTTGACCACTTATGTTTAATAGAGAGTTTAGAGCTTGAATACTTTGAGAATCTGAACATCACCCGAAAGAAAAGGAGCACTGGATTGGGTAGGTGCCATTACTGCACAACTGGAGACTGCAGTGCTAGAGAACTTGGTGCATGTAGCCTAGAAGCTTATGCTGCAGTGGAGGACAACAGCAAGCCCAGAGTTTACTCTTCCTGTAGAGAGAGGAATTGTTTCTTGTTGCAGCCGGTGTGGCTCTAATGAAGAACTAGCAGAAGAGATGAGAGCAGAATTGGTGAGATGAACGATCTGTAATTCTGTATCCCTGAAAAAAAAAACCGATTTTAGTGATGGGGGAAAGGGCTTTAAAGATTCTAAATGTTAAATTCCACATTGTTGAAAAAAGATCATGGAATATAAAATTGCAAGGGGATTAGATTTAAAAAAAAAGGAGACATTAAAAAGCATTGACTTGTTGGTAAAGATCAGGGGAAAGTAATCAGTGTGTATTGTTTGGGAGGGTATGGTAACTTTGACTCCTGAAAGTGTACTAAAGGTAGAATGGAGTTCTCTCCTACTGTGAGATACTTTTGCATCTCTGAAATCAGGAAGTCTTGTGCTTGATAGATGTTTAAAGAGACAGAACCTAGAGCAGTGTGTATAGTACAATACCATTAATGCAAGAAAAAGTCTCTTTGTGTGTGCATTGCAGGAGTGCTAGAGAGAGACATGCCAACTGGTGACAGTGGGTCACAGCAATGTAGTAGGTGTCAGCTGGAAGACTTTGAGGTTTTAATCAGACTTTATTGTGGTGTTTGTATTTATTTTGGTCGGTCATAAAGGAGCTCTTAATATATGTACATAGGTAAAAAGTTTTTAATATATCAGTGTATTTGGCTGCCCAACTCAGTGAAACAAATTCAGTGTTGTATATTTACTCTTGGTTTCTCTAAGCTATTTTGATAAGCTTGGCAAACATGTGACTTTTGGTCAAGATACTAGATCTATGAAAGCCTATTTTCTCTTCTGTAAAATAACATCTACCTTAGTGGAGCTATTCTGAAAATTAATGATAATGTTAGTAGAGTACTTAATAAGCCATATCACTATTACATTAAACAAAATTAGATGTTGCAAATCTATGAAATTCATTTATTCCACTACTCTTGAATAATGCCTCCCTACTCTGTGCTGGGAACTAGGCTGAGTGTTGGAGTAAATATGCAAACATGATATGGGTCAAGCCCTCAAGGGGCTTACAAGTCAGTGGTGGAGGAGGTATTTAAATGGGCTGAGAAGTAAGTGCATTCTGGGTTTACAGGTACTATGCATGACGTAGAGTGCTGAGTGAACACTGAGTGTGGGTGGCTGGATTCTCTCCTGAGGGAAGGAGGTGCCAGTCTTATTAATTCAAAAGTTTAAGGGGCACTTGACAGGCTCTGTTAAAAGAGCATGTGACTCTTGATCTTGGGGTCATGAGTTCGTGCCCCGTTAGATGTAGAGATTCCTTAAATAAATAAGGGGCGCCCTGGTGGGTTAAGCATCTCGACTCTTGATCCCAGCTCTGGTCTTGATCTCAGGGTCATGAGTTCAGGCCCCACATTGAGCTCCATGCTGGGTGAGGAGGCTAGTTTAAAAATAAATAAATAAAAATAAAAAGTTAGGGGCACCCGGGTGGCTCAGTCAGTTAAACATCTGCCTTCAGCTCAGGTCATGATCTCAGAGTCTTGGGATCGAGCCCCGCCTCAGGCTCCCTGCTCAGCAAAGAACCTGCCTCTCCCTCTCCCTTTGCTGCTCCCCCTGCGTGTTCATGCGTGCACGTGCTCTCTCTCTCTCTCTGTCAAATGATTAAATAAAATCTTTAAATAAAATACAAATTTCAGGCTAGCTCTTAAAAACATATAAATAAAAAGTTAATAAACTTTCCTGTTATATGATAAAGATTGATTACCAACATTATATAAATGGCTCTCAATTTATAAATTCCAGAGCTCTTCTTTGTGGTGCAATAGGCTACTGCTGCTGCTCTGATCTGAGATTCTAACATTTTGTAACCGTGATCTAAAAATTTATAGTAGACTCCATCTCAGGAGTATGATGGAACTGAAAACAGAGTGTCATGGTTTCAGATAAATACAGATACTAATCACAAGTTTGCTTCACCTGACACTTTGGGGATGACTCTGATACTAGTTGAGAAGAACTGGTAGAGGAACACAGTATTAGATCTTAATCCATAAACTAGATTAGAGGGGGAAAAGGTAACGTCTATAAATAAAACTTCATTTGCTGTTTTGCTGTTATTTGTAATAATTCACACATTCTTAAAAGTGGAAAGTTTTATTTTGTTTACTTATACTTTTTTTTTTTAAGTAAACTCTCCACCCCCTATGGGACTCGAACTCACCACCCCAAGATTCTCATGCTCCATCAACTAAGCAGCCAGACACCCCTAAAAAGAAAGTTTTAAATAATTTAACAGCTGCAAAGCATATAAGATTAGGTTAAAATACATATAATTCTTCAGTGTTTTTATTATATTCTTGTATTACATGTCATGTTCTTACTAATTCTGATCTTTGTTGCCTTTTATTCTAAATTAATAGAAAAAAATTGGCCTTGTTTAATTTGTGATTTGGAAACTTACTTGGGTGAGTTCCCTAGTATCTTATCTGGTTTTTGTCCTTTCCTGGTGACCTTTAGGGTTTTCACTTGCTACAACTTGATAATACATTTTTCTTAAGTATTCTTTATCATCCCTCTGGGTGAGATAGGACTAAGACCAAAACAAAGATTTTCCAAGAAGACCTCTCACATTATTAAGGAAAGTTTTTCAAACATAATAGGCTGATTGCACTTGGTCTTTGAGTCTTAAGATAAAGTGCAAACTAGAGGTTTAGGATTGGGATGATCATAGAAACTTTTTCAGGAAGAGCTCAGCGAAAAAGCACCGAACTCCCTCCTTTCCTAGGTAAACTACTGTAAAAATTAAAATGTTTAGCCCCTGGCAGCAAAGCCTAGGCCCCATAAAGCCTCTGACACTGCACCAGAAACTCACTGAAACGATTGTCCTGGAAATAAATAAGAATGTTTCCTAGCTAGGTTCTTAGTGGCCTGAGGTGTTTATTTCAAAGCAGCTTCTGTACTTCCTGAAAAAGCCAAGTTACATTTATGAGAGTCTAAAAATTACATAAATCTGGATCCAAAAATACAGTACACTGTAGCCTGAGAGAGTGCTTGTTCAGTCTGAGCTTCACCCTGACCGTGATCAGTGCCTGGAGAGTGCGTGACGCACATCACTCGAGGGGCTGTCAGAAGTGGCATGGTTGAGGTGTCTGACAAGATGCAGGGTTGCCTGCTTCATCCAGGGAACATTAAGAATGGGGCAGGCAAAACAAAGGACTGGAATAGGAAATGAATAGGAAACGTGCAGGAGTGCTCGTGGGGGTGGGGGCGAGTCCCACGCGACTAGTGGATGTGGAGTTGACAGACACAAATTCAGTGCCTCCTTGTTCTGGTTTCGAGGTGGGAGAGTGAAGCACCTGGACCTGAGATTGAGCCTTAGCTAGCTTGACTTGGTTATGATGAAACAGCTTAGAAGAGCTGCCTAGGCATTTCTGTTCCGATGGTGGAGTGCCCAGTCGCAACCAGAGGCAGGCATCTGTTGTAGAAGTAGTTGATACTAAACAGACATATGTATTGAATATCTCAATATTGGTTGAAATGTGTTGTTCCTGAAGGTTTTTCTGGAAACATGAATGCTCGTTCTGGATTCTGGGCTTGGGAGAGCAGCAGTGAGGGCAGGTGAAGCAGGCGGGTGTGCCTGGAGAAAGCGAACTCAGAGGAGCTCAGCTCCGGTGCCTGGCTCTTGGACAGGCTGAACTTCGGGCGATTTGCTGTTTGCCTGAAGAACAGGGGAGAGAAGAGTGGGGGGGGCGGTCATCGGGGAAAGAGTGCTGGCTGTAACAATAAGAGGTGACCCTGAGGGGAAGGGTGTGGACGGAGACAAGGACACTCACGGGCCCAGTTGCAGAATGGGTTAAAGCCTTTCCTTTTGCTGGCGCCTTCCGAAGTCGGCCAGAGGGAGCCCTCTGGGGCCGGCCTTGGGTTCTCCTATTGCAGTGGTGGTAGGAGGGAGGAGGCGGGGGGCGCGGCCCAGCTCGCCTCCTGGGCAGCCTTTCCTCCAATCACCGGGCCGACAGCCCTCGCCGAGCACACCCCCTCCCGACTCTGCAGCAGGACGGCTGGGCCCTCTGCCTGGCTCGCTCACTCGAGCTCAGCTCCCCCTCCTGCCATCTTCCGTTGCAAAGCATTTCTGGGAGCTGCATGTGGGTGACGCAGCAGCATTGTTCGCAGGCACAGGAAGCCGCGGCTGAGCTGAAGGGCTCGAGAAGGAGCTCAGACCACGACACGCTGCTCCCTCTGAGTAGCCTGAAGGGGTATAGCTGGACTGCCCTGCCTGATGTACTTTGGGAGATTCCAGAATTTTCAAGTAAATTGGGATTTTCCTAGAGGGAGAAAACCTAACTCCTTCAGCACAACTTCCAATAGAGAAAACAAAACAAAGACGCTGGGGAAACTTCAACCAAGAGCCTCGGCAGCTCCAGAGCGACGGGAAACGCAAGGTCAGGCGGGCGGGCGGCAAATCCTTTCTGACTCGGGTGTGTGTAACTGTAAGGACTTTGTCTCGGCGAAGAGGCAGAAGAACAGCCTGCCGGGCGAGTCCAGGACAATGCTCAGGTTACTTCGTGTTGCGTGAGCCATCGTTGCACTTGTTCCCTCTCCTGCTGGGATATGTTTTCGAATTGGGTCGCTTGGCTTTTGGGAATCCTTTTCCCTTCTCTGCCCAGACACCCGCTGTTCTCTTCCCCTTCCTGTGATATGTGGGGTGTGGGCTTGTGTTTGAATGTTCTCCCGAATGCCAGGAGCCTAGATAGGCGTCAGCCTTTCCGCACTCCACCCCCGCTCTCCGCTCCCCGTCCCAAACCCCCTCTGGTGCAGGGTGGTGGCTTCTTTATATGGTTTCTTAGAGGGCCTCAGCTGGAGTCTGCCTTTTTTGATGAAGCAGGGCGAGCTTGGTTGTATGGCCCCAACAAAATAAGGCTTGGAAGGAAATCTGCATTTCCCTCCACACCCACACAGACCCCAGTAAGTGAGTGGTATATGTGTGAACAGCTCCCCCCCCACCCCCCGTGCGGAGACAGTTTCTCCACCTACCTTTCCCTATCCCCCACAAAAAATCTTGCAGGTAAAATTAGACTGCTTTTGGTGAACAGTTAGGTTCCTTTCCTACTCTTAAACAATCGCAGATCTTTCTGTGCGGTCTGTTTTGCTGAAAGTGGAAAGTCCCTGTTTGTGGACAGCTCAGTGCTCTCCGGCAGAGGAAATGGGCAGAGTCCTACTCCTCGGCAGTACAGTGTGGGGGAGGGGAACTGTGCACTCCCTAGCACACATTTTGAATGGACCTGAATTTTTCACCCTAGGGAGATTAGGAGCCCATACCAGAGCCTAGTCCCACGTGGCACCGCACCCCGCCTCTTCACCCCCACGCTGTGCGGTGTTAAACAGGAGGCTTCAGAATAGGATGCCATAGCAACTTGAAGTAAATAAAACGTCTGCAAATGAAATCAGTTTGGGGGAGGGTGAGAGGCATCTGGAGACTTGGCAAAGGGGATCTTCGTGGAGGAGCTTCCTGGGTGTGAGTTTTAAAAGGGTCTTTCTGAGTCCCAGCTCTGGGATTTGGATCATGAGCCTTTGGTTAAGGATGAAAATGTTTGGTAGAGAAGTACTTCATTCTTCAAGAAGTCCTGGTCTTCTAGGCACAGAGCCCACAGAAATATGGAAATGATTATTAAAGATGGCCCAGGCATGCTCACTGTCCAGGATCAAAGTTTAGTTTTTGTTGAAACAGTTAATACTAGGGCAACCTGAAAGGAGTCTTGTAACTTGTCTTCTCGATTTGTGTTCTTTGCTGTTACCTTTGCATTAGGGCTCATGAGGTCAGAGGAAGAGGGATTTCATTCTGCTAGAAGGTTTGGGATTCAGAAATTTCTGTCTAAAACGTAAAGATTTGCTTCCAAATAACCCTCAACCAGTATGATTCACTTAAGTGGCAGTTTTTTACTGTGTTGTCCTCAAGTCATTCAAACTAGATTGGTTAAAGCCATCAAAACCATTGCTCCTAAGATTGTTCCTGCTCCATTTATAAGAATAAAGCCAAAGAATTGACTTTGTGTGTGAGAGAGAGATCGATCAGTTGATTGGTTGATTTGAAGTTGAGATTTCTGTAATCAGCCTTAGAAGAACAGAGCTCTGGGTTGAATCAAGGCAGTAAGACTGTGCCGTTCACATTATTAATCCAGTATTAGCTGGTCTTTTTTGCCACTCTGCTGAGATCTACAAAATGAGGGCAATGCTTACTTCTTGATAATGTTCATTGACTGGTATTGAAAAGTAAAGGGGGCAATATAAAGTTTTACTTCTGTATATAGAACCGTGACCAGTAACACTTGTCGCCAGGTAGCTAGCTACTTCAGCGTACATACCAACACTACAGTGAGTATCCAAGTACGGGGTTGGGAGCAAAGGTAAATTCAAAGTCTTGATAGTACTACGCTAGTGTGAGTTTTCTCTTTCATCTTCAGTTTGTTTTGCAGTGAGTCTCTATAAATGAAGGGAAAATACAGTTGCCAGCCCGCCCTTCCCATGTTGCTTTTAGGGACTGGGGCTAAGTGTAGATGCTGTTGGGAGTGGTTGGCTCTTTGTTCACTGTGCCCTGCTTTTCTTCCCCCTCTTCTATCCTATCCTACCCTTAGATTTTGCTGGAGGAGCTTGCCAACAGTGATCCCAAGTTAGCCCTCACTGGAGTCCCTATAGTACAGTGGCCAAAAAGGGATAAGGTAAGAAACTATTCTTGATTTTCAGGCTGCTGAAGCATTTTGCTGGCTGACCATCACCATTCGAGGAAGAAAAAGAACAATTAGAGGCAGACAGCTTTTGGTGCATTAATATAAACTGACAGAAAATCATTACTCATTTCTGTTTTAACTCTTAGGTCAGGATAATTGGCTATCTTTGGAGGTGAGTCTCTTAACAGAACCATCAAACTAGGAACCTGCCTCCAGGTTTAGATGCATAAGTGTGCATTTATTCACCAGAATGGATTTTTCAGTATCAGATTGAAAAAAGAAGGCAAGGAATTACCTGTTAGCTAATAATTGTCAGTTATGAATTTTCATGCCTCTTCGGTTAGGTCCTGTATAATTTTTTCGCATATTGTCCTTTGTCAAGGTTATTTATTAAATAAAAGTAAGGGCTAGCATTCTGATCCTGGCCATGGGTCTGGCAAATACATAGGCCCTTCTTTGGTGTTCCCTCATTGAAATTTGCAGAACCACATTCCAGGAGTGTTTAGGTACATGGCTGTGAAAGATACCTTGAAAGAACCACTTCCTAGGTGGAGTCGTCCCACTTAGCCTATGATTGACCACGTGAGACTGCCTCAGAACAGTTTAGTCACTTCTGGCTGTTGAATGTCTTGTGTCAGAAACGTGTTAAGGTACCATGGAAAATTAAAGAACTAAAAGACCTAGTCTTTGTTCTTGAAAAGATCACCAGGACAAATAGAAGTAATAAAATTATAAACGTATGCCTGAGAGATATATTCTACACTTGAGGGCTATAGGAGTGTCTGTTATGTACCAGATTCAGAATAATAAAGAATTAGCAAGATCCATCTCACCCTCAGGTACTTTATAGCCTTCTTTACAAGTATCTTCTGAGTAGTAATATTCAGGATGAGGAAGTATTGGAGGGCCCCTGGAGTGACTTTGGTACATAGAAAGCTTCAGGGAGGGGGGAATGTCACAACTCAGCAGAGTGAGAGGGATGTGGCTGAAGTAAAAAGCCTGACGGGATTGTCAACCTTTTCTGTAAAGGAAATACGTAGATGATAAATATAATAAAGGCAATAAATATTTTCGGTTTTGCAGACCATACAGTTGTCTGTGGCGACTTTTCAACTCTGCCATTGCACGTGAAAGCAATCATAGACAATATGTAAATAGATGAGCGTCATTGTGTTCTGGTCAGATTTCAATTTACAAAAACAGGCAGTGGGCAGATTTGCCCACGGGCCATAGTTTGCCAAGCTGTGTAATCTTCTACCCTCTCCAGTCCTTAAAGTTACTTGATATATTTTACCTCAACTGCTTTCTCTTTCCAGCTTAAATTCCCCGCCCGGCCAAAGGTGCGGGTTCCTACCATCCCCATCACAAAGCCTCACACTATGAAACCGGCTCCTCGGTTGACACCTGTGAGGCCAGCTGCCGCCTCCCCCATAGTGTCAGGAGCCAGGCGGAGACGAGTGCGCTGTCGGAAATGCAAAGCCTGTGTGCAAGGAGAGTGTGGTGTCTGCCACTACTGCAGGGACATGAAGAAGTTTGGGGGGCCTGGTCGCATGAAGCAGTCCTGTGTCCTTCGGCAGTGCTTGGCAGTAAGTGGCCTGCTGGGTAAAGCACTTGGGGGAGGGAGGGGAGGGGTGGTGCCAAAGGGACTGAAGTACGATAGTGAGAGTTGTTGAGATTTCAGAGATGGAAAGGAGAAGTTTCTCTCTCTCTCTCTCTCTCTCTCTCTCTTTGGCTTGCTTTGTTTTATCCCTTTTCTCTCTGGTTTCAGAAGGAAGATATCTAATACTAAAAATGATCCTATTTAATTTTCATCCTTGCGCGCCCAGTTTTCAGATGAGATAGCCGTATTTCAAGGGCAAATCACTGCTGTTTGTCCCTCTTTAAGTGGATTAGAAAGGAGGGACCTGTGAGTCCTGGGACAGACTGGTGAGAGTAAACTGGTCTCTGTCTCTAGTTCTCAGCTGGTTTGTTCTCCCTATCTTCTTCCTCTGCCGGTTTCCCTACCAGAAACCTCTCTTCACAGGTTTCCATGCTCCCTGAATGTTCCCAAGAGAATTACAGGAAGTAAATCACCCATCTTGTTAAAGGGAAGCTGAACTGATAAGGATCTAAGTCTGCTCTTTTCTTGGCTTCTATCTTTGTCCTCTTGTAGCCCAGACTGCCTCACTCAGTCACGTGTTCCCTCTGTGGAGAGGTGGATCAAAATGAGGAGACACAGGACTTCGAGAAGAAACTCATGGAATGCTGTATCTGCAATGAGATTGTTCATCCTGGCTGCCTCCAGGTGAGGAGAGGCCTAAGGGGCCCCTGAGGCCTCAGCTGGTAGAGTGTCTGAAGGCACTGAGTGGAGCAGAGAGTGAGAATCTGTCACAAGAGGCTACCAGCATCCCTGATGTGGACCATCAACTGTGGGTCATGTCATGGTGTAACATCTGTCCTTGATTCAGATGTCTGTGTGTCAGCCACTGTGCTAGACCTTGAGGGTAGCCCAGGACGCAAAATAATAGTTCCAGTTCCTATCCTCCTGGAGCTTGCAGTCTGGCTTCCAGAGAGTGTATTCGGAGACCCAGGCCATTGTGGAACTGCCTGATCTATTTTGGAATGACCCGTGCCTTTAAGCATCTCTGCTGTGTGTACTTCATTGTATCTCTGGATATGAGTTCCTGAAAGATGGTGAGAGTAATAGTATCAGCTAATGTTTAATGAGTGCTTATTCTGTATCAGGCTTGGTATGCACTTGAGGACCTCTAAGAAAAAGTAAAAGGGAAGTTGAAGTCTTTAAGAGGTCACGTCCACTCTTCAAGCATGGACCATGGGCCTAAGTGTGTGCAGAAGCTCCTTAAATGATGCTAATGTGTAGCTGGGGTAGAGAACCACTGTTTGTTTGATTGATTGATTGATTGATTGATTGTGAGAGGGAGGAGGGGAAGGGCAGAGGGAGAGAGAATGATAAGCAGGTTCCACTACCAGCTCATAGCCTGATGCAGGGCTCCATCTCACAATCCTGTGATCATGACCCAAGCTAAAGTCAAGAGTTGACCCTTAACCAGCTGAGCCACCCAGACACCCTGGGAACCGCTGTTTTACATGCCTTCTCTTGTTTACATCTTTTTAAAAAAATTTTTTAAAGATTTATTTATTTATTTGAGAGTGAGAACACATGAGTAGGGGAAGGGACAAAGGGAGGGAGAGAGAGAGAATCTCAAGCAGACTCCCGGCTGAGTATGGAGCCCAGTGTGAGGCTTGATCCCAGGACCCTGAGGTCATGACCTGGGCCGAAATCAAGAGTCAGATGCTTAACTGACTAAGCCACCCAGGCACCCCTCTTGTTTACATCTTTAAGACAGCCCTGTGAAGTCAGGTCTACCCTATTTCTTCATATTTCTTTCAATCTAAAGGGCATTGGTGCTGGTATTTTGTTGATTTTTCCAAGGGTGACAACTATATGATGACTGCCACCTGGCTGACAGTGATTATAAGATACTGTGAGAAGCAGCCCAATTTTAGAAATATTCAGATGTGAAAAAATATGCATCTTAGGATCAGTAAGATAGGGTATCATCTCCATGTTGGTAAACAAAGTGTTTATGCTAAACATTTTCCTAAACACTTAACAGGTAATTCATTTAAGCCTCACTACAACCCTGTAAGATAGGAATTGTTATTTATCCCCACTTTACAGCTGAGAACACAGTGTCACAGAGACTAGGCCACTAGTGTCTGAACCCAAGCAGCCATAATTTGACCCACTATCAAGATGAGGTCTTGCACCTTCTGAATTGTGTGGTCAGTTCCTTTTGCAAAGTGGCAGGGGACTCTCAGGAAAATAAATGTGTCAGGAGAGATCTCTATATGTATGTATGTATGTGTGTGTGTGTATATATATATATACATACATCCGTATACATCTATCTCTATGTCAGGAGAGACCCCACATTGACCCAGACTCTTGGGAATCTCTTCATGGAATCTAACTTTGACCAAGTAACCAAGAGTGAGGGTGGCCAGTCTCCCAGTGGCTGGCTTTTTCCTCCCCTGTGGGCCAACATGTTTACAAATAAGTAACTTCCATTTTCTTCCCAACCATGTGGCTGTTAATTGTGTGATAAAGGAGCCTTAAGAAACAGGCTGGGGTGGGGCACCTGCATGGCTCAGTGGGTTATGTGTCTGCCTTTGGCTGGGGTCATGATCCCAGGGTCCTGGAATTGAGTCCCACATCGGGCTCCTTGCTTAGCAGAGAATCTGCTTCCCCTCTGCCTGCCACTCCCCCTTCTTGTGCCCTCTCTCTATCAAATAAGATCTTTTAAAAAAGGACAAAAAAGGCTGGGATTTTTGTTTTGTTTGTTTGTTTGTTTGATTTTAATGAGCTGGTTTTTAACATCCCTGTCTTACTCTAGATGGATGGAGAGGGGCTGCTTAATGAGGAATTGCCAAATTGCTGGGAGTGTCCAAAGTGCTACCAGGAGGACAACTCAGAGAAAGCCCAGGTAAGGGAGCTTTTTCCAGACTTCACTGGAGAAGAAAGGAAACACCAGGCTTGGGGGATGGCTAGAATGCGTTTGCCTTTGCAACTTTATTCACATGGTTTTTCTGACCCACAGAGATTGTTTTGTATTGTCTATGGTATCTTTTTTCACCCTTTGGTTAATTTTTTTTTCTTTTGTCTTAGTTTTTAATGTTTTTGTTTTGTTGTTTTTGTATAACTGAATACTATTCCACTTGGGGTCTGCAAATTGCTGAGGTCCTTTTACACTCTGGGACCCTAGAAAAAGAGACAGCATAGCTGGGTTGTTTGAGGAGGGCAATGAGGTGAACACAGTCGCTCCTAGGAATGAAACTAGAGGGAAGGCAGTGACCTGAGGCAGCTGGTAAGTACAGTGGTGTGCTGGAGTTTCCAGTTAAGCAGGCTCACATTTTTGTCCTCTTCACCTTTGTGGCCTTGTGGAAAGCCCTGCCCATGTGCCCAAATATGTCCTACGGAGGTAGCCCCTCCCTGCAGGGGGACCAGTGCCATGACCTTGGCCCTGAGTAGCGGAGGTTGCTGGCCCAGTGGGTAGTGCTAAAGGGCCAAAAGGACTCTGGTTACACAGACCAGCAAGAACAAGACCTGTTGAGGGCACATGCGGAGGAGGCAGCTGGCCTGGTGGCAACCATCCTGGCCCTGGTGGTCTCTTCTGGGTCCATTGCACAGGAGTAGAGACAAGTTTCCTTGTCTTCTTTCTGTTTCTTCCCACTTGGGCACTGAGGTAGTTGAATTTTCAGTCTAACTGTCTTGGGAGTGCAGGGATTTAGAGTTGACTAGTGCTGAAGTTCTCCTTTCCTCAGGTTCTCATACTGGAAGCATTTACATTTTTCTTCATTGGCGGCAGCGGCAGCAGGGGTAGTGGTGGGCGTTTGCCTCCCTCCTGTAACAGGTGGGCTGACAGATGCTGTGTTTTAGTGTTACCTTCTTGCATTGTGAGAGCCGGCACCCAAAAGGTGGTCATTCTCTTCCAACCATAGTGCTCTAAGAAGGTACAGAGGAGAGGGAGCGGGGCTTGTTCTGAGGGACAGAAACTGTCTCCTTGAGGAACATGTGAACCACTGCTCGCTGATCCCTAGCAGAACACTGGTTCGGCATTATCACAGCAGAGTCACGGTGGGCTCCAGAAAGAGACAAGTGGCCTGGGATGAGGCTGTGGGCCTTTGTGGAAGGGCCTTTGTGGAAGCCTCTGGCTTCACTGAAACCAAGTTCCTCTTCTTCATCCAGTGCAGATGCCTCTGGAGCATTGCAGTTCCCCACAGAGGTTCTCATTCTCTGCTTTGTCTTCCATGCAGTTGGTCTCTAGGGATGGGGTGGGGTGCGGAGTGGAAGCAGCAGCCTGGTAGAGTCCAGCTCAGATACTGGTGGAGCTAAAAGTGGTGTTTACTGCTGTCACATTCTGTGTCCTAGTTCAAACGGTATATGTAGGCTGCTTTGCTTCTACCACAAGCATCTACCATCAGAAGCATCTCCAGGGTGAAGGAGCTAAATTAGAGACAGAATTAAAAATGGTCAGATTGCATAGGGGTAAAGTTGTGGCCTCTTTAAAGGATATCTTTATCCAGGGAATTATAATCCCAGAATTTGGGGCAAGAGATGTATAAGGTGGGCTGTGGAATCATGCAGCCCAAATTTGGATCTCACTCCTCTCTATACTTGGACACAAACCTTTCTGTCACAGGTAGATTTCCCAAGTGACCTATTTTCAGGGTTGGTTCTGTAATCAGCTTTCTGCAGCACAGACTTGAGCTCAGTTGCTGACCCGGCAGATGGCAGACTCTGAGGAGGTGACCACCCTGTGGCCTGCAGGTACCCCTTTCCCCATAGAAGAGCAGCAATCTGTCTGCTTTCTAGTCTCCTGAGAACAACAGGGAGGCTCACTGTATACTTAGACAGTTTTGGAGAAAGGCACTTACAGGGCTTTTTGGGGCCTGTCTTGCAGAAGCGGAAAATGGAAGAGAGTGATGAAGAAGCCGTGCAAGCCAAAGTCCTGCGGCCCCTGCGGAGCTGCGACGAGCCCCTCACGCCCCCGCCTCACTCACCCACTTCCATGCTGCAGCTCATCCATGACCCGGTCTCCCCCCGGGGTATGGTGACTCGGTCATCCCCTGGGGCTGGCCCCAGCGACCACCACAGTGCCAGCCGCGATGAGCGCTTCAAACGGCGGCAGTTGCTGCGGCTGCAGGCCACAGAGCGCACCATGGTACGGGAAAAGGAGAACAATCCCAGCGGCAAAAAGGAGCTGTCTGAAGTTGAGAAAGCCAAGATCCGGGGATCGTACCTCACTGTCACGCTGCAGAGGCCCACCAAAGAGCTCCACGGGACATCCATTGTGCCCAAGCTGCAGGCCATCACGGCCTCCTCTGCCAACCTTCGCCATTCCCCCCGTGTGCTAGTGCAGCACTGCCCAGCCCGAACCCCCCAGCGTGGGGATGAGGAGGGGCTGGGGGGAGAGGAGGAGGAAGAGGAGGAGGAGGAGGAGGAAGATGACAGTGCAGAGGAGGGGGGTGCAGCCAGGCTGAATGGCCGGGGCAGTTGGGCTCAGGATGGAGACGAAAGCTGGATGCAGCGGGAGGTCTGGATGTCTGTCTTCCGCTACCTCAGCCGCAGAGAACTTTGTGAATGTATGCGAGTGTGCAAGACGTGGTATAAATGGTGAGCAGGGATACAGGGATCAGGAATAGGGGTACGGGAGTAGGTGGCAGGTTTTCCATATGAGAACTGCATGCATCTTGGCATCTGAAGGCTTGCTGGGTTCCCAACTCAGTCTGTTCCCTAGACAGTGGGTTCTGTTAAAGATGTAGCCACTTGTGCCTACAGGTGTCTTGGGGGAAATTTGGCCCTTTGCTTCCTCTCCCTGCTCCATACTTCCCGTTTCTCTTTACTGGACATATGAAACTGATTTGGGGATGGATTTGTACAGTTTGTGCTAAAATTTCAGTCATCAGTTTTCCCCCCTCAAGTAACCTGTATTCATCGCACATTTGTTGAGAGCCTATGCTGTGCCAGTCACTCCTGTTGCTGGTGACACAAATGACTGCCCCTGCCTCAATTACCTCTCCATCTACTGAAGGAGGTGGACATGCTTTTCAAAAAATGTGACTGTTTTCATAGTTTTCCAGTTTTTGTTCTTACCCCCAAGTCTAGACCAGAGTACATTCTCCAGGAAGCAGAGTCCAGTTTTGAAGCTTCCTGAGACTTATTCATCCTTCCTAATGAGACCTACCATTTCTCCTTAAGCTCAACAGTAAGACACTTGGGGGGGGGGAGAAGCCCCTCCGGATGATGAACAAACGTTTCCATGAGGCATTATTTTTCCTTTCACTCCTAGACCCTAGGACATAACGTATCCTTTGTATCTGGGTCAAATCAGTTACAGTCGTTCCCAAAACGTGATGCTCAGACCACTGCCGGACCACTGGCATAGCTGGGAGTCATGTTAGAAATGCAGGTTCTCAGGGCCTGTTTCAGTACGTCGGAGGCAGAACCTTTGGGGTGGGGCCAGGCAGTCTGTTTTTAAACACGTTTTCCAGGGGCTTCTGATACATGTTAAAAGTCTGAGATTCACTGCTCTATCATAAGCAGCTTGTTTTTGCCATATAAGTCTCAATGCGCCATTGGTGAAATATTTTCAGTCTTTAAATAAAGACCTCATTCTTTGCAAACGCGAGTTTATTTCCCAAATCTGAATTAATATGTGATCTACCTAAATTGTCCTAGTATTTTCTCTTTGTAGGGCTAGTGGACCCACCTGGCTCTAATCCCTCAGTTTCCAGGCCAAATCACATAAGACTCATATTATGTGCTGTCTCCCCTTCCCCTGCTGACCAGACTCTGAGCCAGGCTTGGCGGCAGGGGCTGTAAAATATTAAACAGAAGCCTGCATGTTGCGGTGCTGTTTGTGGCCTATGGACTGTAGACTGCAGTGAAAAGGCAGGCCTTTCCCTTCCAGTTCTGGTCTGGATTGGAGCAGAAACCCAAGACAGGGAGAAGACTCTCCTGGCCGGGTGATCAAGAGCCTCTTCTGGCCTGATACAGTAATGGGCTCGTCATAGAGCTCAAGGCAGGATGGGTTGTAGATGTGCTGAGGAATGCCCTGCATCCGAGGCAGCTGGGTATGACTGACAAGGGAGAGAATGGGGGCAAGCCTAAGGCTTCAGGCAGTAAGAAGTCAATTTTTTTTTTAATACTTCCTTCTACTAGCTTTGGTGGGAGCCATATCATTTTAATGTAAATGAGGGGTTATAGTATATTGTTTGCTGTGTGTTCCTAACAATTGTGTTCTCAGCCCTTCCACCAGAGTAAATTGGTGAACTGGTCAAGTTATCCACTACTTAACCTGTAGGGTTGCCGTAAAGGACAAGCCCTTTTCTCTGAGGCCGAAAAAACCAGGGCGTGGTACTTGTCTGCTTGTAGACAGGGTGGCTCTCCACGTGCTCTGCTTCTCCCAGAAGCCTGCAGCACCCTTTGATGGGAGAGCCTCCCACAAGGGGTACTGGGTCATTGACGGCCATTTCTGTCTCCTTCTGTCACAGGTGCTGCGACAAGAGACTTTGGACAAAAATTGACTTGAGTAGGTGTAAGGCTATTGTACCCCAGGCTCTCAGTGGCATCATCAAGAGGCAGCCAGTAAGCCTTGACCTCAGTTGGACCAACATCTCCAAGAAACAACTGACGTGGCTCGTCAACAGGCTGCCAGGTGTGCAGGCAGGGAAGGCTGGCTGTAGGCAGTGCTGCTTAAAATTGGTTTAGGGCGGGGCACGGGGGTGGCTCAGTCGGTTGAGTGCCTTGGCTCAGGTCATGATCCCAGGGTCCTCGAATCGAGTCCCGCATCAGACTCCCTACTAACGGAGAGCCTGCTTCTCCCTCTCCCTCTGCTTGCGCTTTCTCTGTCAAATAAATAAAATCTTAAAAATAAATAAATAAAACTGCTGTAGGCTAATATCGGGCAGCAGTCCCATGCCATTATCATCTTCCTGCTTAATAGCAAGGGCTTCACCCAGGGCCCCCAACTGCCAGTCCCCAAGGCACCACTCCAGACTAGCTGGGTTAATCAGTCATGACCCTGAACAGCAAAGACAATGAATGAGTCGTCTTGGCACAGTCACTGAAAAGATTTGAGTGTGATACTGCCATGATTGGCCCCTTAGAACGCCTCGTTCCCCTCAGCATTTTGAGGTCTTAGGAAGACAGGAAGTCACCCACACTACATTACTCTGGTAGGAACTAAGCAATTGGTTTTACCACCAAAGCTAGAAAATGTAATAGCGTGTCTGTTTCTTCCCATTGTAGGACTGAAAGACCTCCTCCTAGCAGGCTGTTCCTGGTCTGCAGTGTCTGCCCTCAGCACCTCCAGCTGCCCCCTTCTCAGGACCCTTGATCTTCGGTGGGCAGTAGGAATCAAGGACCCTCAAATTCGGGACTTGCTGACTCCACCGGCTGATAAACCAGGTATGCTCTGGGCCTAACTTCTCTGTGTTCTTCTTAGGGTAGCTTTGTCTTTTGACAGACTTTGTCTCAGAAACCAAGGAAGTGTCAGAAATGATGCTGTGGATGAGTGCAAATGGAGAACAGAGTGATGGGCTGTGTATAAGTGCAGATTAGCTATTTACAGCCATCTGCCTGCCTGCAGGCAGAGGAGGGAATCCGTCTTAGGGAGTACTGGAGTTTGAAACCCAGATAGTGTAATCCAATGGAAGTCCGTGAAGTCTTCATGGTTGAGGTGGGACATTAAAAGCTGTTTGCATTATGGTCTGGAAAAGTGTGGGAGTGTGGAGAGGGGTGGAGCGTTCCACACATACCCTTTTGCTGTGTAAGTGAGGCATAATCTAGCAGCTGGGAAGAAAGAAAACGTGTCTGGTTTCCTAGAAACTGCCCCCACACCCCGCTCACTCCCTGCAGGCAGGGCTGGGTGTGGGCAGCTCTGCTTAACCCCTGCAAGGAGGCCCCCGCTAGGAAGGAGCTGAAGCTGCCTGCAGCCTTGGAGCCGGACTAGAGGTAAGAGTTTTGATCTAGGCTGTTTCTTGCCTCTGCAGGTCAGGACAATCGCAGCAAGCTCCGGAATATGACTGACTTCCGGCTGGCAGGCCTTGACATCACGGACGCCACGCTTCGCCTCATTATTCGCCACATGCCCCTCCTTTCTCGACTCGACCTCAGTCACTGCAGTCACCTGACAGATCAGTCCTCCAATCTGCTCACCGCTGTCGGGTCTTCCACTCGCTACTCCCTCACAGAGCTCAACATGGCAGGTACCTGCTCTGACGTTTCATGACAGAGAGTGCCCCGTCCCTCCTGAAGGGCTCAGCCCTCCCTGGAGCTTGACCAGTAAAACAGAGAACGTGGGTCTGTTTGAACTGAACTAAGTTGTTTCCTCATATCTGGACAAGGACATGGATTTCTTTCTCTCTTAACTGATTGGGGGATGGAGGCCCCAGGTAGGTGTCAGGTGCTTAAGAGCATGGCCATTGCCGGCTGCAGTTGGTCAGCCATGAGGAGTGACGCATCAGGGGACACTTCTGGTCTCTGAGCCAGGTAGTTACAAGACAAAGAGGGCCTTTGCTGAGCAGCGAAGGCAGGCTCCTGTGGCTTTGTGTGCACAGCGTTGTCCTCATGGTCACTTTCCTCCTAGGTTGCAATAAACTGACAGACCAGACCCTGATCTACCTACGGCGCATCGCCAATGTCACCTTGATCGACCTGCGAGGATGCAAGCAGATCACTCGAAAAGCCTGCGAGCACTTCATCTCAGACTTGTCCATCAACAGTCTCTACTGCCTGTCTGACGAGAAGCTGATACAGAAGATCAGCTAAAACACACGCAGCCCAGACTGAACAGGAAAGCGATCTTCCCCTGACTCCCCAGCCAGGAGAGCCTCTCTCCCCGACCCTGCACGGGCTCTGAGGCCAGCGTCACACTCCCTCTCTGCTCTCCTGTCCCTTGAGCCCTTCCCCTACAGGTGGGGCAGAGAGGGTGGTAGACACCAGGCTTACCTGCCTGCTCCTCTCCCTCCTAAGGAGAAAGGAGTAGCAAATTGATCCGAATCCGAGGGGAAAGCACAGGCTGTGTGCTGTCAAGGTGCCTGCTCGCTTGCTCACCTGCCCACCCGCCTGCTCGCTCACCGGCCAGGAGGCCGGGCTCTCAGTTTGGGGTGTCTGTGCAACTGTCATCTGTGCCGGGCCCTGGGGTCCTTCTCCCCATCCATGGTCCCCAGCCGTGCCTGGTTCTGAGCAAATTTCCAGGGAAGAAAGCGGCCCTGTCTCCGTGGCCAGGTTCTCCTTGTGGTGTCCAGTGCGTGTCTCTCCTCCACCACACTCTCCCGGCTTCTGCAGGAGGGGCCAGCAGCCCCAGGAAGGCCAGACCCGTGCCCATCATACTGGTGCTGTTGAGGTGTCTAAAACCTCTCATCCGTGTCCATGCTCTCCCCCTTCCTTTAGCTCGATCCTGTCCGATGCTCGTGATAGTTCATGTAATGAGGTTACCCCACCCCAGACTTGCCCGCTAGTCTCTATGAGGTCCTTGTTGCACTTACTGGGGTTGAAGCTCTTCAGAGGAGCTGGAACTGTGTACCCCAGGGACACCCCCATTTTATTGCTTCCTAGGCAGATTCTGAGACAGGCACCATCTCCTTGTTCCCCTCCCTCTTTAGCCTCCCACTGCCCTTTCCACATGTATCTCCTTCCTGCCTGGACAGGGCTTTCCCAGGATGCGTGTCCTCAGAGGGAGCAGCCTATCTCCCCAAGTTGGGGAGAGCAGAGAACTTGGCTAGGTCCCCACCTGCCTCCCAGCAGGTTCTGGGCCTCCGGTGTAGTGTAGCCCCCAGAGCCCAGGCCTGTGTTTAGTTAGCCCCAGTGGCTCACTGATCTGGCACCTTGTGGCAGGATGAGGGGGTGGGGCGTCCTGCTTTGAAGCCAGTCACCTGCCCTCTGCCTGTAGCCGTGGAAGGGGGTGTGCATGTGCCTCTGTGTGTGTGGCTGAGTGTATTACACGTGTGTGTGGAGGGAGGGAGGGAGGGGAGCATGGTGTCTCCCACTCCACCGCCCTGTGTCGAGCCCCATCAGCTGCCCCCTTTTACTTTGCATTGAACGGCCTGTCCAAAGATCCTCTCTCTAGGGCAGCAGAGAGCTTTTTGCACTTTAAAAAAAAAAAAAAAGAAGGAAAAAAAAAGGAAAGGTTAGAATTTCTTTTGGGTCAATATTTAAGTGTGTGAGGAGATGCTCAGTAGCAGCCTGTGGCAAGAGCTTATAAATGATAGACGCGGATTTGCACTCTGCTCCCCATCTGTGAGGATAGCGATAGCACAACCTTGCCCCGCCTTCTCGTCCTCCAGCCCCCTCCCTTCCTGGCCCCTTTCCTGCAGCCCAGTCTCAGGCTCTCCTCCTCCTGAAATCCTACGGGGGAGGGGAAGGAGCCCAGGCACCAGGGGTCTGAAGTGTGAGCCGCCCTGAGGAGAGACGCCAACTGCACACTTGCCATTTCCAAAGCAATAGAGGCAGAGGGGCCCCCTCTTTGCCACCTAGCCCAGCTTTGACCCTGGCATTGAATGGCCTCCTAAGAGAAAACTGGGTCCTGGTAAGGGGTGGCATTGTGTCTGTTTCTTCCCCTCCTGGCTGCACCGTAAAAGCAGCAGTCTGCTCCCGACCCTCTGCCCCTTCCATTGGTCTCCAGGCCCCAGTGATCTGGGGTTGAAACTTTGAGGAAATGCCAGTGACTTATTCCAGAGTGCCTCAGTTAGGGGAACTTCTCTGTAAAGAACCCTGGGTATTGAGCAAAAACCTTATTAATATTATTGTTAATGACCTATAATTGGAAGCTTCCTGCCTTTTTTTGGTTGCTCCTGTGGAAAGTACTGAAAAGATTGTTTCGTTTTGTTGTCTTTTTATAAAAGGGGAGGTGGAGAGACCCCTTCAGAGCAGGGATTGTGCCGGGAGAGTGCCTCTGACTTTGGGACATTTCATCCACAGAAATTTCCAAGCTGATGGTTTGGTTTGGGGGAGGGGGGTGTGGTTTTTATTTTTGTTTGTTTTTGGTTTGGAAAAACAAGCATTTTTACCGCGCACGTANATTGGTCAGCAGGAAAGGGAGCCCAGGAGTGGCAGCAGATGGACCTATGTGCCCTTGCTGGGTTTCCTTTTTCTCTAGGACTGTGAGGGGGGATATGGTTTTTAGAGGTGAGGGTTGGTCTGCGTGGAGGAAAGAAATGTCTCTGGGGACAGAGGATCCCGGGAGTCCCATCGCATTTCCTGCAATCTGCTCTGAGATGTGGCCTTGCCTGGAGAGCCTGCCCTCCTCAGACCGCAGGGCCAGACACCCCGCCTCCATCTTTCCAAGCACCGGGGCGAAAAACCACAAAGGAAAGGAAGAAAATTTATATATATATAATATAAAATCACTTGGTGATTAAAAAAATAACTGCTCCATAAATAAAACTCCTAAAGTCACTATGTTTAAAGGGTTTGGTTGTGTGTTTTTTTTTGTTTTTCAAAGAAATATTGTAAATATATATTTTTTGTTGCTGATTTAGAGTCACTCTACAATGTTGTGCTAAAAATTTTAAATTAAATGTAAGCATTAAGGGGGCAAGTCCTGCTATCTCAGTTGACACATTGGGGTTATTTTGGGCCAGGGAAGGAGGGAAGCTAGTTGGACTTTTGTTTTCTAAACGTTCTCCACTATTGGTTTTAGAAGGAGCAAGGACATCTTTCCTCTGACACATGGGAATGGGAGATATTTGTGTAATAAAAATTTTAAAAGACAAAAAAAGAAATAGCCTCCAATGGGAAATAATTTTGATTTGGGTTTTTCGGATTTGGGGTTCTGGGTGTTATGTTTTTTGTTTTTTTTGTTTTTTGGGGGTTTTTTTGTTTTTTTTTTTTTTTTAATAAAAAGGCTTTAAAAACTAAAAAACAAACCCTTTTCTGCCTTGGTGTGTGTGTGCGCACGTGAGAGTGTCAGAAGGTCATGCAGGTGCTGGTGCTGGAGGCTAAGGCTAAGGGTTGCCTGCTTCATTCCTCAGTAGAAGCAGCAGAACCACCATGTGCCTGTACTACTTGCCTTTCCTTTTTTTTTTTTTTTTTAATGTCAAAAAGCATTACTTCTAGAAACACCATGCTATTTTACTTTATCAAGGTGAACTTTTTTAACGGATGTGCAAATGTGATTACCTAATTCCCTGTAGCCCCCGTCCCCCTCTCATGGTGCTGTCCTCAGAAGGCCTGGAGATTTCTAATCTGGCCGTCCCTGGAGATTCAAGGCCAACCTCCATCCGCTAAAGCTGCAGAACAGACCCGTTGACCGTGCCTGCTCAAGGTCACTGAGCAAGGTCTGGACCAGACAGGCTGCAGTCAGCATTTGTCCCACCACATCTTGCTGCTTCTCATCCCTTGGCTTGTTGGGTACAAGCTTGCAGCCTTTAGATCAGTGTGCTAGGTGCTGCCAGCCGGCTATCACCTCGCCCGACGGCAGCATCTCAGGAGAGCTGAACTCCCATCTGGGAAGTCCTGAGTAGGCTTCCACCACTACCTTCAAGGGAGCAGGGGATCCCTGCCCATCCTACTCCCCAAGCTGACAGTGAAGGACCACCTCCAGCTCTGCACATTCTAGAAAAGGACAGGATCTTGGACAAGGAGTTAGTTGATATCATGTTGGTTTCTTGAGAGATATAGATGTGGTGTGTGGATGTCGCCAGGGAAGGAAGGGTGTCAGTTTTGCATCCTATCTCAGAAACCCATCTGCCTCTCCGTCACCTCATCTCTGCCACCCTGCTCAAAGCCACCATTGTCTGGAACCTTGACCACAGCAAGAGCCCTGAGTGCCTCCCAGCCTCCAGTCCAACCCCTGTCCTCCATGTCGGCAGCCAGAACACTTTTCTTAAGAGATTTGACTGCTTTGCTTAAAACCCATTAGTGTGTTCCTCAGGACAAAGGCCTCAAGCTTCCTCACTCACCATTTGCCCCTCCTCCTCTCCACCCATACTTACCTTTTTTCAGTCCCACCCCCTCTGGGCCTTTGCCATTTCCTCTGCTGGTACCCCTGCTTCAGTTTACCTGTTACTGCCTTCCGGGAAGCCATCTCCCACCCTGTTCGAGACTCGTCCTATGCTCCCACAGTAGCCTACTAGCTTTTAGGACACTAAGGTCATCCCAGCTAACCGGGAAGCTCCACGAGGACCGAGATCAGTCTGTGTTGCTCACCACATCATCCCCAGCAGTTGGTGCGGAGCTTGGCCCCTAATAGGTGATGTTCCCAGTAGCTTGGGTCCCCAGAGGCCCATCCCTCCCAACTGCAGTCTGTTGCCACCTCCTCAAAACTCAGTTTTTCCCTTACCTCATACAACGCTGCTTTCTGGCGCTCATGCTACCAGCCTCTTTGGGGTGGGGTGGGGGCTCTATCCACTCGAACCTGCATTTAGCTAAGAATTAATCTTCCTAAGGCACACACAAAAATCTTAAGTAATCCTCCAGGGTCATATCTAAACTCAGTAAACTCATCCTGACTCTGGTATCTGGAAAACGGCACATGGTAGGTGCTTCTAAGAAGACTTGAATGACACATTTGTGGTCCCCAGGCTTGCTGTGGCTTTCTTTGGGTTTAAGTATTTATTTGAGAGAGAGCACAAGCGGAGTGAGGGGCAGAGGGAGAAGCAGGCTCCCCGCTGAGCAGGGCTCGATCCCGGGACCCCGGGATCGTGACCTGAGCCGAAGGCAGACACTTAACCGACTGAGCCCCCCAGGCGCCCTAGGCTTGCTGCGTTGGGGATGTGCTACCCTCACTGCAACCATGAACATTTTCCTTCAAACCTCTTCCTCCAAAAGCCCTTCCTATTTCCCCTCCACCCAAAATGGATTAACCTGGACCTTCTGTGCCTTTTGTAGGCAGCAACAGTGTAGTAAAAACAGCGGGCACCTGAGGCAGCTGCGTGGCTCAGTCGGTGAAGCATCTCCCTTTGGCTCAGGTCCCCCGGAGTCCCGGGATCAAGCCCCACAGCAGGCTCCCTGCTCAGTGGGGAGTCTGCTTCTCCCTCTGCCCCTCCCCTTGCTCCTTCTCTCTCTCGCTCACTCTCTCAAGTAAATAAATAAAATCTAAAAACAAAAATAAAACAGCTGGCACCTAATGGGCCTTCCTACGTGTCGGCCACTGTTCTAAGCACCCCCATGTAGTAACTCACAATCCTCACAGCAACCCTACCATTGTTACCGCCATTTTAAAAGTGAAGAACTGAGGGGCGCCTGGCGGAGTCAGTCGGTTAAGCGTCTGACTTCTGCTCAGGTCATGATCTCAGGGTCCTGGGATTGAGCCCTGAAGAGGGCTCCCCACTGAGCAAGGAGTCTGCTTGTCCCTCTGCCCCTCCCCCCCACTCATGCTCTCTCAAATAAATAAATAAAATATTTTAAAAAATAAAGGTGATGGGGCACCTGGGTGGCACAGCGGTTAAGCGTCTGCCTTCGGCTCAGGGCGTGATCCCGGCGTTCTGGGATCGAGCCCCACATCAGGCTCCTCCGCTATGAGCTTGCTTTTTCCTCTCCCACTCCCCCTGCTTGTGTTCCCTCTCTCGCTGGCTGTCTCTATCTCTGTCGAATAAATAAATAAAATCTTTTTTAAAAAATAAATAAATAAAAATAAAGGTGAAGAACTGAGTTATAGATACTGAACAACTTAGCTGAAGTGTCTTGGCTAATAAAACCAACCTTAAGCCTGGCCCCAGAGTCAGTCCTATGCACCTGGCTGCCTAGGCTCTCTGTGTACCTGTGATGACATTTCATTCACACCCCAGCCCAGGGGGCAGGTGCCTTCATTCTACAGATGATGAAGCCAAGGCTCAGAGAGGTGAAGCCAGGGCTCTAGAGTTAGTGGCTGAGCGGGGCCGTATGTGAACACTAGGCCAGGGCCTACAGCCTTTGCCCCAGCTCTCCCATGCCGTGCTGGGCATCCATGCTTCTCCCATGGCTCCTCCAAATCCTTGAGGGTGGGGCTAAGCCTTAGCTAGCTCAACCTCCCCCTTCATCTGTTCCAGGAGTGGTGGGATAAGGACATTTACTGAGCGTAATGAACGGTGAGTGTTATGGGAGGGGGAGGCAGGACCTACCTCATAGGTAAGTGACCCATGCCGTTACAGGGCCCTGCACTCAGAAGGACCACACACTCAGCTTAAAGCTCTGCTATCGCCATCTTGAAATGTTCTTTTTTTATCATGAAATTCTTAATAATTTTTGAACAAGGAGCCCCCGCATTTCATTTACAGTATACGTACATGTAGCTCGTCTCGGTGGGGAGAAACGATCCCAGCTCTCCTCTTCCCTCCCAGGCCAGCACTGGACTCGGTGCCAGTTGGAAGGCCAGCAGCAGAGCACGCCTCGTACTTGCTGGCTGAAGAGACCCATCCTACCTCCACCCTTCCAGGTGCCCAGGCCCAGAAGGAAAGCTCAGCACTGACACCCAAGTGGGTAGGAAACAGTGAGAGCAGGCACCAGAGGTCGGGAGCACCTGGGTTTGCTCTCAGCCCAGCGCTGTCACCCAGCTTCTGCCTCCACCATCTGCCCGTTCCAGAGAGTTACAGGGGGGAGGAAGGTACAGCTGCTGTCCCCCCAGAATGTGTCATGAGAGTGCTAGGATGGCAAGACAGAAGGACAGAAGGAGAAAGAGAGAGAGAGAGAAAACCTCCCAAAAGATCCAGAAAAGGAAAAGCAGAGAAAGAGGGAGAGAAAGGGAAAGGGGAGAAAGGAGAGAAAAGAGGCCATAGAGGACGCCTAGGGGGAGATAGAGGTGAGGCTCACATACTCCACGTGTGACAGCAGCCACTCAGCAAGCCGTCCCCCCCAGCCCACCGCTGCGCACACAGCATCTCCGTTAATTCTCAAAGCCATCCCGTGAGGTCAGGCTGGAAGGATGAGAAAGACAAGGCTCAGAAAGATTAAGTCACTTGCTGGGGCACCCAGCCTCGGGGAGTAGGAAGTGGCACTAGCATTTGACCCCAGGTCTTTCCCACACTCCTCCCTCTCCCCGACACAGCAAGTACCACTGGCCACAGCACGAGGCCCGTGGGGGCTACGAGACCACACTTCGGACACTCACAGGCCTGCCTGAAGCGCCAAGAAACAAACGCTCTCTGTGCGGACACACACGGTGCCAGCACCAGGCGGAGCCGGGGGCGTCGGGGCGCACGCGCGCTAGAGACGGCCGGTTGCGGGACGCCACGGAGGCCGGGGCGGGGCCGGGGGCGGGGCCGGGGCCAGGGTCGCCTGGGGCCACAGGCGGGGGCCCTGGCCGGGCTAAGGCGCTCTCTGAGGCGGAAAGGGAGACAGGGGCCTCGGGGCAGTCCGGAGACAGCGTGACCTTCCGGAGGGTTCCGCGGACAGGCGCTGCTCCGGAAAGTGGGTCGGGCGGAGCCAGCCGTCTGGAAGCCCGGCCCGCCATTGTGGGCCGGTCGGTGCCTGGGAGCCGAGGGGCCCCGAAGGGCCTTGGACTGTGCGGGTGGGAGCGTAGGACCGGCGTCCTGGGGAGTGGAGCCTCCGGGTTACCAGAGCCCTGTCCTCCCTCAGGGCCTTCGCACTTAACTTCCTGTTCCACACGCCCGAAAAACTCTTTTCCCTGCCCGGAACACGGCTGTTTCCCTCCCGTCCTTCTGGCTCTGGCAAAAACGCCCTTCCTTGACTTTATCTGAGAAGGCTCCTCCCTCTCCTTTTTTTTTTTTTTTTTTAAGATTTATTTATTTATTTGAGAGAGAGAGAGAGAGAGAGAGAGAGGAGCTCCTGGGTGGCTCAGTTGGTTAAGCGTGTGCCTTCCGGTCATGATCCCAGGCTGCGGGGATCTATCCCCACATCTGCTCAGCGGGGAGTCTGCTTCTCCCTCTCCTTTGCCTGCTGCTCTACCTAGTTGCGCTCTATCAAATAAATAAATAAAATCTTCAAAAAAAAAAAGAGAGAGAGAGGGAGAGAGAGAGTGCATAAGCAGCGGGAGGGGAAGAGGAGGAGGGAGAGGGACAGGCAGACTTCGAGGATCATGGAGCCTGTCCTGGGGCTGGATCCCCCCACCTGAGCGGAAACCAAGAGTGTCCCCCACCCCAACCTCCGCTCCCTGCTTAACCGACTAAGCCACCCAGGCGCCCCTCCTGGCTCTTATAATAACTTGTCCCCTGCCTCATAAGGATGTTTTGAGCATTAAATGAGATCCTCTGGGCTCTAGCAACAGTGCCTGGCACATACTGAGAACACAATAAATGTCAGTGGTTATTATTATGTGTATTTTGCCTGTAAGTTCACTGTTTGTCTCTCCCTGTGTTGAATCCCCAAGGCCAAGCACCAGTGCCTAGCATGTAGTAGGAGCTCAACAAATATTGTTGGATGAGCGAGTGAGTGAACGAAGTGAACTTCTGGCATCCCAGTCAGAACCTGGCACAGTCTAAGTCCCAGACATCAGAGAAGTAGTTGTCCATGTTAGGCAGGAGTTTCTCCCCGTCAATCTGGACAACCCTGGTGTGGTCAGGGAAGCCTCCAAGCTTAGCCTCCTGGATCTTCAAAGCCTAGGAGGCCCCAGCAGAAGGGAACCGGCACTCCTGGGTCTGGGCACATGTCTGTCCTCAACCCCAACCTCACTCATGCTTATGCACACACAATGTCAAGTTCAAGACTTTCCCCAACTCTCCCCTGCTCTCCCTGACCCTTCTCCAACCCTCCCCCTGACCCTCTTCTTCTGAGCACCCACCTCCCTACAGTATAGCTCTTGCCAGCTTAATTGGAGGTATACTTTTAGAGGTCTTCTTTACAGGACTGGGCCACCACTAAATGCTGTTTCTCTTTGCGAGCCTAACTTTGTGCCAGGTACCACACTGGGTGCGAGGAATGATGCGGTGACCACAGCAAACAGGGGCACCAAGGGAGAGCCCCCTGAGCAGGAACATCTCAGCCGAGGAGATGCGGAGTGAACAGGAGCCTTCCTGGCCAGAAAGGAGGGGAACAACATTCCAGGCAAGAGCTATAAAGTCAAACCCCCAGAGGTGAAAATGAACTTGGCTTGTTGTAGTGACAGAGGGAAGACCAGATTGACCAGAGACTAAGGGGTTAGGGGAAGGGAAGATGGAGTTGAGTTAGAGAGGCAGGCAGGGGCCAGACCGTGTAGATCTTATAGGCCATGGAGGGTGGGGGGTGTCTTTCCTTAGTGCAGAGGCAGTCATTGGAGGTGGGGTCTGATTTAGGCCTGTAAAGACTGGCTAGAGGAGAGGGAGGGAGCCCAGGGAGGAGGCTGGCACAGGTATCAGCACCAGGCTGGAGGTGGCGGGACTTGGATCAGGCTTAGCAGGGCACCATGGAAGAATTATATTTTGGGGGACCTTGGCTCCCAGGGTTAAATTTTGGAGGCAGACACACCAGGTCGTCAACAGCACAGCCTGCATGACAGCATGAGTATGAGTGGGGGCAGGGGCAGGTGAGGGAAGAGAGGATTTAAGGGTGAGTCCTAGGTTTTTGGAAGAAGGAGGAACCACGACTGGGATGGGTAGGTGAGAGAGGAGCAGGTTGGACAGGCTGGGTAGTGGGAGCCGGAGCTCTGTGTGGGATGTGTTAAGTCTGCAACACCTATCAGGCATCTGAGAGAGATGCCAGGTAATGGGTGTCTGCGGGTCTGCCAGCTGGGCAAAGGTGGGGTTCCACTTCTCCTTCACTCCCAGCACCCCAGCCAGAGGCCCACACGGTGGGTCGGGGCACCTGACAAAGGTTTGTTAGAAGGAATGTCTTAAGCTTCCCTGAAAGACGAGTTTACAATGAGCCTTCCCTCGACCACCAGGGGGCAGCATCGTCCGCCAAAACAGCCTCCCCCTGGCCAAGGACTCACCTCAACCTCTTCCCAGCCAGGGCTCCAGCTGCGGCTCTCTGGGGTTCACGGAATCAGTGAGGGCTGCCCTGGAGAAGACTGGCTCTCTCGCTAAGGTCCCAGGCTTCGGGCCTGCTGGGGCTATGGGTTGGGGCCCCGGGCAGGGCAGGGGTGGGGTGGGGTTTTCAGGTGGTGAGGGGAAGGTAGAAACACCTCCTGGACCAGGATAGCTGGCCTTTCAGAACCCAAAGGGACAAGTTCATGAAGAAGAATTGTATTTATTTATTTGTTTACTTATTTATTTATATTTTTATTTATATTTTTTAAAGTGTATTTATTTGAGAGAAAGGGCACGTGCAAGAGCAAGCCCGCGGTGGGGGGGTGGGGCAAAGGCAGAGGGAGAGAGAGTCTTAAGCAGATTCCCCGCTGACCATGGAGCCCGAGGTGATGCGGGGGCTCGCCCTCATTACCCTAGATCACAACCTGAGCTGAAACCAAGAGTCAGACACTTAAATGACTGTGCCACCCAGGCGCCCTTTATTATTATTTTTTAAGTAAATTCTACACTCAAGGTGGGGCTTGAATTTACAACCCTGAGATCAAGAGTCGCATGCTCTACCAACTGAGCCAGCCAGGTGCCCTCAGGAAGAATTTTAAAAATAGGGGCTGCTCCAGAAAACCCGAGCCAGCTGTGGCTCTAGCCAGTCCCTCAGAGCTGAAGAGTTGGGGTGGGGCAGGAGGAGGGGAGGTTAGAGGCCTCGTGTTGTGCCATCCTGGTGTGCCTCTGGCTCTGTTCTGCCCCAGACTCTGTGCTGGCGTGAGGAGCTCATTCACTCAGTCACTCATTCATTCATCAAACACCGACTGTATCTTTCTGGGTCAGGTCCTGTGGTGGGCGCTGAGGCAAGAGCAAATCTGGGAGTTACAGTTGGAGACTGTATATACCTTTTTGTTTTCTTTTTTACATCAGCATTCCCAACATCAGGATGCATTTTCCCATTGATACAAACATTTAACAAAATTTCATCCACCCCTACCCCTACCCCCAGTCAAAAACTCGAAACGATACATTTTGTAATTTATATTGTTTTCAAATCAAGGAAGTAGGTGCTAAGTGCAGAACTGGAGATGTGCCCAGTTTGGAGGGAGTTGGGGGCAGCTACCTGGAGGAGGCGGGTCTTAAAGGATGAGCAGGAGTTAGCCAGGGAAGATAGCTTGGCACACAGAGCGCTTGTGGGCACAGGAAAGAACGAAGGCACAGAGGTAAGAACGGATGGGTGGGCTGGAGGGGGGATCCCAGGTGCAGGGAATGGTGGCAGCACAACAGGAGAGGGGAACAAGGTCCAGTCATCCAAGTTCCTTGACTTAAGGAAACTGCTCACCTGATCTGCTTTGAGCAGAGCAGGTGGGGACCCAGAGCCCCCCTGCGCACCACCCCCACCCCCACTCTCAGCAGCTCCCAAAGTCCTTAGTGACTCCATCAGGTCTAGATTGGGAGAGTTGTCTCTGCGCGGGGCCTGCGTCAGGGCAGCGGCTATGGGGATCCTGAGAAGTGGACAGGTTTAAGAGGAGTCTCAGGCCAGACAAGAGGCTGTGGTGAGACATTAGGCCGGGGCAAAGGAATTGTGGAGGAAGTTCTGACGTTGGCATCTGGGGGGATGGTAGTGTTGCCCACTGAGAGGGGCCCTTGCTAGTTCTGATGTGCTCGGTGCTGATCTAGAAGGTAGCCTGAGAAATGCACAGACAGGGGGGGCTCTGCTTTGCAAAAGGGTCCTGGTTACTGGAACACAAACTGGCCATTGAGGCTTGAACTCCATGTGCCAGGGACTGGGAAGGGATCTTATCTTAGAAAGCAGAGAAAGGCTCTAGAGAGGGGCATGTTGAGATGAGATAGGGGGTGCCGCTTTCAGACACATGGATCCCCCCACGCACATACCCCAAGTCCTCTCAGAACAGTGCGTTTCCCTTATCAGCCAGGACTGAAACTCCTTTGTCCTCCCAGGCTGAGAGAGATTTGATTTCATGTCGTGGAATCATGATGATTCCATCAAGATTTCATGGATGGGTAGGGGTGCAGGCCAGGGACCTAGGTCTACAAGCTGGTCCAGGGAGGGTGGGGGTTGGCACAGGGTCCTTCGTCCTGCGTGGGAATTCTGGGGCAAGAGCAGGGTCTAAAGCAGGAGGGGTGGGGTTTGGGGTTGCGGTAGACCTGGAGCCTGACTGCTGTTGTCAAGCCCCAAATTCATGGTGACCTGTTAAGTGTTCTAGGTCCAGACTGGGTCCCTGGTTGAACATCCTGGTCCTGGGTCTGTGTTCAGAGTTCTCGATGTTGGGTCGGGAACTCTGGTCTGGGGTTGATGGTCCAAGTTCAGGTCTGGTCCTTGTCTCCAAGTCCAGGGTTTAGTGTCATTACCATGGTCTAGGTCTGGGGTTGGAATCAAAGTTGGGGTTAGTAACCAGGATGGAATCAGTGTTTGAGGTCATGATCCAAAAACTAGGTCTGGGATCCTGTTGGGGGTCTGAGGTCAGTGTCAAGGTCTGGGTGTGGAGCGGGGACAGGACAGAGGGTTGTGATCTCAGGTCACAGAGTCTAAGACAGTGGTCTGAGGTCTGGGCTTGGGGTCCTGTTTGGAGCCTGGGGTCAAGAATGTTATCCAGCTCTAACGTCCGGTCGTGGACTTCGACCAAGGCCCAGAGGTCAGGGATTATGTCCAGAGTCTGAGGTCCAAGTCCTGGAAATCATGTTCTGAAGTGTCAAGTCTGGGGCGAGGGCTGGGGTCTATTGTGGAGTCTCGGATCCGACTTGGGATTCGAGTTGTGGTCAAGGTCTGGGTCCAGGGTCTCCTTCGGTCCCGGGTCCACGGGGAGTTTCAGGTCTGGAGTCAGGGTCACGGCCCAGGTCGGGGTCGGAGTCGGGGGTCGGGGTCAGGTCTGAGAAAGGGTCGGCCGGCCCGCGGGGGTCAGCCTCGGGCCAGCCCGCGCGGCCTCCAGGGGGCGCCGCCGCCCGCCCGCCCGCCCGCCCGGCCCCTCGCGGGCTCGCTGGCGCTGTGCGCGGCAGGCGGGGCCGGAGGCGGCGGCGGCTCCGGGGGCGCGGGCGGCGGCGGCGGCGGGGCGGCGGCGGCGGCGGCGGCCCGACTGCAGTCCCGGCGGGAGCGGAGCGAGCGGGCCGGGCCGAGCCGGCGCCATGGGGCGGCGCCGCCTGTGAGCCGCGGCGAGCGGAGCCGCGGGCGCCGAGCGGGGCCAGGCGGGCGGCGGCGCCCGAGGCCGACGGAGCGGCCGGGCCGGGCCGAGCGCGCCGAGCGGAGCGGAGCGGAGCCGAGCGGCGGGAGAGGCCGCCGCCGCCGCCAAGATGGCGGACCTGGAGGCGGTGCTGGCCGACGTGAGCTACCTGATGGCCATGGAGAAGAGCAAGGCCACGCCGGCCGCGCGCGCCAGCAAGAAGATCCTGCTGCCCGAGCCCAGGTGAGGCGGCCGCCGGCCGGGCCCGCTCCCCGAACCCCGAGCCCGCGGCCCCTGACCCCCCACCCCCCACCCCCACCCCGTGCCCCAGCCTCCGCTCGGGGGCCGGCAGCCCCGGCCGGACCCCTCGGCCCCAGGCCCAGTGCACCTGAACCCGGAGCGCCCGGCGCCGGGGCTTCCCGGCCCCCTGGCTCCCCGAGCCGCGCAGTGCCCCCTGCCCCGCTTCCTCCCTTCCCTTCGTACACGCTGCCTGCCCTCGTCTCCGTCAGCCTCGCGCCCCTGCTCTCTCCCACGGGGCCCCCGTGCTGCCCTCCGTGCCCCTCCCGGGAGCCCTCGGTCCCCGCGCGGTCCCCTCCTCTGCCTGCCACCGTCTACCTGGCCTGACTCCATCACCCATCCCTTTGCTTTCCCGACTCCCAGCACCTCGCCTTGGGTTCCACTACCCCCTCTCCTAGGCCCCCTCTGGTGGGCACTTGTGTGAGGTTTGGGGGAGACAGCAAGTCTTCCCGGTCTTCCCCACCCTTCTGGTGGGTCACCGGCTTGGGGTAGGGTTTGAGAGTGCTTTGGGGGCCAGCCTGGTGGTGGGGAGCAGGGTGTGGTGTGTGCCCCTGCCCCGTGGGGGGGAGACACCCCCTGCCCCTCTCTCTTTCAACTCCTTCTGTGGCGGGCCCTGCGTGTGGTGCCCTGTGGGTGCTGTTTGCCAGAGGACATCCCTGCACTTCTGCAGTCGCTGGACCACAGCTGCCACCTCTCCGTGAGACAGCTGATGTCACTGCACCTGTATCAAAGTTTAAGCTGTTCGGGATGTAGGCGCATTCCGTGCAGGATATGGACCACTGCTGAGGCTTGTCCAGCATTTTATGGCTTCTCGAGTATTTTCCTATTGTTTGAGCCTCAGGGCAGCCCATGAGCAGGTAGGACAGGTGTGGTTTTGTCTCCATGGAACAAGTGGGGAAGCTGAAGCCCCAGACGTGAGTGGCTTCCCTAGTGTCACAGGTAATCCAGGGTGGTGCCTGGTCACGAGATCAAGGCTTCTGGCTTCTACTTCCACGCAGGCCTGCGCCGAGGCCTGGCCGTTCTGCATCTGCCAGAGCTGTGTGCCCCGTGATTGCTCATGCCTGAGAGTTGGCATGCTGGAAGCCTGGCTGGCCTGGGAGCCTGGGCCTGTCCTGGCTGTGGTGGTCTTATCATGTGACTTTGGGCAAGTCCCTTCCTGTTTGTGGGCCTCGGTTTTCTCATCTGTGAAATGTGGATAGCGTGAAATGGGGGTTGGGACCCTATGGCGCCCTAAGTGTTTGAAGCCGAGCCCAAAGCTGCAGGGAGTGCCATGCCTACCTCTCCGGCGCCCTTCTCTGTGCCCTGTTCGCTGGGTTTCGGATTGACTGAACACCACCCCTGGGAGAGGAAAATTGGTCTGCATTTTGAAAAGGCCGTTAGGGCCCTTTTTTTCTAAGACATTTGCAATCAGATTTCTCAAAACAGGAACCAGGCTGACTGTCAGCTGGGGGCTGTCCAGGGAGCAGCGACAGTTAGAACAAAAATGAGTTCAGAAATGACAAAGCCACGAGGGAGGAAGCGGGGCGGGGGGAGAGAGTCAACCTCTGGAGCTCACAACGGCTCTCCTTGGTGGCTGCGGTGTTGAGACCCTCCTGCAGGTTGGAGTTCTGCAAAGTGTCAGGCAGAGCCTTTTCTGGAACTCTCTGTGTTTGGGTAATCTTTCCCCAGAATGCATTGCTTCTGATGGGGCCCCGCCTTGGGTTGGCTCTGCAGGTGTTAGAACCCTGAGAAACGAGCTGTTCCTCTTTTCCTGTCCCCTTTACCATCTGTGGTAGTGATGGTGCTGATAGGAAGGATGGTGGAAATTATAATAATTTGTTATTTATTATGACATCTGTCATCTCAGTTGATCCAAAAACCAACCTGTGAAGTTGGCAAGGCCATGCCTTGAATGTAGTAGCTGCTCAAGAAACGTCAGGACCCGGTGATGCCTGGAACCAGGCTGTGAGTTTTAGGGGAACAGCAGGAGACCAAGAGGCAGGTCCCGTGGGTTCTCCTATGGGGTCACCATCCAGCAGCACAGCGTCGGACAGGTTGCGCACGTCTGCGAGATGGATAGAGGCTCTGGCAGTCCCTGTCAGCGAGCGAAGGCCAGGCCTCCCCTCCGTCAGATGACATGCCACCTTTTACTTTGTGCTTCGCACACCCTGTGGGTCAAATGTCTCTTGCCCTGGAAGGTTGTGATGACTGTGTCTCACGTTTGCCTAGCGCTTCCCTGTTGGCAAAGTGGTTTTTACTCCCAGCTGTGGGAAGCAGGCACAGCAGGTGGTGTTCTCCCACTTAATACTTGAAGCAACTGAGGCTCAGGGACCGGAGGAGGCTTAGTCCCGGAGGTGAGCTGGAACTCGAACTCAGGTCTCTGGACCCCCTGTGACGTTTCATCTCCTCTACACACCCCTGTACACGTCTGCTCTCCCCTCCAGCACCCCTTGTCCAGGGAGTCGTGGTCTGGGCTCCGTGATCTCAGTGCCCTGGGCTGTCCGGGGCCGTGGTTCGCCAGGCTCAGCCCGCACCCCATCATCTGGGACAAAATGGAGTTGCTCTGGCAAAGCTAGTGCGTAGAGGAGGCAGCTCCTGCCTGGGGTCACGGCTTCCCCTCACCCACAAGGTCAGGGTCAGGGAGAAAGGCCATGGTTTGTCCATGACGAGGTGCCATTTGGAGCTGTTCCCACCTTGGGGTGGTCCATCTTGGCAGCCTCCCTGCAGCTGGTGGCCAGGTTGTGGCTTGGCCCAGAGCTGGGGCTGGCATCCGCGCTGACTTCTCAGGGCTAGGAGCAGGAGCTGCCGGGCAGGCACCATGCCACTTCGAGTTGGCACAGGGTCCTCCCCTTCTGTCACCGTATAGGACCCGAGGAAACAGCCCCATTGCTCGGCCTTCTCATGGTAGGAGGCAGTGTCGTGTAGCTAGAAGACAGGAGACCCGGCTTCTGATCCCACTGCCATACCAGCCTGTCCCTGTTCCTGCCTGCGCCTGCCTCCCTCCGTTCCCAGCTCGGGAAAGCCAGGGCCCGGCCCTGCCCTGATGCCCTCGCCGTGCTCCCTCCGCTCTCAGGCCTGTGGTCTGTGCTTCTCCCCGAAGGAGCTGCTGTCTCCCTCCACCAGCAGCGGTCCTGTAATTACTGTCATTTGCTTAATATGACCACGGAGGCCGTGTGTAATTAATCTCTGGGCTCCTGGCTGAGGAGCCTAGCTTGGGCGGTCCCAGGAGATACCCCTGCTCTCCCTGGTGACAGCAGCAGCCCCAGCAGCAGATTGTCGGAGCCGGGTGCCTCTTGCAGCCTCCCATTTTCTTGGCTCTTTCCTGGTCCCTCCCCCACTGTGGATTTCCTCCTTCCTGCCCCTTTCTGGCTTCCCCGTCTCCCAGCCCAGGCCAGTCTTCCTCTGCTGCTTCTTCATTCCTGTTAACTCTTTGCCTCCAGGCTTCCTGCCCTTGATTTGGGGGGGCGGGGGGGAAGGGGTGCAGGGGAAGGTTTTCTCCCTTCCTCCTTCACTTCTCCATCACCAGCAAAACCCTGCTGTTTCCAGCCTTACCCTCACCCAGAACTTTCCACCCCAGTAGTAGATCTCCTCCTCAACTCCCCACCCCCCAAACAAGGTGATCTTTTTGGCTCTCGCTCCCTCTGGGCCTTTGAAGCCCCTGCTTTCCTCAGGAATGGGCCTCTGGGACGTCTGTTCCCATCTGTTCTCCTTTCCAGAACATGGGGTTTCACACTGTTGCCGTTAAGTCGCCTGCCTGCCCGCCATTCCGTCAGTAAGTGGCTTTGAAGGGAGCGTGAGCATCGCAGGTTGGATCTGTGCAGGGGAATCTGGGCTCTGTCAAACCAGGAGTAATGTGTCCTATTAATGCACGATCAATTCCTAGTAGTAAATTCCCGGTGACGTCAGCTGGAGGCACTCTGCAGCCGGCGTCTCCTCCCCGCCCCGGGCACCCAGGGGCTGCGTGCGCACGGCTGGTGCTTCCAGGATATTCTGCTCCTGCCTCGGAACAAACAGCAAAAGCCAGGAGCGCGTGAGAGTCTTTCAGGAACGCGCGGCCTCCATCACGCCTGCCCCCTTCTTCCTCGGGGCCACTGTCCTCTCCGCGGGTCACATTAGACAGACTTGTGTTCAAGTTATCACTAATCTGTTTCAAGCAAGAGACCCTAAAAATGACCTGTTTGGCTGCAGCTTTTTTCCCAAACAACAACCTTCCCTCTCTGCATCGCTGCTGCGTCTAAGGGTAGCGTCTGTGTGGGCAGAGGAGCGGGGTTTCAGAAGCGAGCTTTCTGGTGGTGAGGTGTCAGCAGCGCTGTGTCTGAGTGGGGCGTTCTCGGACCCTGGAGGCCGTCCGGGTCGGGGTCAGGGTCAGCCCCTTCCTGGGAGCCCCGGGCCAAGGAGGCCTGGAACTTTGTTCTTGGTGCGTTTTCACATAATACCAGTAAATTGCAGGGTGTGGGTGCTCCTGTCACGTTAGTGCAGAAGCCGTGACGTGTGACCGGCCGCCAGCATGCCCCCTTGTGCACATCCCGCGGGAGCCGCTCTGTGGCCCTGGCCCCGGCACATCTGCAGGGGGCTCGTGTGTGCGCTGCCTGGTGGCTGTCACTGGCTCTTCCCTGGCCCAGGGCTCTTCCCTGGCCCAGGGCTAGGTCTTTCCCATTTGGTATGTGGCCCTGTTCTGGAGCTCGGCTCCGAGGACACTGTGAGCCCCAGGGAGAGTCATTGAGAAATGTTAATAAGAAGCCCCAGGGGACTTCCTCCTACTGCTGCCACCTCGGTGCCAGGTTTCCTGGAAATGCCACAGGGGAGCTGCTGCCACGGCCTCTGCTCCACTGCCCTGTTACCTGGCCTCTCCCGGAGCGTGGCGGTGCCAGCTCGCACCGTCCTGGGGTTTCGTGACCCCGGCACCCCTGTCACGCAGGAGCACGGGTCCCCTGGCTCGGCCTCCTGGGAGCAACGCTGCCTGCTGCCTGCTGCCCACAGCACGGGCAGGGAATGGAGGGAAAAGCACCTGGGACTCGAGTCTGGGGTCCTTGGGGACCCTGTGCCTCGCTCTTCTACAGAGGTTGAGGGGAGGCCCCTGCCTGGTGGGACAGCTTTTCTCAGGGAGAGCTGGACGTTGTCTCGTTTTCTGGCCACTAACTCAGTGTGGGATTCGGGGCGGGCTTCAGCTTTTAGCCGAGATTTCTTCACCAGCCAAACAAGTGTGTTTGCTTCGGGCCCCTGCTGTCCCTCCCAGTCTACACACAAGCTACCGTCTGTGACCCCGTAGGGGAGTCACCTGTGAGGGCCCAGATCAGCTCGCCAGGCCTCTGTGCCACAGAGCCAGGGACCTTGCCTTTCTTATGAACCACGTGGTTCCAGAAGCTACCGGAAGTTCTCCCCCACAGCCCTCACCGCCTTCCTGCCTGCCGTCCTGTCACCCCTGCCCGCACTCCGGGCCGGGAGGGAGGACGTGCTCTCTCCCTCCACGTCAGGCTTGGCCTGCTCCTCAGAGCAGCTGGGGCCGGAGCGAGCAGCCCTGGCCGAAGGCAGCAGCAGGGTCTGGCAGCTCCCTGTCGTGGCAGGGCCGGCCCTCCTGCCAAGGGGTCCTTGCTACTTTGTTGGGGCGCGTATCAGCCTCTGCACACACCCCCCCGCCAGTCCCCGAGGCAGATCTCCATGAGTGTGTGAGGCTGGTCTCTGAGCAGAGGGTCCTTGCAGCCCCTCGCCTGACGCAGGAAGTGCTCCAGGCCCCAGCCCTGGTCAGAGCGTGCCAGTCCAGTCAGGAGGCCCCCTGGCCATAGGACGTGGAAGGCGTGGAACAGAGACCCGAACAAAACCAAGTAGCTCAGGATCACGTTCTAGAAGAGGCGCAGGCCTTCGGATCCCAGGAGGAGGGCTGCCTCCCTGGGGGGACGTGAGCTGACAGCTCTCACGGCAAGGCTGGCATCTTGGGAGAGTGCCGCTGTGTCCTCTCAGGCTTTTTAAATGGCCAGCATGGTGGCAAATTCAGCATTTTGTTGACATCCTCATTTCACAAATGGGGAAACTGGGCGTTTAAATTCTGTGACTAGCCCCGGCCTCCGGGGAGGGAGGTTGGGGAGAACCATTTGGAACTCAGGCCTCAAGCCCTTCCCCAGAGAGACTGAGAGCCTTAGGGTCCTTCTGGCTGGGAAGAGGCAGGCATTTGGCTCTCCTGACAACCCCTAGTTGATCTGGCAGCCACGTGCTCCTGGATATCAGAGTTGTTGGCCTGGGTGGGGGCGGGAATGCTGCTCTGGGCTCGTCGCCACTCTGGACTCCACCAGTATCAGGGAGCGGGTGTCGGAGACGGAGGTGACCCAGCCCAGGAGGCCGCCACCGCCCCCCGTGCCAGCCTGTACGCGCCACCCTGGCGGGAGTATGTCCCGTAACACGTTTTTCTAACCTGCCAGCTCCCTCGGCTGCCGGCCCCATGAGAACAGACAGGAAGCCCTAACGTTCTCACTTTGGGGGCCTTCCATTCAAGGGCTCTGCTTAGTCTGATCTCGTGTTTGGGTGGGGGGGGGTGTTTATTTTATTTAGAAAACATTTTTTTCTTTTTAAGGAAGAAAGCGAAGTGCTGTGGGCTGGGAAGAGAGCTGTGGCCGTCCCATGTAGCTTCAGAGGGGAGGCGGGATCTGGCCACCCGGGCCCCACTTTCTGCTCTTTCCTGGGCTGAGCCCGAAGCAGAGCCACTGGGAAGGGAGAAGGCTGGGCCAGAAGCCGGCTCCCTGAGAAGCGACCATCCTGGCTCCCTCGTCTGCAGGCCCTTGTAAAGGGTGCATTTCCCTGGCGAGTCCAGTTCCCGGTTGTTCTGGGGGCTACCGAGTCCTGTGGTGGGAAGTGGTAGGCATTGCCGTTGTATTATTTTTGCTAAGCTGGTGCCAGTCTCGCTGGCTCCCAGGAAGCCAATCTGGGGCCCAGGCAGGCTTCCCAGTGCCTGTCCCGGGGGCCGAGCCCAGCGGGCTGGTGGGGTCACCCTTCACGGGCTGGAGTCACTTTGCCTGTCATCACATCCACCCGTCTGGGCATCCCGCCTGGCTGCACCTGACCACTGTCTGTCCGTTCACCTCCGTGGAGGATTGATGTTTTGTGATATTTTTTTCCCACTTGATTACTTTGTCCATCCCCCCACAATGTCCCAAAACACAGAATTGGGTGCAGACGTGGAGTGCCAAGAGCTGAGCCAAGGGGTGGTGAGGATCCAGCCTTCCTGGACCAGTTCACAGGTGGGATTCGGGCACTTGGCCCTCGTGGGGTTCCCAAGGCTCTGAGCTCGGCCCCTAACTCCTGGCTGCTTGGTCTCAGGACCCTGCCAGGCCTTCTTTGCCTTGCTCTGGGCCCCCTGCTGTGCTGCGTCCCGCACACTCCTGGCTGCTCCCCCTGTCCTCCAGAAGGGAGGTTCTGTGCTCTCCCTCACAGGGAGAGGAACCGTGGGGCTCCGGGCTCTAATCTGCAGGCCGCAGGGCAGGTTGGTCAAGCTCATGCCCTGTGTGAAGCAGAGCGGGCTTCCCAAGTGCCTGTGCATCCCTGTGAGTCCCGCGGGGCTGAGGAGACGTGTTCTTGTTGGGGGCTGGTGGAGGTGAGCTGGTGTGTGCCACTCCGGTGTGGGTGAGGCCACGTCCTGGCCTCGGAGCCCCTGTACGTGGTGGAGGGCGTCCTTGCTTTCCCCGGGGGAACCAGCTCTGAGGCAGCATGGGGCCACCGAGCCCCTGGCCCTCAGCGGGGAGCGCTCCCCTTGTTGGCAGGAGTCAGAGGATGGGGACACAGGACGGCTGTCCTGGTCATCACACCCTCCTTCCTGTTGGAGACAGCTTTTGGAGGCTGTCAGAGCATCTTCCAGTCTGAGAGTGGGGAGCAGGGGAGGGAGTCACTGCTTAGGGGCTGTGCTCCTGACAGTTCCGAATGCTTCCACTACCTTGCGCCGCCTTTCCCTGCTGGCTCAAGCTTGAGCAGAGGCCTGGGAGGGCTGGGGCCTGGGCTTCCCCCTAGACCGTCTCAGAAGGAGAATGCTGAGGGGACAGGGGCAGGGGTCCCCCGCCTTCGAGCCCAGGTCCAGAGGCTGGGCAGCGGCCCCCTGGGAGCACTCTCACCTCAGGCATCTCTTCAGGGGCGAAACCCTGGCAGGCCTGGCCTGCCGTCCCTCTGGCCGGTCAGTTCTTCCACCCGATGGCCCGGGCCTGCTCCCCCCCGCCCCCCATTTCTTTCCCTCCTTACTGGTCATCCCTCTTGTGTCGTCCCCACCTGGGCTTCCTCCTGCGGGTGCCTCCAGTGGACTCCGTCTGCCCTGGACCGAGCCCCCTCCTGCCTGATAGCCTCTTGCTCACCCTTGGCTGGGTCTTCCCCTGCTTGTCCCCACATCCCCCCATGTGCCCTGGGCTTTGCCACCTGTTCACATCCTGTTTGCACAGAGGAACCCAGTGAAGTTCCTCCTCCACACAGCCTCTCCTGACGGCCCAGAACACTCTTCCCTTCCCGCGTGTCTCCCATGAGGCTTCGTCACACACCGTCTAATGTCTTAGGGCCACAGATGCAGAACTTGTGCCCTGGGAGGGCCTGCCTGGAGGGCAGGAGTGCGTGGAACCTTCCAGTAGAGGATTGCAGCAGGCCCTGGTGACCCGCGCTGGGCTCCAGGAGGGGTGCGGGGAGGGGAGGCGCAGAGCCCAGACTCTCTCATCCTGGTCCTCACCAGCTGCAGTGTCTTTTATCAGTGGCCTGCCAGTGGCCCCACATATCATAAGGGCCATGAGCATTGCGTGGGCTCAGGTGTGCCTGCCCAGCTCGGTCCTCAGTGTAGGGCTGGAGTATTCCTCAGGAGCCCGGGCTCGGGCAGGCCAGAGTGATTACTGCTGGCCAGTGTGACAGGCGGGCTGGCCAGGCTGGAATACAGGTGGCCCAGGAGAGTGGAGGAGGGGACAGCAGGATACCACTGAGGCATGAAGGGCAGCCCCATGTCGCTTGCCTAGACAGTCCTTGGCGCTGAGGGGGAGCTCTCGGGTGGGGAGTGCTGGGTTGGGCTTCTATGATTATGGTGGCCAGCCTCTCCCCTGCTGCCCTCCCAAGCAGCCCAGGGGTAGGGGGTTCATGTTTCATTAAGATGTTTGGGACACAGGAACTGACACTTGGCTTTTGTTTTGTTTTTACTGTGTGAGAACTTTGAGATATGATTCATATGACATAAAATTCATCATTTTAAAGCGTACGATCCAGTGGATTTTAGTACATTCTCTGCGTTGTGCAACCCTTGCCCTATCTCATTCCGGAACATTTCCATCACCCCAGAGAGAAGCCCCATACCTGTTAGCAGTCACTCCTCTTCTGTCCCCCAGCCCCTGACACCCACTGATCCGCTCTCTGTTTCTGTAGATTTGCCTGTGCTGGACACACGAGATAAGTGGAATCATAGACCTTGTAGCCTCTTGTGACTGTTCTCAGCGCGCTGCGGTTCATCCGTGCTGTGGCGTTTGTGTCAGTGCTGCGGCCCGTTCTGTGGCCGAGCGGGATTGTACAGTGAGGTCAGACCCCATCTTGGTTACCATCATCTGCGGATGGTGAGGCCTGGCTTGTGAGGTTGGCCAGGTGCCCGAAGCCGGCGTGAGACGGTACTGGGACCCGACTTCTGAGCAGCCACCTGCTGGCCGCCCCAGCTTTGAGGGACAGAGCCTGGACAGGCAGGCCCAGGCTGGTGGTTGCCTTCCCGGACAGAGCGGTGACACTTTGCATTCCGGGGGAGGAAGCAGTGGGCTTCCAGGGCAGCAGGGCCAGCGGGCCTGGCGGGAACCATGGGGGCCCTGGCTCACCGAGTCCCCCCTGTCTCACAGCATCCGCAGTGTAATGCAGAAATACCTGGAGGACCGGGGCGAGGTGACCTTTGAGAAGATCTTCTCCCAGAAGCTGGGTGAGTACATTAGGAACTCTGCTAGCCCCGAGGACTTCCACCACCATCCAGCTGCCCAGGCCCTGGGAGGTGGGGGGCAGGAGGACCCCGAGGCCGCTTTCCTACCCCCAGCCCGCTGGTCGGCCTCTGTTCCCCTCTCCCTGGAGGTTTGGCCTCCTTTCCTATGGGGCAGGGCAGCAGAGAGCATCCTGTCTCCCAGGGTGGCAGCAGGACTGCTCAGGGCCATGACCCGTCGTGCCTCCCAGCCCCTGGCTGTCGGCTGTGGGAGCCCCGTGAAGGGGGTGGGGGCCCAGCAGTCTTCCAGGGCTGCCGAGGAAGTTCCTCCTTGGGGTTTTTGTTTTTGAGAGTTGCAGCTTCCCCTTGGCCCAGGCACAGCTGCTGGGGCCGTTGGTAGAACTGACAGGAAGGGGCGGGGCCCTTCCTGTGGCGCCTGCCGAGCTGTGGTCGCCACCCCCGCCCCCAAGGGCCCTCTTTGTGAGCAACCTGTTTTGGCTGTCCCCTAAGATCCTCCTCCAGTGCCCTCATTTCACCAGCCGCTGCTGCAGACCTGGCCCACAGGGCAGGCTTGGGTTGGGGTGGGCCTCAGGGAAGCCGGGCTACAGGCGCGCGGGGCTCTGATCTGGGCTTCAGAGAGCAGGATCTCAGCTCTGAAGTGGGAGTGGCTTGGCCTGGCCAGATCAGGCCCTGGAGGTCAGTCTTGGGGAGTCAGTATATCAAGAAGCCAGTTTGGGTCCCTGGCCTGTGCTGTGTGACCTCGGGCACATCGCTTCACATCTCTGAGCTTGCTGGTGTCCTCACCTGGGAGTTAGGACTCAGAAGCCCTGCTGCCTCGGACTGTTGGAGGGCCGGATGAGGCAGCCTTGCCCACTGGGAAGCCCAGGTCACAAGTTACTCAAGGCCAGGCCGCCCTCACCGGAGGTGACGGCCGTGTGCTCTGGCAGCGGTGCCCAGGCAGTGCCCCCAAAGCGGCATGGAAATCGCCCAGCGCAAGCCTGGTCCCCATGTGAGGCTGGAGGGAGTGGGCACTGCCCTTACCTCTGCTTTGAACCTTCAGTGCTGCTCTGGGGCCAGGCCTCAGGCCCCCATTCCCTTGGAGGGGTGAGACCTGGGGGGGCTCCTTGGAGCCCCTCCCGTAGCTTGTCCCACCTCTTACCTTCCCCAGTCACCTCCCGCCTGTCTTTCCCAGGACCTCGCATCGGGTAGAAGAGCCCCAAGTTCCACTCACGCCCACCTGACAGAGCCCTCTGCACTCTGTTTCTGTAACTGTCTCTCGGGGCTGCTGTGAAAATCAGCCAGATACGGAGGGGCACCACATGGGGGGGTCCAGGGAGAGGCCGCCCTGGGAGACTGCCTCCCCCTGCTGTGCTCTGGCCTGACCCAGGTGGCTCAGCAACTGCACAGCCTGTCCGGTGGGCGTGTCGCCCTCGAGCAGCGGGTGCAGGCCCTGGACTGCAGCCGAGGGTGGGCAGCCAGAGCCGGCCCGAGCCTCTGCCTCCCCAGAGTGCCCATCACATTCCAGCCAGCACCCGAGGAAGCAGATTCTGGAAGGGGTGGAGATGCAGGTGCCCCTCCCCCAGAAGTGAGAATCTTCAGTTGGTGGCAACTTTGGAGGCCACCTTGCCCAGGCCCTGCCTAGGGCAGAGACCACCTCTGCCTCCTCGTTGGCCAGTTCTGCCCACACATCCCCCCGTGATGGGAAGTCACGCTCCAAGGGCTGTGGCTCCGTGTGACCCGACACCCTTGCTTTCAGGGTACCTGCTCTTCTGAAACACCTAGAGGAGGCCAAGCCCTTGGTGGAGTTCTATGAGGAGGTGAGGCCCCTGCTGCCTGGAGAGAGGGGAGGGGGCTGGGTTGACTCTGCAAGCGCCTCCATGTCACCTGTGGGCATCTTGTCCCCTAGATCAAGAAGTACGAGAAGCTGGAGACAGAGGAGGAGCGCTTGGCTCGCAGCCGGGAGGTCTTCGACACCTACATCATGAAGGAGCTGCTGGCCTGCTCCCATGTGAGTGCCCCAGCCAGCTTGTCCTCGGGCCCAGACCCAGCTGCCGGCCCATAGCGGCCTGGGCGTTGGGATGGGATGCAAGGACCCTGCGGAGAGTTCACAGCCACCTCTGTCTTCCCCAGCCCTTCTCGAAGAGTGCCACTGAGCATGTCCAGGGCCACCTGGTGAAGAGACACGTGCCTCCGGATCTCTTCCAGGTGTGTACTGGGCCTAGTCCCTGCTGCCTCCCGACCCAGCCAGGGTCACCCTTGGGCGGCTGAGGTCACGGAGCCTTGTCAGCTCCTAGTCTGGCTCAGTCACCAACCTCCAGCTTCCTCCCTTAGCCATACATTGAAGAGATTTGTCAGAACCTCCGAGGGGACGTGTTCCAGAAATTTATCGAGAGGTGAGAGCAGACACATGTGGGAGGGGAAGAGGAGGAAGAGCTGCTCTGAGAGGGTGTGGACGGTGTGCAGGAGAAAAGCCAGCCCGCTTCGGGCCCGGGGCATGCGGGTCCTGGGCCCCACTAACGGCCCTGTGCAGACACCCCTCAGAGGTCGGACAGGCTCCCGGCTGTCACTTCCTACACGCTCCCGTCCTGCCCTTCTTAGCACCGGGCATCACCGAGTCTGTCCCAGGCGATTCTCCAGGGAGTGAGGGACCACCTAAGTGTGTTTCCTTCTTGTGGCCTGTTTAGCACCTTGCCAGGCCCGTCTAGGCTGAGAAGCATCAGGGTGACGGTAGGGGTGGGCACAAAAGGACACAGTGTCCTCTGTGGCCAGAGCTGGCTTGGTGGGAGGGAGCTGTAGGCCGACTTCAGCTTGATGTAAAGAACAGCTTTCTGAGGGTCCCAGCTGCGCAGCCGTGGAGTGGGAGCCTCGGGGAATGAGTGCTGTGTCGCCGGGGGCGTGCAAGCAGGGATGAGATGAGCACTGTCAGAGCTGTGGTAGCAGGAGGTCAGGATCAGACCGGAGGGCCTCTTCTCCGGGCTTATCTTCTCCAAGCTTATCCACCACCTGACGGCAGGAGGCCAGGCTCCACCTGGGCCAGTGCTATGCCTAGGCAGTCCAAGAGGGGACACTGAGGCTCGGGACCCCAGGCAGTGGCCATGATATGGGGTAGGCTTGCACCCGGCATCATTTTGCCCGCTTTCTGAAGCTCTTTGGACCCCTGGGTTCTTCTCTTATAGCGATAAATTCACACGGTTTTGCCAGTGGAAGAATGTGGAGCTCAACATCCACGTGAGTGGGCTGTGGCTGTGGAGGACTGTGCTCCCTCCCTCCCTGCTGCCCTCCCCAGGGAGCCGGGCACCGAGGCTTGGTCAGGGCTGGAGAGGGCAGGGCATTCTGCCCTTCGGCCCCCAGGCGGTGTTGGGGGGGGGTGGGGGTGGGAGGTCCATGCCGGGATCCCAGTGGGGGTGGCTCGGGGCAGATAAGTGCATATGCACCCCCCTATGGGACTGGCCCCCTGCTGCCTGGGTGTCTTTGCCCCGAGGCAGGGCCCAGGCAGCCCACAGTGACCCCTGCTGTTGCCACACCCACAGCTGACTATGAACGACTTCAGCGTGCACCGCATCATCGGGCGAGGGGGCTTCGGCGAGGTCTACGGGTGCCGGAAGGCCGACACGGGCAAGATGTGAGCGCCGGCTCGGAGCCAGTGTCGAGCGGGAGGCCTGGAGGAAGGGAGGGCTCCCAGGGATGTCCGTGGGGATCGGGGCCCCCAGGTACCAAGGGAGCAAATCTCTGCGGAGGGCTCCTGGTTCCATCCGTCCCGTGGGCGTGCGCCTCGCCCCACAGGCCCCAGAGCCCCTGACTCAGCAGCACCTGCCCCTGCCGCCTGTCCGTCTGGACGCTGATGCATCTTAGGCTTGTCGCCGTGTCCGGTCTTCACTGCAGGAGCCCCGAGGACAGCGCCCCGCCCCTGCTGCCCCCCAGATGCAGCCCCGGGCTCTGCATTGAAGGTGCGTGTGCACTGACTGACCGACCGCCCCTCCCCTCCCCCACCAGGTATGCCATGAAGTGTCTGGATAAGAAGCGCATCAAGATGAAGCAGGGGGAGACCCTGGCCCTGAACGAGCGCATCATGCTGTCCCTCGTCAGCACTGGGGTGAGCCGGGAGGGCCCGGGCTGGTCACTGCCGCAGCCTTTGGTTGCAGAGCCGGGCGCGGCCCGCTGACCGCCCCTCCCGCGCCCTCCTAGGACTGCCCGTTCATCGTCTGCATGTCGTACGCGTTCCACACGCCAGACAAGCTCAGCTTCATCCTCGACCTCATGAACGGTGAGTGCGTGGCCTGGCCCCAGTGGACCCTGGGGCGGGGGGCCGGCCAGGGAGCTGAGCTGCCTCTGCGGGGCTGCCTCCCTCAGGCGGGGACCTGCACTACCACCTGTCCCAGCACGGGGTGTTCTCCGAGGCCGACATGCGCTTCTACGCAGCTGAGATCATCCTGGGCCTGGAGCACATGCACAACCGATTCGTGGTCTACCGGGACCTGAAGGTGAGGCCCCGGCCCCTCCCTGCCCGCAGCGCGACTGGCACAGGGCCTTCCGGGACAGGCCGGCCGGCTGCTCCCTCCCTCACCCTCCCCACCACCGAGCCATTTTCCTAACTCGGGTTTTGTCACTGGGGGATGGAGGAGAAGACCCTGCCTGGGGCCTCGTCCCCAGACACCCTAACCCTCTAGGGTGACCTGACCCTAGCTGGCATCTTGCCTGGCCAGACCCTGTCCTGAGCCGCCCTGGGGGCAGCTCACTAGGCTTCCTCCACAGCCAGCCAACATCCTTCTGGACGAGCACGGCCACGTGCGCATCTCAGACCTGGGCCTGGCCTGCGACTTCTCCAAGAAGAAGCCCCACGCCAGCGTGTGAGTGCCCGGCCCCCCACTCTCCCTTCCTGCACCCTCTGCCCGGCCCGCTCATGGCCTCCTTGCTTCCACAGGGGCACCCACGGGTACATGGCCCCCGAGGTCCTGCAGAAGGGCGTGGCCTACGATAGCAGTGCTGACTGGTTCTCCCTGGGCTGCATGCTTTTCAAGTTGCTGCGGGGGTAAGTGGGCTGTCCCAGGTGGGCGGTGGGAGGGAAGAGAGAGGACCTCTTCTCCAGTCCAGGTAGCAGCCTAGGGGAGGGGAGCCTACAGCTGCCTGGGTGTTAGGGCAGCACCGTCCCTGGCTTTAGATGAGGATCATTGCTGCTGCCTGCCTCAGTTTCCCCATTCCTGTCCTCTGACCTTGTGCCTCTTGTCTAGGCACAGCCCCTTCCGGCAGCACAAGACCAAAGATAAGCATGAGATTGACCGCATGACATTGACAATGGTGAGTGTAGGGAGGCTGGGTGGAGTCCACGGGGGGCACGGTGGGGCTGGGGTCTCCTGTGTGTGTCAGGGTCCTGGACTCTTGGTTCTCACCAACTAACAACAAACTCTGGCCACTCATCCTTACTCTGGCCTCCTGCCCCAGAACCTCCCCATCCCTGTGTTGTCAGAACAAATATGCCTGCTGGGGTGAGTGAGGAAGCTGGGCGCTGTCTCTCTCTCTGCTGGGGGCCAGGACTCTTCTTCGGCCCCTGCCAATGTCCGCTCCTCCCTGCAGGCTGTGGAGCTGCCCGACTCCTTCTCCCCTGAGCTCCGTTCCCTGCTGGAGGGACTGTTACAGAGGGACGTCAACCGGAGACTGGGCTGCCTGGGCCGAGGGTGAGTGCGGGCCCACTGTCCTGGGCCACTGTCCCAGGCCGCCCTCCCTCCATGCCACTAGGCCGGCCGGAGGATGAGGCCTGTGTCCCATCACCCGAGCCCCCTCCTAGTGCCAGCCTCCTTTGAGGAGCTCACGGGCTGGGGCATGACCAGCCCCATCCAGTGTTCTCAGGGGGCAGGGCTGCCTGGGGTCACAGCTGCTGGAGCTGGCTGGGGCCGGCTTCCAGAAGGGACCCCTGTAACAAAGAAGGTGATGATAATGATGATGACAAGAGTTTTTGGTATTTATTAAACATTTACTAAGTGCCGGGCATGATGTTGCAAGATTTACAAATGTGAAAACTCACAGCAGCCCTGTGGTGTGGGAACTGTCGCTCTCCCCGTTTTAGAGATGAGGAAACAGGCTCAAGTTTAAGGAACTTGCCCAAAGTGACGGAGCCAAAGAATGGCTGCCCTGGGAGTTAGCCTGGGCCACCAGCTTCAGCGCCCAGATGTGGCCCCGGGCCTGATGCCCCGCATCTCCCCACAGGGCCCAGGAGGTGAAGGAGAGCCCCTTCTTCCGCTCCCTGGACTGGCAGATGGTCTTCTTGCAGAAGGTACCAGCCCGGGTTGGGGCGAGGCGGGCGCCCCAGAGCCCCTGCCCGGTACTGACGCCCAGCCTGTGTTCTGCTGCAGTACCCTCCCCCGCTGATCCCCCCTCGAGGGGAGGTGAACGCTGCTGACGCCTTTGACATTGGCTCCTTTGACGAGGAGGACACAAAGGGAATCAAGGTACTGGGCCTGCCCCGGCCTCTCCCACCTGAGCCCTGATCCTGGCCTGTCAGGCTCTGTCAGCGGCTGGGCCTCGGGCTCCTCCTCCCCAAACATGCCTGGCGTGGGCGCGGGGGGCTGCTGGACCAGACCCCCTGCCTGGGAGCCCTGGGGCTGGGCAGGCCCGTGGCTGATGGATGTCCCTGCCCTGTCTGCTCGCCGAAGTTGCTGGACAGTGACCAGGAGCTGTACCGCAACTTTCCCCTCACCATCTCCGAGCGGTGGCAGCAGGAGGTGGCGGAGACGGTCTTCGACACCATCAATGCCGAGACGGACCGAATGGAGGCCCGCAAGAAAACCAAAAACAAGCAGTTGGGCCATGAGGAAGGTGAGGGTTCGCGGCTGCCGGGGGCACCCACTGCTCACTTTAGAGACAAGAGACAGGCTCAGGTTTCGGGAAGCCACCCGAGGTCACAGCCAGCGCCGCCGAAGCCGGATTCAGAGCCGGGCGGGCCTGGCTGAGTCCGCCTCTCGCTGTCTTGCGTCAGACTACGCCCTGGGCAAGGACTGCATCATGCACGGCTACATGTCCAAGATGGGCAACCCCTTCCTGACCCAGTGGCAGCGGCGGTACTTCTACTTGTTCCCCAACCGGCTGGAGTGGCGGGGCGAGGGCGAGGCCCCGGTAAGAAGCGGGCTGGGGGCTGGGAGCCCGAGAGGTCGGTGGCCGGTGCCGCGTCCTCACCGCCCCTCCCGCCGCTCCCGCCCCGCAGCAGAGCCTGCTGACCATGGAGGAGATCCAGTCGGTGGAGGAGACGCAGATCAAGGAGCGGAAGTGCCTCCTGCTCAAGATCCGCGGCGGCAAACAGTTTGTGCTGCAGTGCGACGTGAGTGGGGCCGGGGCCGGGGG
>NW_024424786.1:41877918-41937036 GCF_017311325.1 Ursus maritimus
CCCCCCCCCCCCCCCCCCCCCCCGGCACTGCAGAGTGACCCTGAGCTGGTGCAGTGGAAGAAGGAGCTGCGCGATGCGTACCGCGAGGCCCAGCAGCTGGTGCAGCGCGTGCCCAAGATGAAGAACAAGCCTCGCTCGCCCGTCGTGGAGCTGAGCAAGGTGCCGCTGGTCCAGCGCGGCAGCGCCAACGGCCTCTGACCCGCCCGCCTTTTATAAACCTCTAATTTATTTTGTCGAATTTTTATTATTTGTTTTCCCGCAAAGCGGAAAAGGTTTTATTTTGTAATTATTGTGATTTCCTGTGGCCCCAGCCTGGCCCAGCCCCCAGGGGGGGCCCCGCTTGCCTTGGCTCCTGCTGCCACCAACCCAGCCACTGTCCAGCTGCCCTCAGCCCTGACCCTCCAGGGGCTTCCCCTCCCAGTGTCTTCCTGTGGGGGGGGGGAGAAGGGGGGAGCAGCAGCCCCGGCAGCCCTCCTGGCCCTTCCCTGGGGATGATGCCACACCACATTGTGCCCCCTCAGGCTCTGGGCTGTGCTCTGAGGGTGGCCCATCATCCCCTACCCCGGGGGAGGCCGCAGCACAGGGATACTACTTGAATTTTCCCACCACAGCCCCTCCTGCGCCAGGGGCACAGTCCTGCACTGTCCTGTCCTCCAGCTGTTTGGTGGAGGAGGGGCCCATGATCTCCCTGACGGCAGGGCCTTGCCACCGTGACTTGAGCTCCTGTGCCCTTGCTCGGGAAGAACCCCTGTGTCACTGGCTGCCTCCATCCCCACAGTCTGCGGACACCGAGGGGCTCGAGCAGGAGGGTGGCATTGGCAGCAGGTCCCGCTGCCCACCCTGCAGTCCCCCCTTCCTCCCACCCCAAGCGCCCGGGCTCAGGGACCACAGAAAGGCAGCTGTGGGCTGTGTTACAACTGGCCTCGCCTGGCCCCAAGGGCCCCTGGTCGCCTGGGCTGGGCCAGGCCTCATCTGCCCAGGACCAGAGGGGACCAGCCTGGACAGGCCGGGCAGCACAGCAAGAGGGGCCAGGTGGGGCCAGCCCTCGCCACCCCTGGCCGGTCAGTGTGCCCCCCGGGCTGTCCAGCCTCACCGCCCCATGTCCTGTCAGTGCCACTGCCCAACGGGGCGCCACCCCACCCGCCGCATGCCCCCTTGTGCCAGTCGCGCTGCCGTGTGTGGTGTCGCGCCCTCTCCCCCTGGGGCTGGGTTGGCGCACCCTCCCCTCCCATCTACTCACTCCCCGGGGCATTCCTTTGCCGATTTTTGAATGTGATTTTAAAGAGTGGAAAACGAGACTATGCGTTTTTATAAAAAATGGTGCCTGACTTGGCTGTGTCCGATTCTTTTGTGCCCAGTGACCGTTTTCAGCTATCACTGGGCCGGGGCCTGAGGGGAGAGGGTCTTGGTGGCACTGAGTCCCCTCCGTGGCCACGGCAGGCATCCGGGGCCAGCCTGCCCTGGCCCAGCCCCTCCCCGGAGTGGGATGGGGCTCCACGACTCTGCCCCTGCCCCCAGCTCATCCTCCCACCCTAGGGGAGCAGAAGGAGTCTTCTCCCCACTGTCCAGAGAAGCAGGAAGAGGTGCCTGCAGTTCGGTGCTTGGTGTCCCATGTGGACTGGCTGATTGAGCACCCTGGCTGGCCAGGCACTGTGCTGAGGACACCCTCTGGGCAGTCAGACAAGCACATCTGCCCTTGGGGTCACACGGCAGCCTGTGGGCCCTTGGACCTCCCTGGCTTTAGCCTCTTTTGCCTTGCTGTGCCGCCCCCTGTAGGGGTCCCTGAGGCCTGAGGAATACCCCGGTATTGGGCCTCTACCTGGAGGCTCTGCTCAACTTCGGTTCCCCCGTGCCCTTGCCCTTGAGGCCCCTTTGGGGGATGTCCGTTGCTGTCCACTCCATGCAGGGCTCTGCTGGGCAGGGCTGAGGGGCCTACATGCAGAGCACAGCATGGTGGGTGGAGAAGGTGGGCTGCTGGGCGTGGAATGCTCTGGAGGTAGAGACTGAGACTTAGGAGGGAAAGGCCTTTGAGCTGGGCCTGCAGCATTGGGGTGGGGAGTTGGGGGAGAATGTTCCTGATGCTAGGAATGGCCAGGCAGTCAGGAGTGGCTTAGGTTAGGAGCACTGTGGGAAGGAGCCAGCCTGGGGGGCCCTGAAAACCTGGCCCAGAGCCCGGGGTGCACTTAGTGACGAAGATGCAAATGGACGTGGGTTCTGAACTTGGATAGGCTCTGGGAAGTCCCTGAAGGCTCTGGACAGGCTGGGTGATGAGGGTGGGTCGTAGAACAAGTCTCTGATAGATGCCCAAGATGCAGGGAGGGAGGCAAAGGATAGGAGGCAGTGAGACAGGCTAGGGGGCACTGCTTCTGTCCGGGGGAGAAATGCAAAGAGAGGAAGAACACAGCCCACCAGGAATGGGCCCCACTTGGGTCGGGAGATAGGAGTCCAAGAGGGCCCACAGGGAGGTCTATGGCATATTCAGAGTTAGGACAGCCAGGGAGTGCAGCCTGGGGGAAAGAGGGTGAATGTGACCAGATCTGGTTTTAGGTAATGCTCATGGGATAGCATGGAACACCGGGGCACAGAGATGTCCCAGAGGGAGCTGAAATGCAGTCCTGGGGATGGTGTCAGGGTGACAGTAGAAACAGGCTTTCAGCAGAGGGGCAGCCCTGCTTGGGGGTTGGAGAGGGAGAAGGGGTCCTAGAATAGGGCTGAGAAGGCAGTGGAATTAGGACTAACGCCGGTGGAGAGTCATGTTCAAGGCTGCAGAAATCAGGAGGGGCCCAGCCAGAGAACGTGCCCTTACATTTGGGTTGAAGAAGCTGGGGGAGGGGAGAGCCCTTTTCAAGGAAGATGGAGGCTAGAGAGGGCTGCGGCGGGGTAGGGTGGCCTGGTGTCCAGTTTTGGACGTTCAGAGGCCTTCGAGCTGCTCTAGAGCCAAGGACTTCACAGTGACCTGATGACACCACAGGGCGGAGTGGCAAAGTGCTCCCAGATAGCACGGGAGCCACCTGCCCACAGTGAGAAGGCAGGCTTCACGGCAACCAGGCCCTCCCAGCCCAGAGACTCAGCTCAACCTTCTAGATCAAAATATGTAGTTAGGTATTTTACCAATAGGGAGACGGAGACCAGAGGGTCAGCCTTGGCCAAGCCTGGCGGCTGCCTCACCAAACCCCAGGCTGAGGCTAGGGTAACAACGACGGAGCTCAGGCGGCTGAGGCCTGCACCCTAGTTCCGGTGTGGGTGGAGGGGCTGGCCCTGATTTCGAAACTCTCCTTCCTTTCCTGACACTGGCAGCAAAGTGCAGCCTCTGCAAAAGGAATCTGTGGGGTGGGTGAAGGCAGCCATTTACGGTGGACAGTCCACTGGGAGAGGTCTGACTCCAGCCAACCCCACCGCCCCCATTCCCCAGTGCTCCCATCCGTGACTCCAGTGACCCGGCGGGGCCATCTCTTTGCACGGCTGGGCCAAGCCCGTCATGAGGCGACCACTAGACGCACTGGCCCAGGTCCCTGGGGAAGGTGCTTTACGAGAAGCTGGCCAGCACTTAGGGACATCTCGGAGATGATGGGAAGGGGAGGCAGGGTCTCCCACCTCGGCCGCCCTCACAGGCACAGCCGGTACCCGCGGGGCCTGGGGTATGAAGGCCGGGGCATGGGTTGGTGGCCGCCGCAGAAACGCGGATAAACCCTAGGGCTGCAGGAGCGCGGCCAGTAGAGCACGCACGCGCACACGCGCGCGTACACGTCCCAGAGGCGCAGGCCCCGCCCCTGGCCGAACCGCCCCGCCCCCGGACTCCTTCCTTCCTTTTCCGGACCCGCAGGCGGGGATCTGAGCTGAGCCTGGGGCGCCCCCTGCAGGCTGCGGGCGGAGCTGTAAGCCAGGCCCCGCCCGCCAGCCCGCCCCCGGGATCCAGGCCCAGCGGAGGCCGGGGTCCCCGAGACGCGGGCCCTGGCTCCTTCCCCGGCGCGCGTGGTTACCAAGGCGACTGAGCGGGTCCCCCGCCAGCGCCCGGCGGGTGCGGGCCCGGCTGCGGTTGCCATGGCTGCGAGAGGCAAGGGACTGCGCGGCCCGACGCCCCGCCCCGCCCCGGCGAGCCCCGCCCGCCCGGCCCGCCCGGCCCGCCCTCCATGCCGCCTGCGCCGCCGCCGCCGCCGCCACTGCCGCCCGGCGCGGGCTGCGGTGGGCGCAACTCCGCGCGGCGCGGAGCGGAGGCGAAGGGGCTGCGCCAGGTCTGAAGCCGAGGTGGGGCCGGGTCGCCCCCGCCGCGCCCGCCCTCCCTCCCGCGATGCGGCGCTGAGGCCCAGCATGGCCGGCCCGGGCCCCACCTTCCCGCTGCACCGGCTCGTCTGGGCGAACCGGCACCGCGAACTGGAGGCCGCGCTGCACAGCCGCCAGGTGAGACCCACCGGGCACCCGGGCTGTCCTCCGCGCAGCCCACTCAAAGCCGTGGTCTCCCTCCTGGAGGCCGCCCGGCCTGAGCCGAAGCCCGGGTCACCTGCCCCTCTCGCTTGAGCCTCTGGCCTCGGTTTCCAGCGCTGGGCCTTGCCCCGCCCGTCTGCCCGCTTCACACTGCATCCAGCCCCCGAATTCGCGCCACACCGTCCCTGAGCCAGGCTGAGGACAAGCAACCTGGTTCTGGTCCCCAGGCCCCTCCAAACTCTTGACATCGCAGCTGCACCTCTGCCTGAGCAGGCCCCACCGCCGGACCCCCAGCTCTCTTCCTGGCCTAAGGCAGGAGAGGTGGGCCCGCCCTTCCCACCTCCTCCCTCCCCTCTCCTATGAGGACACAGAGGCCGCCCTCAGCCATTTCCATGGCCTGGCTGCTGTCTTTATTTCCCACGATGACGCTCAACCATGTTCAGCCTAGTGGCCTTCTTGCTTCTCTTTACTTGCCCTGTGCTGAGTGTCCCCTCTTCCCCAGCACGACATTGAACAGGAAGACCCCCGGGGGCGCACTCCCCTGGAGCTGGCCGTGTCCCTGGGGAACCTGGAGTCTGTGAGAGTCCTCCTTCGACACAATGCCAATGTGGGCAAAGAGAGCTGCCAGGGCTGGGCAGGTACTGCAGAGGGCAGAGGGGCTCCCCTGAGGCTGGCAATGGGGTTGGTGCGCGGCAGTGAGTGGCCAGGCCTGGGGCCATCGACAGAGCTCCCCTCAGCAGCCTGGTGCCCCTAGTCCTGCAGGAGGCAGTCAGCACTGGGGACCCCGAGATGGTACAATTGGTGCTCCAGTATCGGGACTACCAGAGGGCCACGCAGAGGCTGGCTGGCATTCCGGAATTGCTCAACAAACTCCGCCAGGTACAGCAGGGGACAGAGGTGAGGTGTGGCCAGTAAGGAGGGGTGGGGAGCCATGTCAGGGGGCTGTGACAGGCTGCATGGGGGTCACTAGTCACCCGCCACCGCTCAGTCTGGGCAGCATGCTTTCCCATCGCTGTCGACGATATCCGCCCCCCTCGCCCCCCGACCCCAGTCCAGGGTCATGTAGGAAAGAGGAGTCCAGGCCCACATGGGTGAGATGGGGCCCTTTAGGAGGAGAGCCAGTGCCGACATCAGGGGTCCCTCATACCAGAAATCGCCACAGAACTTCAGATGTGGGCCTCCTGGTGAATGCCTGTCTCCTGGTGGGAGAGTTTCATCTGACTTAGCGGGTGTGGCCTAGTGCCTCTGAGTACCTGTCTGTCGTCCTCAAGCATGAGGGGCAGGGCCAGAGGGGGTCATTGTGCCCTCTTTACAGATGAGGACTCTGGGACCCAGGGGGAGCAAGAAGTTCCCCTTGGGGCCCCTCAGCAGGCTAGTGGCCAGGGGGAGCCAGGGGGAGACAAACCTCCAGGCTCCCAGATACTTATACTCTGATTATTCCAAGACTTTTTTAGGGCCCCACTTAGCCCACCCTTTTTCCTGGGTGGGGTTTGGTTGTAGTGGGGGCATAGCTGGGACATAGCACTTTAAGACTTGCTGATCCCAGGTGGGCCCTGACAGGTGCTCTGGTCTATTCCAGGCCCCCGATTTCTACGTGGAGATGAAGTGGGAGTTCACCAGCTGGGGTGAGTGAGGACCTCTTGGCTTCTAGGGGCGGGAGGGATCTAGGGGAAGAGCCATGGTGACCCCCACACTCCCCGCAGTGCCCCTCGTGTCCAAGATGTGCCCCAGCGACGTGTACCGAGTGTGGAAGCGGGGGGAGAGCCTGCGGGTGGACACCAGTCTCCTGGGCTTCGAGCACATGACCTGGCAGCGCGGCAGGAGGAGCTTTATCTTCAGGGGCCAGGGTGAGCTCTGGGGGACTCACTGTGGGCATGAGGCAGGCCGAGCCCCCCACATTCTCCTGTGGCCTGTGAGGACAGCGCTGTTCTTTTTCTCTACTTTGTGGAAATGGCGGCTGAGGGTGGAGGGGACCCAGGGGCTGGGGCCTCACCCACTTAGCAGCAGGTGGTTGAGGACACCATGGGCCCCCCTCCCCCGCCGTCTGGGGGCCTAGCACTGACTTGTGCCCCTCACGCACCCGTGCCGGTGGCAGAGGCAGGAGCCTTGGTGATGGAAGTGGACCACGACCGGCAGGTGGTGCACACCGAGACGCTGGGGCTCGCCCTGCTTGAGCCCGAAGCGCTGCTGGCCGCCATGCGGCCCAGTGAAGAGCACGTGGCCAGTCGGCTCACCTCTCCTATTGTCTCCACCCACCTGGACACACGCAACGTGGCCTTCGAGAGGTCGGTGGGGGCCCGGCCACACCGTGGGTCCCGGTTCAGGCCTCCGGGAGGGTGAGCCGCTCACAGAGGCTGCTCAGGTTGGGGCGGGGGTCCCTGCAGGCCCAGCGTCCCACCCAGACCGCCTGCGGGTCCCGTGGCCACCTTCGGGCCCCAGCATGTCAGTCCGAGGGCAGCTGTCTTCCTGGGGAGGAGGCTAGGTCAGGGGCCCGGTGTCTTGACTTCTGCCCTCATGCGTTTTCCCACCACCACAAGGATTTAGGCTGTGGTTCAGGGCAGCTCTTTGCCCCAGTGTGGGTGTCTCAGTAGTATGGCTGTTTCCACCTTTGTGGGTAGCCTAGGAATCTGACTCTTCCGGCCAGGCTGTTCTTCCTCCAACAACATACGTCCCAGTTCCTGGAACAGACTTCAGAAATACCTTTTTGAAAAAAACAAAGAAACAAGCACCTTTACTGGAATATAATTTTGTATACCGATCAGTTCACCTCCTTCGAGTGTACGATTCAGTGCTTTTTGGCGTGTTCGCAGAAATACCACTGTCACCACAGTCAACTTGAGAACGTTGTCATCACCCCAACAAGAAATCCAGTAGCTACCAACTCCCGTGCCCTCACCCCCTTCCCCAGCCCTAGGCAACCACGGATTGACTTTCTCTATAAATCTCCTTATTCTGGACTCTCCCGTGACCGGACTCATACGATATGTGGTCTTGTGCGGCTTCTTTCACCGAGAACGTTTTCAGACTTCATGCAGGTTGTAGTGTTTAACTGCCCCGTTCCCTGGATGGCTGTCCAGCGCATGCCCAGCTCACATTTTGTTTCTTCACTCACCTGCTGACGGACGCTAGGATCGTTTCCACCTTTTCCTTTATGAATGGTGTTTCTGTAAACATTAGTATACGAGGTTTTGTGTGGACCTAAGTTTTCATTTCTCTCAGATGTATACCTGGGAGTAGAGTTGCTAGGTCATATGGTAACCAGATGTTAATTGTCTGAAGAACTGCCAGACCGTTTACCAGGGGGCTGCAGCATTTTCCATCCCCCCCCCCCCGAGCAGTGTATGAGGGTTCCAGTTCCTTCATGTCCTCACCAACATTGGTGTCCATTTATTTATTTTTGGATTATAACGCCCCTAGCGGGTGTGAGAAGTGGTATTTCACTGTGGTTGTGACCTGCATTTCCTTAATGATGAACGATGGGGAGCATCTTTCCATCTGCCGATTGGCCACTTATAGCTCTGTTTTTGGAGACGTATTTATTCAGATCCTTCGCGCATTTAAAAAACTGGGTTGTCCTTTCATTTTTGAGTCGCAGGAGTTCCTAATATATTCTAGATCTAAGTCCCTTCTCAGGTATATGGTTTGCAAATATTTTCTCCCGTTCCGTGGGCTGAGTTTTCACTCTCTTGAACGTGTCCTTCGAAGCACGTGTTTTTAATTTTCATGAAATACAATTTATGTATTTTTTCATTTTGTCACCTGTGCTTCTAGTGTCATATCTAACAGTATTTTGTCAAGTCCAAAGTCACAAAGATTTTCCCCTGTGTTTTCTTCTGAAGGTTTTATAGGTTTAGCTCTTACATTTCGGTCTTTGACCCGTTTTGAATTAACATTTGTGTAGGTGTGAGGAAAGCGTCCGACTTCATTATTTTGCAGGTGATGACCCACTTGTCCCAGCAGCGTTTGTGCAGAAGACTGCTCTTTCCCCATTGAATGGTCTTGGCACACTTGTGGGAAATCAGTTGACCACAGATGTATGGGTTTATTTCGGGACTCTCAGTTCTGTTCCGTTGACCTATATGTCGGTCCTTGTACCAGTACCACACTGGCTTAGTAAGTGTCGCCTTGTGGTAAGTTTTGAAATCGGAAAGCGTGAGTCTTTGACTTTGTTCTTCTTGCTCAGGATTATTTTGGGTATTCACGGTCCCTTGCAATTTCATAGGAATTCCAGATCCGGTTTGTGAATTTCTACAAAGAAGTCATCAGGTGGGATTCTGGTAGCGTTTGTGTTGAATCTGTAACTCAGCTTGGGGCATATTGTCATCTGGACAGTGTTGAGTGTCTTCTGCCATGAGCATGTGATCATTTCCCACTTACTTAGGTCTTTAATTTTTTTCTTAATATTGTCATTTATAGCTCTAAATTTCCCTCTGACCACTGCTTTACCTGCATCTCACAAGTTTTGAGTATTGTATCTTTATTTCCACTTATCTCAAAGCATTTTCTTTCTCTTTTGATTTATTCGTTGACCCTTTGGGTTTTTTTTAGGAGTGTGTTTACTTTCCACACATTTGTGAAGTTTCCCAAATCTTTATTCTGTTATTGATTTCTTATTTCATTCCCTTGTGGTTGGAAAACATACTTTGTATGACTTTTCTCCTTTCAGTTTTATCGAGGCTTCTTTTATGGCCTAGCATATGGTCCATCCTGAAGAACGTTCCATGTGCACCTGAGAAGCATGTGCGTTCTGTTGTTGTTGGGTGGAATGTTCTAAGAAAGTCTGTTAAGTCTGGTTTATAGAGTTGTTCTTCTGTTTCCTTGTTGATCCTTTGTCTCCTTGTCCCATCCATTATCAAAAGTGGGGTATTGATGTCTTGCAGCTGTTATTGTTGAATCAGACACACTTTTATTCTAGAAAGTTTCAAAATGTACGAAAGAAGAGAGAATAGTTAGAATGTCCTCATCGCCCAACTTCAACACTTATCGATGTTCTGTCAATCTTGTTGAATCTATCCTTCCTTGCTTTTTTCTTTTTTTCTCTGGATTTATTTTATTTTATTTTAGAGAGGGAGAGAGAGGTGGGGGGAGGGGCAAGAGGGCAAGAGAGAATCTTAAGCAGGCTTCACATCTACCTTGGAGCCCCATACGGGGCTCGATCTCATGACCCTGAGATTGGAGCTGAGCTCAAATCAAGAGTCGGATGCTCAACTGACTGAGCCCCCCAGGCGCCCCTTCCCTGGACTTTTTTTTTTTTTTTTTTTTTTTTTAATTTGAGAGAGAGAAAGCACAAGCGGGGGAGGGGTAGAGGAAGAGGGACAAGCAGACCCCCACACACACACTGAGCAGGGCTTGATCCCAGGACCCCGGGATCATGACCTGAGCCGAAGTCAGATGCTTAACCAACTGAGCCACCCAGGTCACCCTTCCCTGGACTGTTTTAAAGCACATCCCAGATGTCATATCCCTTTAGCAGTAAATACTTTTGCACATGACTCTAACAGATAAGCATGTTTATAAAACCAGCCCCAACACCATCATCACACCTAACAAAATTAATGAGAACTCCTCAGTACTTTTTCGCCCCCAGTCCCTGTTTGCTGGTCCCCAGCTGTCCAGGCATCCTCTCCAAGGCCCTTGTGTTCCACAGTGGGAAGGCGAATTGGAAGGGGTCTCTGGAAGGGAAGGCTCTGGCTAGGGTCGAGGGGTACGGGTCCTCACGAGCTCCTGTTTGGTCTGTTTCAGGAACAAATGTGGTATCTGGGGCTGGCGGTCTGAGAAGATGGAAACCGTTAGCGGCTACGAGGCCAAGGCAGGAGAGGCTAGTGGTGGGGGCTGGGGTAGGAGACGAGGCCCAGGAACTCCACCGTTTGTCCGTATCCACCCATGTGGAGGAGAGACAGAGTAGCCCATGGGCTCTGGAAGCCCTGTGCGGCCATGGGAACTCACGGGTGCCCGAGTGCCCAGGCCCCGCCGAGCACATTAGGGATCACCCCGGCAAGGGCCCCAACCCAGATTACCGAGACGACACGAGGAGTGCTTTCCCCTCATGACTGAGTCCCCACGGTTCAGACCCTGCCACCTCCTCCATGGTGGGGGGCGAGATCCTGTCTGTCCCTGCAGAGAGGAGGACGTGGGTCCTGTACTGGTGAGGCTGAGTGTGGGGAACAGACTCTGAGCCCTCAGCTCCCCCCATGTTCCCCCTGCTCCCCAGGTCTACAGTGCCACCAATGTGGAGCTGGTGACACGCACTCGCACGGAGCACCTCTCTGATCAGGACAAGTCGAGGAGCAAAGGTAAACCCAGGTGCGCCTGCCTGCTGCCCAGTCACACCATATGCTGGGGTCACCCTGGTCTGGGGTCAGGGCCGCAACGTCTGGGACAAGCTGGAAGGCCTCCCCATTCCCATGTGCTCCGTCTCCCACCCGACAGGAGGCCCCCAGAGTGGGTGGTGGAGGGGGGCAGTCTGAGCCCAAAGTGGCCCAAAGTCTCCTCATGGGCTCCCAACCTTTCTCCTTAGGAGGGAAGACTCCATTCCAGTCCTTCCTCGGGATGGCCCAGCAGCACTCCTCCCACAGCGGGGTGAGCCAGGCCCAGGGGGGTGGGGGCCACTGGCAGGGGGCCGCTGGGCAGGGCCAGGCAGGAACTCCCCTGAACACTAAGTCTGGTCGTGCGGCCCTCCCAGGCTCCTGTGCAGCAGGCCGCCAGCCCCACCAACCCCACAGCCATTTCCCCCAGTGAATACTTCGATCCCAACTTCAGCCTGGAGTCGAGGAACATCGGCCGCCCCATTGAGATGTCCAGCAAAGTACAGAGGTGAGGTCTTAGAGCTGGCTTGGGGACTTCCCTCAGGGACGGGGAACTTGCCTGATCCCCTGAGCCCTGGCAGATTCCTGTCACACATGGGGCCCCCTAGAGTGAGGGACCCACTCACCCAGCTGGCTTCCTGCTAGACTCTCCTCCTTGGGGACAGGAACCAAGTCTGTCTTATCCATGGTTGTTGGCACTCAGCTTGGGGCTTGGCCCAGAGGACTGGTTACTCTTCCCTGGTGAAGGAAGGGAGGGAGGAGGGAAGGAGTGAAGGAGGAAGGAAGGAAGGGGCAGCACTGCCCATTTATGGTTTTCTATTCAATTGAATGAGCTCCTGCTGGAGGCCAGCTTGTGGCAGAGGGGAAGGGCTCACAGCTTGACCATCTCCTGACTCCTGGACTGTGGCCCCAGGAAATGTCTTACCCTCCAAGAGTCTGTTCTCAGTAAAATAACAGTCACACTGGGCCACCTGCTCACAAGGGCACTAGGAGAATCTGATGAGCCATGACATAGAGCTTGCAGCGGGCCCAGCATTGTCCCAGGGACCACGCGTAGATTCAGCACTGAGTGGCGGAGCGGAGATTGGAACCCTGGTAGTCCTGACCTCTGGGCTTTGTTGGACCCCAAAATATGGCAAAATGTGAGGCGCTGGCCGGCTATGGGCAATGGATGAGGCCCTCATTGAAGCCAGCAGCCCGGTCCTGCCCTCTTCATCCAGACGAGTTGAGGCCCCAGCCTGGGCCCAGGGTCTGGAGGGGTGGGGGCAGCAGGGCCAAAAGGACATAAGCTCCTGGGGGAGGCAGGTGGGGACAGCTGAGCAGACAAGAGGGCAGCTCAGGCTTGGCAGAGGGCGTGAGTAAAGGCCGGTGTCCAGGCTGGGTGGGTCTTAGCAGCGGGGCCGCCAAACGCTCCTCGACTCGCATCCTGTGCAGGTTCAAGGCCACGCTGTGGCTGAGCGAGGAGCACCCGCTCTCCCTGGGCGACCAGGTGACGCCCATCATTGACCTGATGGCCATCAGCAATGCTCACTTTGCCAAGCTGCGTGACTTCATCACCCTGCGCCTTCCCCCCGGCTTCCCAGTCAAGATTGGTGAGGGGTGGCCTGGTCTGGGGGCACAGTGGGGGGGCGGGGCTGGGTGCCCTCTAGCCCCGGTGGCTGAGGCTCACTGTCTCCTCACAGAGATTCCCCTTTTCCACGTGCTCAATGCCCGCATCACCTTCAGCAACCTGTGCGGCTGTGACGAGCCCCTGAGCTCGGTGTGGGTGCCGGCCCCCGGCTCTGGCAGCCCGGCATCAGGTACCTCCGTGGGGGCGGGGGGGGGGGCACTCCCTGGTCCCTGAGCCCCGGGGCTGAGTGCAGCCCCTGTCCTGCGCAGGGAGCCCTTTCCCGTGTGAGGTGGACCCCGCCGTGTTTGAGGTGCCCGAGGGGTACAGTGTGCTGGGCGCAGAGCGCAGCGAGCCCCTTCGCGACGAGGACGACGACCTGCTACAGTTTGCCATCCGGCAGAGCCTGCTGGAGTCGGGCGCAGAAGCCGAGCAGGTGGGACGCAGGCAGGGGCCGGCCCCCCTGGGTGCTGGCAGGGGTGGCGGGCGTGACAGCTCCGGGCTCTGCTGCAGGTGACTGTCTGGGAAGCCCTGACCAACACCCGACCTGGTGCCCACCCTCCTCCCCAGGCCGCCGCGTATGAGGAGCAGCTTCAGCTGGAGCGGTGAGGCCCTGTATGACCTACTAGGACGTCTCAGCCTGTCCCGCCCCCAGGACCCTGCCAGCCAGGGGGCCCTTGGCTGGTGGCAGTGGGTCATGGGGAGGTGCTGGTCCTGGGATCCCACGGCCTCTCCAAGGCCACCCTCCATAATCAGCGCTGCCTACCGGCCAAGGCAGCATGAGGACTGGGGAGACCGGGCCCCTCGCCTTGTCCCTTTCCTCTGGTTTCTTGGGTCCCAGCCGCCCTGCCCTTACCCTTGTCCTCGGTAGCCATGACCCCACCCTTAGCCTTCTTCCCCAGCTGAGCACTCACTGGTCTGCCCTCCCTCTCACGCCTTGTCTGGAAGGGCCCTCCAAGAAAGCCTGCAGATGTCCACAGAGCCCAGCGGCCCAGAATCCCCTCACAGGACACCCGCATCCCTGGCCCCCCCAAGCTTTGAGGAGCAGCTGCGCCTGGCCCTGGAGTTGTCTTCGAGGGAGCAGGAGGAGCGGGAACGACGGGGGCAGCAGGAGGAGGAAGACTTACAGAGGATCCTGCAGCTCTCGCTCACGGAGCACTGAGCTCGCGGCCCCCGGGAGGGCCGTCGGGGCTGCTCCCCCACCTGCTTTTGTAACTTATTTATTTATAAACTCTCTGCTGCTAAGCTCAGGGCCTGGAGCCCTGGAGGTGGGCTTGCATTAGAGACCTAGGTGGAAATAAAGAGACTTTCGGCAGCAGGCCTGTTCTCCTCAGTGGGGAGACAAGGTGGGGAGGTGACATTGAGGGGAGACGCTATGGGCAATGGCCGCAGACCTGAGTTTGAATCCTGGCTGTGGCCCCTTTAATTTCCCTGAGCCTCAGTTTCCTCAGCTGTAGAATGAGACCGCCTCCCACTCCCCAGGGCTGTTGGGAGGGTGAAACGCAACCCCATTCAGAGGTCCCTTACAGAGGAGGTGCTCCATAAACACCATTCCCTGGAGCCTGTTCCCCTACCGGAGACCCTGTTCTACCTGTCGAGCCTGTCACTCACCCGCTGTCCCAGAACCCACCTGTGCTCCTGTCCCAGGGGGGGAAGGCTGGGCGCCAGACTACTCCCAGCCAGCTGGGGGGAGCCCGCTGCACCCCAGGCCTGGGTCCCTGCACTGACCCCAGCGTGTTCTGAGTGATTTTGGCCAAGGCCCTTCCCTCTGCTGCGGCTCTGCCCTGCTCACCTCCAAGGCGGCCCTGAGGGTCCCCTGTGAGCCGCAAGCGTTAGTTCTAAATCCCGCCTGATTTCCCCTGAAGCTCCGCATGCTTCCCAATGATTCGTGCAGAGAGTGGAAGCATGAGGGCCAATCAGCAAGGAGAAAGAATTTTGGGCCCCCCCCAACTTAAGACTCACTGTGTGTGTTCCTGTCCAAGAGCTGTGTCCCCAGTCCTGCCTCCCTAGGTCCCATCTCTTCTAGGTAATAGCACGGTTGAGGTCTAAAGCAGAACTCAGGTGACCTAAGTGGGCGGAGCCGAGAGGGCAGGGGCAGGGGCGCCTCCCGGGAGGAGGGACCGAACCCCGGAACGAAGACGGCAAGTTGCGGGACCTCTGGACACTTCCCTCCGGGCAGCGCTCCGCACCTGCGCCCCGCCCCGGGCCCGCCTCCAACGTGTCCGGGGGCGGGGGCGAGGCGGCCGAACAGAGGAGACGCGAAGGGAGGGGCGGCGGCCGCGCCGTGCTGCCTCCGCAGGCCGGGTTGGACGAGTGTCTGGCCCTTTAAGGGCCGCCCCCGAGGAGGTGCCAGGCCCTGGTGGCTCCGGTCTCTCCTTCCTGGTCCTGCGGGGCAAGGACTGTCCGTAGAGCTGTGAGAGGGCAGAGTGCCCGGACCAGCCCAGGTGTCCCCGGCCAGGCCTCATGGCTCTGGTCACTGTGAGCCGCTCTCCCCCGGCCAGCGGCCACTCCACGCCTGTGGGGCCCACGGTAAGTCTGGCTTTCCGGTGGTCCGACCCACGCAGTTGGCTGCCAGCTGGGCCTGGGGGAGTGCGTCCTGTCCACTGCCAGTGTCCCCTTGAGCCTGGGGGTGTGGGGAGGCGGTCCCCAAGTATCATGCTGGAGGGGACGGGGAGGGGGTCTTGAGGCGTCTAGGAACTCAGACCAAAGATCTGGAGCCCCAAAGCGCCAGCCCAGACTGCAGAGGCCCTACCCACTTCCAGGCCCAGATCTGGGCCAACCCCTTGGGCACCTCCAGCACTCCCACCCACTCTCACCCCACGCTGCCCTACCTGGACCTGGGCCCAGGCTCTCCCAGTGAGGCCGGGTGGGGAGTGGACTAGGGTAGGAAGGGATCTGACACCTTTCCTGGTTCCAGTCCCTAGTTGGGGGGGGGGGGGGGGGGCCAGCAGCCCTGAGAGCAGCGAGGAGTATCCTTGCCACTGCCTGCCTCACTCTGCCCTGGGGGCCGCTTTCTCAGCAGGACCAGGCATCCAAGCAGAAAAGCTGGCTCCAGCGAAGGTGAGCACCCTCCCCAACACAGACACCCACATCCAGCCGCCAGGCCTGGCCACTGCCACCCTGGAGGACTCCCAGCCAAAGCCAACTACTGAATCTGGGGCAGTGTTGCCAGTGGGCACGGCTGGTGGGCACGGCTGGGGCGCAGTTGGCTTGCAGCACTGGCCTGGCTGCCTTGGCTTCCATCTTCTGCCTGGTCACCACCATCCTAGACCCTGGCTCAGGCCAGTAGTCACAAACCAGAAGGCAGATTGAGACAACAGGGCCCGAGGATTCCGGGTCACCACCAAGTTTACGGCATCTCCTGCGTTAGGCAGGTGGGAAGGAAAGGAAGCAACCCTTGGCCCCCCTTAGACAAGTGGGTTGAAGGCTTGAGAGCCTCCAAGAGTGTAGTTCCCCAAATGGGTGGCCTCAGCACTTGGGAACCGGTTAGAAATGCACGTTCTCAGGCCTCCACTCCAGACCTACTGACTCTCCAGGGATGGGGCCCATCCCCTGTTTTAACAAGTTTGGTGGGTGATTCGGGTGCACCTGTCCTGGGGCTACAACGGATCCTAATGGCTCACCCGCTACCCTGCCAGACAGAGCTTTGCAGTCCTCCATGGAGCCGTCCTGAGACTGCAGGATGGAGAAGACAAGGACGAAGCGGCTGAAGCTGGCCCTGAGGTGGTGGAGAGACCCCCAGGTGAAGAACAGCCCCATGGGGACCAGACGGACGATGGGCATGGGCCGCAGAGCCCCAGGAAGCAGGAGCAGAGCCAGCACCTGCATCTTATGGTGGAGCTGCTGAGGCCGCAGGACGACATCCGCCTGGTGAGGGGTGGCCCAGAGCCCCTGAGAAGAGGGGAGAGCCCAATCCTTGGAAGGGGTGGGGGGAGGGGAGGTGGAAGAGAGCTAACCCGTGTGTCTGAGTGGGGAGCAGTAGTAGGAACCCCCAAACCCTGGTGAGCCTGCCGTTTCAGCTTAGTCCTTTGGACAGGGCACAGTCACGTCTTCAGGTCTCTGGCGGGGCGGGAACCGGTGGGGGAGGTCCGTCCTGCTTGAGCCCCTAGGGGCAGACTGGGACTTAGAGCTGGTGATTACACAGACAAGGTTCCCTGCAACCCACGTGAGCCCTTCCTGACCCCGCAAGTTGTCCCCCTACTGAAGGCCTGGAGGGCCAGCTCCCAGAGGCCTGTGGGGCACATCATTGTCCGCCGCAAGATGGGAAAAGCAAAAGCAGGTAGTCTTTCTACAGCTGAGGTTATTCCACGGAAGCAACATCCTTTGTTGTGGGATTGTGTCCTTAGTATTTCTTGGGTGAGAAACCTTTCTTGAATAGAGTGATGGTGATGGCAAGTGAAAAGGTTTTTTCTAAGCCTCCTTCCCAGGCAGAAATTGAAAATGGGCAATCTGTCAGGCCCATTCTCCCCTTTTTTTCCACACATACCCCCTTTAAGAAAAATCTTCTTAAACATTTTGTGGGACCATGAAATCCAAAAGTGGGGAGTCATCGAATTATAACCACCAATCTGGGATCTGAGGAGGGCGGGCAGCAGGTCTGTTCTAGGCCCAGGTGTGTGTCAGGCAGGGGTGGGGGGTGCAGGGTCTTCTTGGGCCACTGTGACCCTCGGCTTCTCCCTGCGCATCTTCCCCAGGCAGCCCAGCTAGAGGCAACACGGCCCCCTCGGCTCCGCTACCTGCTGGTAGTTTCCACAAGAGAACATCTGAGCCAGGATGAGACCGTCCTCCTGGGGGTGGACTTCCCCGATAGCAGGTGGGAGCAGGGAGAGGAAGGGAGGGGGGCAAGGAAGTGAGATGCTGAGAGACAATGGCTTTTCTTCTGTCCCCTGCCAGTTCCCCCAGCTGCACCCTGGGCCTGGTCTTGCCTCTCTGGAGTGACACTCAGGTGTACCTAGATGGGGACGGGTAAGAGGTGGCAACTAGGAGGGGAGAGAGGGGAGAGGTGGGGCCGGCAGGGTGACGTGTATGATGGGGCAGCTGGGCCCTGGGCAGCCGTGGGCCTGCTCAGCTCTACCTCAGATTTGCTGTGTGATCCTAGACAAGTCACCTAGCTTCTCTGGGCCTCAGCTACCCCGTATCTGGCACATGGGGCTTGTCTTGAAGCCCGGTACTGTGTACGTATTCTGAGGACCAGCTTCACAAGGTGGCTAGTGGGTTGGCCTCTCAGGGGCTCTGTCCCGGAGCCTGGAGTTGGGTTCTACCCCCACCTGATCTCCCCCAGGGGCTTCAGTGTGACATCTGGTGGGCAAAGCCGAATCTTCAAGCCGATCTCCATCCAGACCATGTGGTAAGGGTTAGGTTGGTCCAGTCTCGGGCCCGCCTCCTCTTCTCAGAGATGACTGCAGGGTCTGGGGAGGGGCGGCAGGGAGGACAGTGTGACCCAGCCTCTCCCCTGTCCTAGGGCCACGCTCCAGGTGCTGCACCAGGCGTGCGAGGCGGCTCTCGGCAGTGGCCTTGTGCCGGGGGGCAGCGCCCTGGCCTGGGCTGGACACTACCAGGAGAGGCTGAGCTCGGACCGGAGCTGCGTCAACGAGTGGATGGCCATGGCCGATCTGGAGTCTCTGCGGCCTCCCAGCGCCGAGCCTGGCCGGTCAGTGCAGGAAGGGGAGGAGAGGGAGGGTGCCATGGCCGAGTGGGGAAGGGGCCCTTGGACTGACGGGCTCGGCTCCCAGGCCCTCAGAACAGGTGCAGATGGAGCAGGCGATCCGGGCTGAGCTGTGGGAGGTGCTGGACACCAGTGACCTGGAGAGCGTCACTTCCAAAGAGGTGGGCTGGGGGGTGCCTGGCTGGCTCGGTCGGTCCAGCATTCGACTGTTGATCTCGGGGTCATGAGTTCAAGCCCCACTTTGGGCATAGAGCTTACTTAAAAAAAAAAAAAAAAAAAAGAAAACCGAAAAAACCCAACAATACAGAAAACCCAAAGAGGTGGAGGGCTGGTGCTGGGGAGGAGCAGGGGTGAGGAGGGAGCTGGCCCCAGGCAGGGGGTAGGGGCCTGGGGGGGGGGGGCAGAGCTTTCCTCTCTTCCTTCCCACCTTGCTTTCCTCCTGTCCTGAGCCTCCTGTCCAGTCCCCCACGCCTGGCCTCAGCTCCTCTGTCTAGATGTGACAGGCCCTGTCCTCTGCGGCCCCAGAGGGAAGGGTGGGCCATCGGGATGCTTGCAAGGCGCCCCCGTGGCTCTGCCTGCAGATCCGCCAGGCCCTGGAGCTGCGCCTGGGCCGCCCGCTCCAACAGTACCGGGACTTCATCGACAACCAGATGCTGCTGCTCATGGCCCAGCAGGACCGCGCCTCCCGCATCTTCCCCCACCTCTACCTGGTGAGCAGCTGCAGGAGGGGTGAGGGTGGGCCTGAGGGCGCTGCAGCTGGGGGGACGGAGGGTGACGCTCCCCTCCCTCCGCAGGGCTCAGAGTGGAACGCGGCCAACCTGGAGGAGCTGCAGAGAAATAGGTAGGGCTCTGAGCCCCTCAGGACTGCCCACCCTCTGTCTCCCGGCTTCCCTTGGCCTCCCCCCAAGGGGCAACCTGGCCAGAAAGCCCCAGACCCCCCCTGAGGAGCTGCCTGCTCCACTGCCCGCCCCGCCTTTGGGGCTACTCCCCCTGCAAGGCCTCGGGCTGGCGAGAAGGGCCTGCTGGCGGCTCGCTGGGCCCACTCGCCCTCCCCACTGTGTAAAGCCAGCCCCAGACACAGGGCCTCAGTCACACGGAGAAGGGGAGCAGCCGCGGGCGTCCTGACCCCCTTTCCCAAGCAGGAAAGCTCCTCTCCACTGACCCCGTCTCAAGGGAGAAGCGTGTGCCCCTCTCCCGGGGGGCCTGGCCGCCCGCTCTCCTAGGTCCCTGCCACTAGTCCACCGTGGGCTTCCGAGAAAGCCGCTGTGGCCCCCGGCACCCCAGCGGCCGCAGGTGCACGCGGTCTCAGTTCGCTCAGAGCTGTTTTCTGACTGACTTCGGAGAATACTGGAAGGCTCAGTGCTGGACCAGAGGGGGAAACTCCAGGCCAGCAGGGCGACAGGCTTCGCTCAGGGTCACGGCCGTCTCCTCCCCGCCTGACTCTCCTAACCAGCCAGGCCGCGCCGGGTCTGCTGGCCGCTGGGCCTCTCGTCCCTGGCCAGGGTCAGCCAGGCCTCCCGCCCTCCGCCGCAGGGTCAGCCACATCTTGAACATGGCCCGCGAGATCGACAACTTCTACCCCGAGCGTTTCATCTACCACAACGTGCGCCTCTGGGACGAGGAGTCGGCCCAGCTGCTGCCCCACTGGAAGGAGACGCACCGCTTCGTGGAGGACGCAAGGTGGGGCTCCCCCGCCCCGTGCCCTCGTGGCGCCGGCTCTGCCCTCAGCTCTAGGACTCCCTCTGGCCTTTGCCCCCACCTCTGCTCTGGGTGGAGCCCAGCCCGCCCCTCCCCTACGCCGGCGGGGCGGGGCGGGGGGAGCTGACCGTGCGGCCTCCGCAGAGCGCAGGGCACCCGGGTGCTGGTCCACTGCAAGATGGGCGTCAGCCGCTCCGCCGCCACCGTGGTCGCTTACGCCATGAAGCAGTACGGCTGGAGCCTGGAGCAGGCCCTGCGCCACGTGCAGGAGCTGCGGCCCATCGCCCGCCCCAACCCCGGCTTTCTGCGCCAGCTGCAGACCTACCAGGGCATCCTGACCGCCAGGTTGGAGGGGAAGATGCGGGGCGGGGGAGAGAGCAGGCGGGTGCCGAGGCTGGGGGGCTGCTGGGCCACTCAGAGCTGACTCAGGGTTACCTCCTTACAGCCGGCAGAGCCATCTGTGGGAGCAGAAAGCGGGTGGGGTCTCCCCAGAGGAGCCCCTCGTCCCGGATGTCTCTACACCATTGCCACCTCTTCCGCCAGAGCCGGGGGGCAGTGGGGAGGTGAAGGCTATGGGTTTGCAGGAGAGCCACGCGGCCCCGAAAGAAGAGCCTGGGCCACGGCCCCGTATCAACCTCCGAGGGGTCATGAGGTCCATCAGCCTCCTGGAACCTTCCTCAGAGCCGGAAAGCACCTCAGGGGCCAGTGATCCGCCGGAGGTGCGTGGGGAGGAGACCAGGCTGGGGCACAGTGCGGGACAGAAGTAGGAGGGGCAGATGCGGGGAGGAAGGAGAGAGACCAGGACCTCTCCCTGGCTGGCTCCGTTTCATGCCCTCAAAGCAGCCAAGAAGACGCAGTGGGGGCCAGTGAGCGCTGCCGTCTGTGGGAGCTGGAGAGCAGTTGCGGGGCCAGGGGCATCCGCGGGCATCCGAGGGGGCTTCCGGGCCGAGCCAGCCCTGGGCACGCTCAGCCTGATGAAAGGACTTGCTTCCTCGGGGGCAGGGCTGCCCGGCCATCCTCCGCGGGCCAGGAGCTGGACGGCCAACTGCTGACCCTAGATGAGGTGGATGGGATGGTCTCTGCGGCCCCTCCCAAATCTGACAACCCATCAGAGGATGGGGTACAGGGGGGTCATGGCACCCACACAACCGACTACCAGCCTGAGCAGTGGAGCCTCATCTCTGTGCTAAGTGCTGCGGGACACAAGTAGAAGACCAGAGGCTGACCTTTGCCTTAGGAAGCCAGACGCAACACACACACACACACACACACACACACACACACACCCCACCCCACCCCACCCCACCCCGCCAAGATGGCCGACCTGGAGGAAGGAGCGCTCATCACAGAGGGCGGGAACATTTGGGAGAGGCTTCCTGGAGGAGGCGGCACTGGGGATGGATGGTTGATGGATGAGTGTGGGTGTTCCTAACGGCAGAGTGTCTTCACCTGGCACCCAGCTCAGAGCCCAGCCCCTGGAAGGCTCTCAGGACTGACTGTACAAAGGCAGGGGGAGGCAAGAGGAGGAGGGGGCCTCAAGGATGTAGCAGGTTCCGGGAAGCTCAGGAGGGCTTGTGGGGCCAGGAGGTTGTAGACAGGTGAAGGCTGAGGGGCAGGGACGGTGGGGCTGGGTGCTGTCTTCTCTCCCGTGGAAATGTGACCCATGAGTAGCCCAGTTTCTCTGCACGCACTTACCATTCCACACCTGCCCCTTTGCAGGCTTTGTGCTCAGTGCCCCTGCCCTGGAAAGATTTCAGTGGTTCTTCTTCTACTCTGCCCCTGCCAGGTGTTTTCGTCAAATGAATCTTCAGAGGAAGACCCTCCAGAGCCCTTCCCGCAGCTCTCGAAGGCCGAGGGAGGCAGGCGGGGTCGCAAGGGGCCTTGGCCTGCCCTGAAGTCCCGCCAGTCTGTGGTTGCCCTCAATAGCGCCGCCCTGGTGGCCACGCGGACCCAGGCCTTCCAGGAGCAGGGGGAGGCCGGCTCTTCCTCCACACCCAGGGTCCGGGGGAAGGTGGTGAGGCAGGCCAGCGTGGATGGCAGTGGGGAGGAGGGTGAGGCCTGAGCCCTCACACATGGCCACGGCCCCTAGACACAAATAGAGGGACCCGCACACGGCTCCTGGGACGAGCAGCCTTCACTCCTGCCAGCCTGTCCACATTCCTTTTAGCTCCTCCCCAGGTGGCCCCAAGACTCCATCACTACAGCCTCGGCTGCTACAGCCTTAAGTCTCAGACATGTCCTCCTCTCCAAGGGCTCAAGACCTTCTCTGTCTATAATGGGGATGTGACAGAGAGACTGAAGATACCTTCGGGGGCAAGAACACTTTGCTTCATTCTCAGTTGCTGCCCAAAACATTCACTTGCAGCCACAGAATAAAAAACTGAGTTTCCCAGTGCAGAAAGGCTCCTGCTCCCTCCCCCACTCCCATCTGCCTCACCCCTGCCCCCTTCATTCCTGGGGTCCACCAGGCTAGAGAACCAGTGGCCCTTAAAGGCCAAGAGTAACCTCAGTCCCCAGGCCTGGCGGCTCTGAGGAGCAGAGAGCTGGCCCGCAGGTGGGCTGGCCGGTCAGCCTCCCTCTCACACTCCACAACCGCCGATCTCTTGCTGCTGCCCCCACCCGCCACCGCTCCCTCACAGCACTGCGCTGGGTCACAGGACACCAGGCCAAAGAGAGTCTTCTTTTTGTCCTTTATGGCCTCTGGCCAGTCAGTTTTTCACAGTCTTAATAGTATCTGGCTTTGTACTTAGAAATAAAAAACATTTTCGTATTATTTTCACTTTTATGATAAAGCCGTCTGCCTGTGAGTCTGATCCTTCTCTGGTTACACGAGGAGTCTGGTCTCTCCTAGCCCGTCTGGTCTCCTCACAGCTCCCCGATGTCTTGTGACAGGCCTGTCTGGGGCAGTGGTGGGTTTGGGGTGGAGTGGGAGAAAGAATGGGGAAGAGAAGAGGGGAAACCAGTGCTATCTCCCTCATCTCCTAGGGCAGGGCCTGCGTAAATGTTAGCTGCCCACGCGCCCCTCAGGCAGGTTGGGGGGGGGGGCAAGCCTACACTGGGCAGCAGGTGCTTGGCTCTGTTGGGACAGCTGAAGGGAGTTACCCGTGAGGAAGTGGGAGCTGCCAACGCCTATCTGGACAGGACCAAGCCTGTTCCAGAAGCTAAGGCTCCTTTTGGACACTTGATGATAGTTCTCGAGCACATTTTGGGTCCCAGGAATCTTCCTCCTGCCATGACGCAACAGAGCCTGATTTTCCAAGCCAGCGCATCACTGCCAAGAAAGAAGGTCCCTCGACGAGCCCTCCCTTTCTAGGCACAGGTTCCTTTTGGTCAGGTTTAGTGTTCGAGGAGAATAAGTGGTCCCATCTTTGTCACTTCTGTCCCCTGTTCCCAAGATCATATTCTCTACTTTGTTTGGGGTTGGGGGTGAGTATGCAAAGCCTTCCTTCAAAGATGACTCAGAGGTAGGAGTTGGCACTGAATGTTCTCATTGATTGAGAACTCATGCCCCATTTTAAGGGCATTTCTCATCCAGACCCTGGTGGGACCCCAGCACTGCTCTAGCCCTGGAGTACCAAGGGCCAGGGAGCCCGGTTCTAGCCCTGGCTTTGCCACTTAGAAGTTACTCCACCTCAAGTCTCTGTTTCTTTCTGTAAAACAAAGGGATTAGATCAGGAAATCCCCAAGTGCCCCCCTTCCCGCTTTGATATTTTAACAATATGTGTCCTCTATACGTTGATAGAATTCACCCTCAACATGTTGTTTAGATGAGGAACCATTTGTATCTATCTGTGGAGGACCTGCCTAGGGTCAAGATACGGTCCAGAGAAGCCAGTCTGAGTCTTTTTTTTTTTTTTTTTTAAGATTTTATTTATTTATTTGACAGAGAGAGAGACTGCCAGTGAGAGAGGGAACACAAGCAGGGGGAGTGGGAGAGGAAGAAGCAGGCTCATAGTGGAGGAGCCTGATGTGGGGCTCGATCCCAGAATGCTGGGATCACGCCCTGAGCCAAAGGCAGACACTTAACGACTGAGCCCCCCAGGCGCCCCCCAGTCTGATTCTTGATCCATTTGGCTGGTCCACTCTTCTGAGCAAACAGTGGGGACTGTCTGCCATCATACAGCCAGCCATAAGTCCCACCCAGACTGCCCTTTCAGTGGTCCCAAGCCGCACTAGGAGCAGGTAGGGTGACAGTGTCAGGAGGGAAGCCAAGGCCAGGCCCTGCCCTCCTGCAGCCTCTGCAGCTGGGAAAGAGGGTCCTATCATGAACTCTGAGCTCCGGGGATGACCAGAATCTATGGAGGACTCCAAGAAGTAAGAATTCAGCACACGGGAAACTGGAGGGAAAACTGTTTGCACCAAAAATGTAGACAGGGGCACCTGGCTGGCTCAGTCAGTAGAGTATCTGACTCTTGATCTCAGGGTGGTGAGTTTAAGTCCCACACTGGGTGTAGAGATTACTTGGAAAAAATGCAGACAAATGATTAAGAAATACACACACACACACACACACACACACACACCTCACACAAATTGCTAAAGAGGAAAAAAAAAAAAGTATGTGTCCCTTTGATCTTATTTTCCAATCCATCATAGGAAACCACTGTTACAGCTTCTTCTGAGCCCCCCAAAGACATTCCATGCTTGTATCATCAAATACATTTATTATTTTAAAAACATAAATTACAGCCTATTAACATTCTGCACTTTGAAAATTTTTTCATAGCACAAAGAGTTGCATATCAGTTCAGGAAGCTCTGTCTGCCTAATTTCTAAAATGATCATACATATTCTTTTTCTTTTTTTAAGATTTTATTTATTTAGTTGTGGGGTGGAGGGAGGGAGGGGGAGAGCACAGAGGGGGAGTGAAAGGGAGAAGCAGACTCCCCGCTGAGCAGAGAGCTTGAGGTGGGGCTCTAGCCCAGGACCCTGAGATATGACCTGAGCCAAAGGCAGACGCTTAACCGACTGAGCCACCCAGGCGCCCCAAAACATGTTCTTTTCTACGGACTCCACTATTTAAGTGGTCATCTACTGAAGAACATTTAGGTTGTTTATGAATTTTTATTCCAAGTAATGCTTAAGTACTCTTTGTATATACTTTCTTGTGCACACACGGCCCAAAACCTGTAGGACGTATTTCTAGAACTGCTGAAGCAAAGCTTCTTTGCATTTAATTTTGAAAGGCATTGCCTCATTTCCTTCCAAGAAGTTGCACCAATGTACAGCAAATGGGAATGCCTGTTTATGTCCTTAAAGGACTGTCCAGCCTACAACACTCCAATGTCATTTCCATCCAACCTCGCAACACTCCCAGGCGAGAGAGCAGGCATTTTAACTATCACCTTTTTGGAAACAGGAAACGGAGGCCCAGAGAAGTCACTGAGTCTCTGGTAGGACCTGAGATAGATCCTAAGTTTCTAGATCTCAGCCCGGAGGCCTAACTCAGAGGGACGGGGTGGCTCCCAGGCAGGGTCCCCCGGATTCACCAGTTCTGCCCGAGGCTGTCTGGAGGGAGGGGCGGGACGACCCCTGCTCACCGAATCCCAAGTCGGTCCCCAGCCGCCGGAGGAGCCTCTCAGGCGCTGGACCGGTCGCCCAGCCCCGACGTGAACCCTCGTGCGACGAGGAGCTCGCGTCCCTCGGACAGCAGGTGCCTCCTAGGCCAGCTCCCACCTTCACGGAGTCCTCCCTCCGCCGGCCCAGTCGGCCGGGCTAGGACGGACCCCGAGCCAGGGCGGCCCCTCATCAGGACTGGATGTCAAAGGGCTAAACTGTACGCGCCGAAGAGACCGTGCCCCCGCCGCTTCACCCTGCGCCCCAGACGCCTCAGAGCCGCGGCTGCCAAGAGAAACTACCTTTCAGGCCTCCGCGGCCTCTCCTACGCCAGCAGCGCCAGGGCCGGGGTTTGGGGTTGGGGGTGGGGGGGAAGGACCCAGAAGCTCGGAACCCACTGCAACGCTGGGGCGCCATCTCGCGTCCGTTCTTTTGACCGCCAGGTGGCAGCCCGAAAACTACATTTCCCACCGTGCCTAGCGCGTCCGCGCAGGCGCGAAGAGCCTCTCTCGTTTCCATGGGAATCTCGCCCCCAAGGGTCCCAGCTGCTAGACTGCGGACCGCGTGGCCGTTGCTCCCCTTAAGGTGCCTTCAAGCTAGGACGGGGTCTGCAGACAGTTGAGGGGCAGAGTAGGGAGCTTGAGGGGAGGAAGCCAGGCGGCTCTGCCTCCCGGGACCAGCGCTCCCAAATTCTCGGCGACCGGCCGTCCGCGCGCTCCCGGGGCCTCGGCGTTCTGAGGCGAGGTGGCCGGGGGAGGCCGGGGTTGGCGAGGCCAGTGTCCGCCTCTGGCCCGCGCAGCCCCGTTCGCTTCGCGCCAGCGCCCGGTCCCCGGCGGAGGGCCTGCGCGCCGCCGACAGGTACTCCCGGGGCGCGGGCCAGATGATTGACGCCGCAGGTGAATGTGGAGGAGCGCAAGCCGGGCGGGGCAGCGGGCGCGCCTGGGGTCGGATCTGGACCCGGGGCTCACCGCTCAGAGCTTCAGGCGCCCCTCTGTCAACGCGGCTTGGGCTGGAATTCTAGGGCACCTTGCGACCGCGTTGCAGAGCGGCCTCTGGCTCTGCGATCCGGGGAACAAGTCCCTTTATCTCTCCGAGCCCGTTTCTTGCCCTGTAAAGTAAGGAGGTTGGAGGAGGTGATCTTCCTGGTCTCTTCTAGAAGCTATGGGATCATTACCCCCTCGTTGCCCACCGCGTGCAAGAAGAAAGGGAACTGGATGGTTTGAGCTACAATCTCAGCTCAAGATCTGGAGTCAGAGAAACTTGGGTTTGTGACTTTGGGCAAAGTTATTACATCTCGTGAGCCTCGGTTTTTTTCACTTGCACCACTGGGAGTAATGATAGTGCCACCTCAGGTGTTTGAAGATTAAACGAGATAATGCATGTAAGTTTTTAACCCCAGGCCTGCACCTGGTGAGTGTTGTTCAAGTCCCAGCCATCATTTCTGATACCTTAAAAAACATTCCTTAGCTACTGTGAGAACTTTTCCTCAATTTTGGAGTCACTTCCTCTATTGATGGGCAAATCCATTCTCCTAGGCAGGCTGGTTTTACAGGCTGATTCCGATGGGGAAGCCTGAGTCTTCTTACCTACCGCTGGGTGCTGAAGCTGCATATCTCCTCCCTTCAGCTGTAGTCTGGGCTATATCCTTACCACGCAGCAGCTAGGGAGGGTACAAAGCCCAACACCACGCAGTGCAGAAGATACTTTCCCTTCCTTAAGATTCATGGAGGATGTGAGCAGTTACATGCTATGATGCAGAAACAGCTGAATATTGAGTTATATTTATATGACATTTACATAGGACTGGATACACACATTTATAAGGAATACAGGAATCCTATGCTACTTGCGTTGAGTTCAAACTTTGTATTAATTGGGAAAACCCTAACGAGGAATTTGAAATTAGTGATAAAATGTATTATTTATTAAGCCTGGGAACTCCCAGTGGCTTCACAAACAAGCCTTCACTCATCCAACAGGCATCTTTATGTGTAAGTTGTATTCTGGGAATAGTTTTTGACCACCTCTAATGTACGTGGTACTGTGTAGGGTAGTTTGAAGGATATAGAGATGTATCAAATGATCTTTGCCCTCAAGAAAACAGCCTGTAGGGATGCCTGGGTGGCTTGGTGGTTAAGTGTCTGAGTCTTGATCTCAGGGTGGTGAGTTCGAGTCCTCGCAGGGCTCCACACCGGGCGTGGAGCCTCCTTTAAAAAAAAAAAAAGTCCATGGAGAAGATCAGTAATGCATACAAAACACACAGTGCAGGAGGGAAGTGATGTGTCATGAGAGAGTACGGTGTCTGGTGTGCTCATTCAGAGGCAGGAGACACCACTGCTAAGTGGCTGTGTCGTGAGAGCAGCAAGGAGCAGACAGCATTTCAGCCAGGCCTCGGAGGATGTGGATAATGTGAATGTGCCAAGAAGTAGGGCAGAGTTCCTGTGGGCAGCCCTCAGACATGGGGGAGAAATGTCTGGGCCCCTAACTGGATGTGAGCTCTTAGAAGGCAGGGACTGGGTTTCGGTCAGTGTTTGAGTCCCAGCATGGCGTGTGGCTGGCACGTAGGAGATATTAGTGAATGAACAAGGGCTCTGAGTTTCCTGCAGAGACGGACCAAGATGTGGTCTTTGTGTTATCCTGAGACCCTTCTATTAAGCTTACATGCTGGCTTACAGACACCCTTCTAGGGGAGGAATGTGAGTAGGCAGGTGATTATGGGGCAAGGGCCGTATTGTTGGCACGTTTAGTACAGTAACTGGGAGCCACATGAATCGGGTCTCGTGAAGGGGCGGGAGGGTCTGGGAGCCTCCATCCCTGGAAGTGAGCCGAACAACGACAAGGGGTGGACACTGCAGCACAGGAATACGAAGTGGTCTTGAGGTCCAGTGATGGATACTCCTTTGGGTCTGTCTTGTGGCATTTGTGTCTGTTCTTGGCTCTTCTTTGTCTGTGGCCCACTTCTTCCCCAGAGAAATTTCTCTCCCATCTCTGAGCCACCTAGGAGTGGAAACCATGTCCTCCGTGCCAAGGCCTATAGCAGCTGCAAAGGAATGAAGTTGGCTTCAGCAGCACCATCTTCAGGCTGACTTCCGGGCCTGTCCTTCTAGTCCTGGCAGGGCTGACACTGTGCCGGGAGCTGGCGCTGAAGCTGACCACTTGGAACAGCTGTCCAGTGACCCTGGGGAGCAGAGAACTACCTTAGGACCTGGGATAGAGGAGTCCCTCGAGGAGGGCAAAGCAGAGACAGTTGAGAGGAGAATGGCTTGAGGACAGGGCAAACCCTCCCACGTCCTATTTAGACTGCCCCCTGAGATCTGCTGTGGCTCACAAAGGGTGAAGTCGTCCTCAGAATGAGGAAGCCGGGGAGTTTAAGTGGGTTCAACAAAGAAGGGATGGGGCACCACTGACTGCCGATTTTGTCCCCAGATATGGGATGGTGCAGGACTTGTGGAGGCTACAGGTGCTCCTCTTCCGGAACATGGGACCCAAAGTGAGCTGTTAACTCATCTCCCTGGCAGCCCGTGCTCCCAATCTGGAGTCCTGTTCTTCCTCTCCGTCCTGCCCCTCCGGTTTGCTCCCACTGCAGTGGCCGCAGGTAAGTGCCTGCTGGGTGTGCCAGGATTCCTGCGTGGCTAAGTGCCACGTACAGCTTTAGTAACTCTAGACCTGGTGCTCGAGAGGAGGCCCCACAGCTCAGTGTCTGCCGTGGAGGCCTACGTCAGCCTGCTTCAGGGGCATGCTGGTCCTTTACAATCCACAGCGGCCAGCAACTCTCCTGTTACGACTTTCCCTTTTCCACCTGAGGGATCTGAGTTTTTAGGTTATAGACCAAAGAGCCAAATGGTGGCATTGAGACCAGTGATCTTTCCACTGCCTTGGCTGTCACCGAAGGGCTACCATCTGCCTCCTGGTAAGGCCATGGTCATAGGCTAACCTGAAAGTAGACCTGTACTCCCCTTCCTTCCCATTTCAGCCAGTTTCCTACCCATTTTCCTCAGTTTTCCAGCCTGGCCCAACTGCTCTCTGTTGTCAGACATATTTGGCCAGAGTCTCTCTGTGCCGTGCCCTCACTAGACACTGACTTGTTCCCATGGCAGCATGTGCAGCCCCGAGCTGGTGCTCCGCCCCCTACTCTGCCGGATCTGCCTGCTCCCGGGCAGCTGCCCTGGATTGCTGGGACACTCCAGGGGATTCTGTGTCTGGGCTGGAGGATTAAGAATACGAAGCTATTCTCCCATTGGGTGGGGAGGCAAGTTGGCAAAGTTTGCCCAGTGAGATTCCCTGGCCTGGGTAGAAATGCCACACTCCTCTCCATTGGCAGCCGCTCAGTGAGCCTCAGAGGTCAAGATGGAGAGGGAGGTGTGGCAGGAAGGGGAGCGCAGAACAAGCCCAGATGCAAGCAAGGCCTCGTAGGCTGGCCTAGCTCACATCAGACATAATTGTGGGGTGCGTGACAGGTTGGGTAAAGGAGGCTGCTCCTCAAGGCCAGAGAGAGACAGAGCTGCTTGTATGTACCCCACAAAATGTATGTTGCCTGGGACGGCTTGGAACTGGGCGAGTGTGCTTGGGGCAGCAGCTGTCTACCCCAGCAGCACACACGGCTGTGTAGCTCGTGTCTTGGTTTGGTGGACTGACTCCCATGGGCTGAAGGCCTCAAGAGACCTTCTTCACAGCTTGTGGCATGAACTATACTGATAACATTGTGCGCCATCACCACTATCCATTTCCAGGACTTTTTCTTCAAACATCCCATCCCCCCTGATAATCTCTAGTTTACTTTCTTTTTTTTTTTCTTTTTCGTAAGATTTACGTGTTATTTCAGAGGGGAGGGGAGAGAGCGCACATGAGGTGGGGAGGGGCAGAGGGAGGGAGAGAAAGAGAGAGAGAGAAACAGATTCCCTGCTGAGCATGGAGTGCTGTGGGGCTTGGAACTGAAGTCAGGAGTCAGACGCTCAAAGGACTGAGCCACCCAGGCACCCCTCTATTCCACTTTCTATCTCCATAAATTTGCTTATCCTAGGTACCTCATGTAAATGGTATCATTCAATATTTGTCATTTTGTGTCTGGCTTATATCACTTAGGATAATATCTTCAAGATTTGTCTATGCTTCTAGCATGTGCCAGAATTTCATTCCTTTTGAAGGCCGAATAACATTCCACTACATGGAGAGACCACATTGTGTTTAGCCATTCATCTATTGATGGACGTATGGGTTGTTTCCATTTTTTGGCGACCGTGAATGATGCCGTAAACATGGGTGTGCAGACATCTGTTTGGGTCCCTGCTTCAGTTCTTTAGGCCATGTGCCTAGAAGCAAGCCTGGGGATCATATGGTAAGTCTGTGTTTAACTTTCTGAGCAATTGCCAAACTGTTTTCATAGCGACCAAGAAACTTCACAGTGATGCAACATTATTATCTAGATTGCCTACCATAATTACATTTCTCCAGATATCCCTAAATTTTCCATTACAGCTTTTTTTTCTTTTTAAAGATTTGAGACCCAGTTAAGGATCACATGCTTTTAGTTGTCATGTCTCTTGGTTCTTCTTCTTTTTTTTTTTTTAAGATTTTATTTATTTATTTGAGAGAGAGAGAGAGAGAGAGCACAAGCAGGGCAAGGGGCAGAGCAAGAAGCAGACTCCCCGCTGAGCGGGGAGCTGGACACAGGGCTCGATCCTGGGACTCCAGGAGCATGACCTGAGCCAAAGGCAGACACTTAACTGACTGAGCCACCCGGGTGCCCCTCTTGATTCTTTAATGTAGAATAGTCCTCCTGCCTGTTTGTTTTTCATGACACTGACATTTTTGAAGAATCCACACTGGTTGTCTTGTAGAATATTCCCCAGTTTGGATTTGTTTGAATGTTTCCTCGCAACTAGATTCGGGTTAAACCTATTTGCAAGAATACTTGCAAATGAGCGACATGAGCAGATGCTCTTTCTGCGTCATCACTTCAGCCGCTTCATGTCGCTTCATCTCATTATTGCTGACGCTGAATTCGAGTGCTGGTTAAGATGCCGTCTGCTAGATCTTTCCACTGTCCTTTCCCTTCACAGTCGTGAGCCGTGGGGTAAGTTGAGGCTGTGTGAATATCCCGTCCCCAGCAATCTGTCAGTCATTGGTTTTAGTATCAAGTAATGATCTTGACTTTAGTTATTTATTTCAGTTTGGTTTTTTTTTAATTATATCATACCATCTACATCTATTATGTGTTTAATATAATAAGCTACTATTTGTCAGTAAAGGAGAATTTTTTCTTGTCTCCTCTTTCTTTTTTGAGAGAGAGAGGGCACATGCGTGTGCGCGCAAGTGCGGGGTGGGGGAGGCGGGAGGAAGGGGCAGAAGGAGAGAATCTCAATGAGGATCCACACCCAGCACGGAGCCTGTCACGGGGCTTGATCTCAACAATCCTGAGATCATGACTTGAGCTGAAATCAAGAGTTGGGTGCTTAAGCCACTGAGCCACCCAGGCGCCCCAAACTCAGCATTTCTTAAAGGAAGACAGTGTTATCCAGACAATTTCCAGCATGTAATTAAAAATTATTAGTTATTCAAGGAAGGAGGGAAACATTATCCATAATCAAGAAAAAACAATCAGTGGAAATATACCGTGAGATGACACCGACGTTGAAATTAGTGTACAAGAACTATAAACCAGTTACCATAAATATGTCTAAGATTTAAAGAAAATATGGTGGTCCTTTTTTTAAGATTTTATTTTTTTATCTGAGGGAGAGTGAGAGCTCATGAGCAGGGGGAGAGGGACAGAGGGGGAGGAGGAGGCACAGCAGGGGAGGGAGAGGGAAGGGACAGAGGGAGAGGGAGAAGCAGACTCCCTACTGAGCAGGGAGCCCGACTTGGGGCTCAGTCTCAGGACCCCGAGATCATGACCTGAGCTGAAGGCAGATGCTTCACCAACTGAGCCACCTAGGCCCCCCAGAAAATATGGTGGTCTTAGTGGGGAGTCTTAGCAGAATAATTAAAACTGTAAAAAAGAACCAAATAGACTGAAAAATCCATTGAAGGGGCTTAACAGAAGATTGAAGAAGGCTTGGAAGAAGAAAAGGCCATGAGTTTAAGGACAGGTCTGGAGAAATGATCTCATCTGAAAATCAGAGACAAAAGTATTGAATAGAAATTAACAGTGGCCAGTGATCTGTGGGACGATATCAAACAGTCTGACATATGTGTCTGGAGTTCCAGAAGGAGAGGAGAGAGAGAATGGAACAGTAAAAATATTTGAAGAGATAATGATAAAAAAAAATCTGAAATTTGATGAGAAACATTCACTTACAGATTCAAGAAGCTTGGCCAGACACAAGTAGGATGAGCACAAAGAAACTCACCTCTGGACACATCGTAGTCAGACTGATGAAAACCAGAAGTAAAAAAATATTTTGAGGGGCACCTGGGTGGCTCGTTGTTAAGTGTCTGCCTTCGGCTCAGGTCATGATCCCAGGGTCCTAGGACCAAGTCCCACATGGGTCTCTCTACTCAGTGGGGAGCCTGCTTCTCCCTCTGCCTCTGCCTGCCGCTCCCCTGCTTATGCTCGCACTCTCTCTGTCAAATAAATAAATAAAATCTTTAAAAAAAAAGAGAGAGTAGATTTTGAAAGCAGGTAGGTTGCATATCAGGGAATAGTGATGTGGAAGAGCGGAGGACAGAAGACAGTGGGGTCGCACCTCTGAAGCACCGGCCAAGAAGAGTTTCGATCTAGAATTCTGCAGCCGATGGGAATCCCTTGCAGTAGGAGGGAGAAGTAATGCCATTTTAAGAAAAATGACAGAGGAGAGAATTTGCTGTTGGCAGGCCTGCACTACGAGAAATGCTAAAGGGCGTTCTTCAGGCTGAAAGGAAATTTGGCAACTTGGATCCGTAGGAAGGAATTAAGTACCACAGACATGGTACTACCTGGATAAATTTAAAAGCATTGCTTTCTTCTTTTCTTAATTTCCATAAAAGACAAATGTCTATTTACAGCAAAAATAATATTATTACATATAGGAATAAAATAGGATAGCACAAAGAATGGGAGAGCAAATAAAGTTATCTTGTTGGAACATCCTTACATTTGCAGAATGCGAAGAAGTTCAATTAGACTGTGATCAATTAGTGATGCATATTGTAATTTCTTTTTTTTTTTTTTTTAAGATTTTATTTCAGAGGGAGAGAGAACGCACGCAAGTAAGGAAAGGGGCAGAGGGGGAGGGAGAGAATCTCAAGCACACTCCCAGCTGAGTAGATGCAGGGCTTGATCTCACGACCCTGAGATCATGACCTGAGCCAAAATCAAGAGTCAGACGCTTAACCTACTGAGCCACCTGGGCACCACGCTTGCTATAATTTCTAAGGCAACCATTAAAATATAATAAAAAGATGTGTAACTACAAAGCAAAGAAAGGAAGTAAAATATGATATTAATGATATTTAATATCTTGTCTATTGAATTATAATATGTAAATATAATATTAATTATCCAGTTCCTCAGAAGAAGGCAGAAAAGGCAGAAAAAACTGAGGAACGAAAGAACATATGAAACCAATTTTAAAAATGTAGCAAGGTGATAGACTTTGCTACTATTGATATGTTGATATATTGAAATCCTCCCCCCCCAGCACCTCAGAATGTGGCTATCCTTGGAGACAGAGCCCTTGCAGAGGTACTAAGTTAAAATGAGGTCGTTAGGCTGGACCCTAATCCAGTATGACTGGTGTCCTTATAAGAAGAGGAGATTTGGGGGCGCCTGGGTGGCTCAGTCAGTTAGGCGTCTGCCTTCGGCTCAGTTATGATCTCAGGGTCCTGGGATCGAGCCCTGCATCAGGGTCCCTGCTGAGCAGGGAGTCTGCTTCTCCCTCTCCCTCAGCGCCTACCCCCCAACTTGTGTGTGCTCTCTCTCTCTCGCTCTCTCTCTCAAGTAAATACAATCTTAAAAAAAAAAAGAAGAGATATGGATATAGACATGTACAGAAGGAAAACAGCGTGAAGACGCAGGGAGAAGCTGGCTGTCTACAAGCCAAGGAGAGACGTCTGGAATAGATCCCTTCTTCACACCCCTCGGAAAGAAGCAAGTCTGTCAACACATTGATCTCAAACTTCTAGCTTCCAAAACTGTGAGGAAATAAATTTCTGTTGTTTAAGCTCCCAGTCTGGGACACTTTGTTATGGCGGCCCTACAAACGAACACAGACTTAAACCCAACCATATGAATAATTCCGTCAAATGTAAACATTCCAGTTAAAACACAGAGCTTGTCAAGACCCCACTACATGATATGTGAAAGGGATACGATTTTTCTACAGACACGGAAAGTAAAAGGATGAAGAAGGTATACTAGGCACGTAGAAAGCACAAGAAAGCTGGTATAGCTACGTTAATATCAGACCAAGTAAACATCCAGACAAGGAGAATTAGCAGAGATAGAGACACATTTCATAATCAGGAAAAGACCCATTGAACAAGAAACTATAATCCTGAATGTATGTGCACCTGATAGCAGAGCTACAAAAAAATGAAGTAAACATTGAAGGGGAGAAACAGCCAAATGCATAATTACAGAGATTTGAAAACTCCTCATTGATAATTGATAGAATAACTAGATAAAAAAGCAATAGAATATAGAAAATCTGAGCAATGAAACCAACCAACCTGATAAAATCGACATTAAAGGACCTCTATCGCATCATTGCAGAACGCACAGTGTTTTCAAGTACACGTGGAATGTTCACGAAGCTAGATTATATCCTAGGCATAAAATAAATTTCAGTAAATTTCAAAGGATTGGCGTGCCTGGGTGGCTCAGTCGGTTAAACGTCTGCATTTGGCTCAGGTCATGATCTTGGGGTCCTGGAATTGAGCCCCATGTTGGACTCCTTGCTCGGCGGGGAGCCTGCATCTCCCTCTCCCTCTGCCACTCCCCTGCTTCTGCGCCCTCTCTCTCTCAAATAAATAAAATCTTTAAAAATAAATAAATAAATAAATAAATTTATTTTAAAAGATTAAAATTTCACAGAACATGTTCTCTGATCACTGGAACTAAACTAGAAATAAATAAATAATAATATATCTGGAAAATCCCCAAATGTTTAAAATTAAAGAATATATTTGTAGGGGCGCCCATCTGGCTCAGTTGGTAGAGCATGCAGCTCTTGATCTTGGGGTTGTGAGTTTGAGCCCCATGTAGTATGGAGAGATTATGTAAAAATAAAATCTTAAAAAAAAAAGAATATATTTCTATATAACTAATGAGCCAAGGAAGAAAACAGTGAAGTTAGAAAATACTTCAAACTGGGGGTGCCTGGGTGGCCCAGTCAGTGAAGCGTCCAACTCATGATTTCCGCTCAGGTCTGGATCTCAGGGTTGTGAGATCGAGCCCCGTGTCAGGCTCTGCACTCAGCAGGGAGTCTGTTTGAGATTCTCTCTTCCTCTCCCTCTCTCTCTGCCCCTCTCCTTGCTTGCACTCTCTCTCTCAAATAAATTAATCTTAAAAAAAAATACTTCAAACTGAACAAAAATGAAAGCACAGCATATCAAAATTTGTGTATTGCAGCTAAAGATGTGCTTAGAGGAGAACTGATAACTTTAAATGCCTCTATCAGGAAGAAGAGAGAAAGATTTAACATTAATATTCTATGATTGTACCCTAAGACGATAGGAAAAGTTTGACAGTATTTCAAAAAGCTAAACATTTTTACCATATGACCCAGTAATTCTACTCCTAAATATAAAATACCGAAGAGAACTGAAAACGTATATTCATACAAAACTGGTACACAAATGTTTATAGAAGTATTAGTCATATAGCCAAAAAGTCGAAACAACCCAAATGTCCACCAACTGATGGATGGATAAATGGGGTCTGTCCACACAATGGGCTACTATTCAGCCATCAAAAGAATGTAGTCACGTGTTACAACATGGATGAATCTTGAAAACCTTATGCTAAGTCAAAGAAGCTGGATACAAGAGGCTACGTGTTGTTTGATTCCATTTCTATGAAGTGTTCAGAACACGCAAATCCACAGAGACAGAAAGTAGATCAGTGATTGGCAGGGGGGATTGGGACTGACTGCCACCAGGCTTCTCTGTGGGGTGATGGAAGTGTTCTGGGAATTAGCGGCAATGGTTGTACAACATAGTGAGTATACCAAAACCACGGATTTGTACCCTTTTCCTTTATTTTTTTTTTTAAGTAATCTCTACACCCAGCATGGGGCTTGAACTCATGACCCCGAGATCAAGAGTTGCATGCTCTACCGATTGAGCCAGCCCGGTGCCCCACCACGCTGATTTGTACAGTTTTAAATGATGAATTTTATGTATGATGTTATATCTCAAAGAGTAAGACAAGCTAAAAAGAAAAAAAAAAAAAAAAGAACGAGTTAAACCCCAAGAAATGAAATAATGAGAGCAGAAATTAGTGAAACGGAAATACGCAAAGAACAAAGAAAGCAAAACCGAAAGTTGGTTCTTTGAAAAAAATCAATAAAATTGGTAAACCCCTAGCAAGACTGGTTAAGAAAAAAAGAAGGAAAATGCAAATTATGAATTATTGGGAACAAAAGAGTGAAAAAGAGGTGAAGGAGAGTGAGGAAACTTTTGGGCAGATCGAATGTTCTAGATCTTAATTGGGTTGATGGTTACATCAGTGCATACATTTACCAAAATTGTATGCTTAAAATCTGTAATTTTGTTGTAGATAAGTTATATTTCAATAAAATGAGAAAATTAAAAAATTCTAGGAGCAGGGCGCCTGGGTGGCACAGCGGTTAAGCGTCTGCCTTCGGCTCAGGGCGTGATCCCAGCGATCTGGGATCGAGCCCCACATCAGGCTCTTCTGCTGGGAGCCTGCTTCTTCCTCTCCCACTCCCCCTGCCTGTGTTCCCTCTCTCGCTGGCTGTCTCTCTCTCTGTCAAATAAATAAATAAATAAATCTTAAAAAAAAAAAATTCTAGGAGCGCCTGGCTGGCTCAGTTGGTAGAGCGTGCAACTCTTGATCCTCTGGTTGTGGGTTCAAGCCCCACGTTGGGCCTAGAGCTTACTTACAAAAAAAGATCTACATACTGTTATCTCCATTTCAGATCTGACATTTGAGGATTTTGCCTCACCTTCCTTCCGTATTATGTCTCCCTTTTTTCCCCAGTGCGATCTCTGACTTCCAACATCTACATATTTATTCATTTTTTGTATCCTTCATACAAAAACAGCAAAACAGTTTTAGAATTCCTACACCAATGCCGTTATCAACAACAAACCTATTAAGTAAAGTTCAAGATTTTTTTTTTGTAGTCCTTAGGAAGTCCATGAACTATATTGAAAATTTATTTGTATTCTTGTATTATTTTTTCTGTATGATTATATTATCAATTTGACATACAGTAAGGTTCAGTTATTATTTGTGGTCAATTTTAGGATTTAAAAAAATTTCCTGATATATTTTTGAATTTGTAAAATATTCATCTGATTCAGGAGCTGAGACTATACAAAAAATACTTAGACAAATCTCACTCCCGTCCTCTCTCCCACCCCATACTTACCTACTCACAAAAGGATCCATTTTATTTATTTCTAGTTTACTCTTCCTACGTTTCTTCTTTCAGATTTATATCTTTTTTTCCTTTTTTCTTATACAAAGGTAGCACACTACATATTTAGCAATTTATCCTGGAAATCACTTTGTATCAGCTAATGGAAATCTCTCTCTCTCTCTCTCTCTCTCTCTCTCTCTCGCTACACGGGATTGCATTGGGGGGTTATTTGATTAGCTTCCATGGATGGGAACTTAGGTGGTTTCCAATGTTCTATTGCAAATGATACCCACGGTGAATAAGCTGGTGCCCGTGCTGCTGTATGTCTGTGGGAGTGAGTCTTCGGGATCAGTTCCTAGAACTAGCATTGCTGGATCACAGGGTAAATGTTCTGTTGTCTCCTGGCCAGCAGACTGTACTGTCCAAGCTTTTTAGCTTTTGCCAATCTTATTTGATGGAGGGTGTCTTGTCGTATGTTTAAGGGTGAACTGGAAACTCTTGGAGGCGCGGGACCCAAGCTGCATATTCCACACACTGCTCGTGCTAACAGGTGCCCCGTACTTGTGAAATGAGTAAACAAACAAACTGGTTGGATTTCTCCTGGACTCATCATGTTTGGACTCTTGTAAAACCTGTCACCATGACAGTTGACTCTTGTCCTGGTGCGGGCAGTGCCAGCTGCCTGGCAGAGGTCTAGTGAAAGAGGAGATGGGCCTTCCCCCTGCCAGCGCCCCCACCCCCACCCCCAAGGCCAGGTAGAAGACCCTTCTCTCCCAGTGGAATGTAGTAAAAAGAGTGCAGCATTATGAGTCCACAAAGCCATTGTAGTATGTGGCACGAAGCCCATTTTACCTTAGAATTGTCTCTAGTACTGTTAATATTTGTTAAATACGTCACCATGAACATGGTAACTGTTTTTCTTATTGATTGATTAAATAGGTAATATAGTCACATAGTTCAAAATTCAAAAACCCTGTTAATAAAAAATTTCCCTTCATTCCCTATTTCCAACCCACCAAGTTACCTTCCTTTCAAAGGCAACTAATGGCATCAATTTCTTGAGTGTCCTTTCAGAGATATTTATGCTTAATACAAGTGAATGCACACATTTTTTTACCAAAATAGTAGCATATTATATACACCGTTCTAGAAATCTGGTTTTTTCCCCACCTCACTTTTTTCACATATATTTTAGAGCTCATTCTATTCTACACCCATACATACAGAGCTTGCTGGAATGTTTTTGCCGTGCTGTTCCACTGTGTACTGTAACTTACTTTACCGGTGCCTTGTTGGTGGGCATTCAGGCTATTTGTAGTCTTTGCTACAAATGGCAAGATAATAAATAACCTTCTATATGTTATTTTACACATACAAGCGTGTCTGTAGGATAAATTTCTAGATATGGACTGAAAGAAATGTGTGCATTTGTAATTTTGACAAATAATGCCAAACTGGCATCCTCAGAGTGGCACCAGTTTACACCCCAGCGCTGCGGGACTCCCTGTATGGGAGGGTCCTGGGCAGCCCCCTCCTGAGAGCCTGTGGAGGAGGGGGCTGGGTGGTCCTGCGCGCTCTGGATGTGCTGTTCCTCTCTACTGTGCACCTGTGAGGGCCTCAGATGAGCCTCCGTGGGCTGGCCCAGTGGAGCCACAGGCTTCAAAACAGGACGGGAAAAGGAGCCCACTTCTGAAGTCCACAGCTTTGATGTGTCCCTTGCTGAGAAGGCTCTAGGAAAAGATGGCTCCTGCTATCAAGGCCCCCGCCACCCCCAGAAGTGACTTAGGTAGAGGCCAGATTTCACTCAGCTGACGCCTACACTATTCTCACAGGCTGGACAGGCCCAGCAGACCAGACAGGAGGTATGAACGCAGTGGGAAGGTTCTGTCAGCTCTGAGTGCCTGCCATGTAACCAGCCCGTGCTAGCATGCACCTCCAGGATGAAACACTCTAGCCCAGCAGACAGTGGAATGTAGCCATGGGACATGCTCTCATAAAACAGCAACAGGTTACCATGGAAAGCAGCGGAGAAATCCTCTTCTTAGGGAAGGCTGCGCAAAGAGAAACAGCATGTAGTCGAGGGGAGGACGACTGGACTGGGAGCGTCCACTGGTCTGGGTGAGGTGAAGGAGGCATCCGCCCCAAAGGAGGCTTCTGGGAAATGCCTTTTCCTTCAAGAGACTACGGGCCAAAGTAGGGCTCAAGAAGGACCTGGGAGCTTGTCCACCTTGTGCCCACCATGCTCCTTCTAAAATCCTCAGCTACAGGGCCGCCTTCAGGGAGTCCGAGTTCCCACAGTGTCCCATCCACACCTGTCTTGTGGCAGTGTTTGGAACTCGCTTGCAGGTCCTTCTCTCCCCCCACACCACCCAGGAGGCTCTGGGAGCTTCCGCACTGCGGTTCTGACCGTGTGCACCTGGCACACCGGGCACAAAGTCATTGATTTCTAGTTCAGGGCTCAGGTGAATGGACCGGAGGCCTAGCAGTCGTGTTGAAGATCGCCTAAGTCCTAGAGGTCATGTGAACCCAAATCTGCCTCAAGCCACCACTGCTGCGGCTTCCATCTACTTCTAGACCAGTTTGGAAACGTGTTCCTTCCCCTTGTGTACTTGAGTTTCTTGGCAAGTTAACTCCTGAAACCTTTGTGTTACCAGTGCGTTTGTCTGAGTTGGACGGTGGGTAAATGCTGCCACACCTAAGTCAACAGAGAAGGAATCACGTGAATCGCATGACCTTCATTGGCGGGTGTGGCCCTGGTAGTCACTGTGGCAGCCGGGCTGCCGGTGCCAGAGAGAACTACAACACGGGGACAGAGGGACGCAGGGATGAGTTAAGGCGGGCCATCCTCCTCCTTTCCACCTCCTCCTCGTGATATCTTCTGGCAGCATGCCACCAGCCACTCGAAGTTCTCAGGAACTACCTGGATGTTGCTCTCCCTTGGCTCTCCGGCCACTCTCCCTTCTTCTTGGCTGGTCTTCCACCTTCTGGAGAGGATTTCCCGAGGGCCATCTTTGGTCCTGTCTTCACGCCCTCTCCCTGTCTCTCTTCACCCCCTGAGAACTCACCCATGCCCATGGGCTTGAGTATCGGTTCTATGCAGGCGATCCCCTTGTGCCCTGGATGCCACCTCGCCCTGACCTCGCTGCTGGACTTGCCCTCTGGGCTGCCACTGCCTCCTGGATGCTTCCTTTTGGGAGTCCTGTCATCATCTTAAACCATCCATGTGTGAGATTGAGCTTGCCTTCCCTCCCAGTTTCCATTTTTCTGCCCATGGCATCAGCCTTCTCTCACCCACCCAAGCTCACATCATGAGTCATCTTTGACGCCTCCCCCCCACTCCTCCCTTCCCAAACACAAGCCTTGCCACCTGCCTTTGCAACATCTCTTGTAGCTCTCTGTCCTTTGCATTCTGTCTGCTAAACCAGGGTCTCAGCACCCATGTGCTGAATATTTTTTTTAAGATTTTATTTATTCACTTGAGAGACAGAGAAAGCACAAGCTGGGGGAGGGGCAGAGGGACAAGCAGACTCCCACTGACACGGCGCCCCATTCCAGGAGCCGGATATCATGACCTGAACCAAAACCAGACACTTAACTGACTGAGCCACCCAGGCGCTCCACGTCCTGAATATTTAATAGCTCCCCTGTGGTCTCCCTGCCTGCAGTTCCTCCCCCTCTAGTCTTTCTTTCTGCCTGGCCAGACAGAGTCTCCAGAATGATTATTTTTATCCTATCTCTCTCCTGCTCAGCAGCCTTCTGGCACTGTCATCACCATGGGTAAGTCCAGACTCCAACCCTATGCTTGGTCCCAGCCCCTCTTGCCGGCCTTATCCCACATGCCTGTAGACATCAGATTCTATTCCTGACACATCTGTGTGACCCTGGGAAAGTACTTAACCCCGCAGTGCCTGACTCTCCTCTTTAAAATCTCTTTATAAAAAGTGTATCATCATTTCCAGGGGAAAGAAGGCACTTACAATAGTGCTGGATATGTCGTAAGCACTGAAACCCTAGCTTCTTATTGCCGATTTTCGTAAAGCAAGTGCTGTAGTCTGCACACCTCTCCCCTTGGTGCACAACATCTGCCTCTGCTCATTACCTTTGCTCGGCCCGTCCCTCATTCTAGAATGTTCTTCTCCGCCCACCTACTCTTACTTACCCTTTCATGGGCCACTGACTCCCATTTTGCTTCCGAACGCTTGTTTGCCACTTCCTGCACCGCTACTCCGCCTGGCTGGGTGGCGGTGGGCGCCCTGGGGTAGATCAAGCCAGCCAGAGACCACACGTGGCACGTCTTCCCGGAGGGTTCATTTTACTTGGTAAGTTCATCCATTTTTAATGTTACGGCAACTACTCAGACATATCGTGGAGTAGAATATAAAACTGGCTGGAGATTTTGAAGATAAAGGATACAAGTAGTAAGAATATTCAGAGTGGAGGTGTCTTGGGCCTGCCTCCTGATGCACTGGGGGGTCTGCGTTCATTCTGCAGCGGAAAGGTCTGAGGAGCGGTGAGTTGAAGTGATGAGGCACTGAAGTCAGACAGAGAGGACCACTGCGGTGGGACCTGGCTGTCCTGGGCTCAGGGCCCCCACAGTGAGGGTCTCTTTAACACACGGTGCTCTCTCTCTCCTGAGGACTCAGTGTCTATACCACTCACAGTAGCCTGTGTATTACATTGTTTTTGTGGTTTTTTGTTTTAAGTTTCCACAGGGGTAGATCTTAACTGTTCAGGAGCCCCCTGAGCAGCGGGAGCGCGGGTACGGATGGGGTCAGTGGGGCAGGCGACCCTGGTGTGAGTCCCGCCCCGGTGTTTCCTGATTGAGCAAGTCTCAGCCTCAGTTGCCTTGTCTGTGAGCCGTGGCTATTACTTACCTAATGACAGTGTTCTGAGTCACTCTAGTCAACCACATAAGGAATGTGCAGCATTCAGCCCAGCAGATGGCACGGAGGGCACTTAGTAAACATCAGACCCCTCCCAGCTGCATGAGGCTCTCAGCAAACATCAGATCGCGAATGTTCCTACCAATACCATACTTTCCCACCTGCCTCTACTCCCACATCCTTGGCCTCCCTTCCTGTCATGCTGGATGCTCCTGCCTGAGGCCACCTTCTCCCTGGGTCCTGGCCCTGGCCCTTGTCACTTTCACAAAGGCCTCACTCATACGACTGCCACGTCTGTCTCCTGCGGCATCAGTACCGTCCCTCTTGGCTCACTCTGTCACTGTGTGATCATGCTCTAGTGTCACTGTATCTGAAACAGAAAACAAGGGACTCCTGAGGGGCTCAGTTGGTTAAGCGTCTGCCTTGGGCTCAGGTCTTAATCCTGGAGTCCCAGGATCGAGCCCGGCATCCAGCTGTCCAGCTCTCTGCTCATCAGGGAGTCTGCTTCTCATTCTGCCACTCACCCTGCTTGTGCTCTGTCTCTCTTAAGTAAATAAGTATCTTTTAAAAAATAAATTTAAAACAAAAGACAAAACGATACCTCAGAACCCCTCCCTTGAGGGGCACCTTGGTGGCTCAGTCAGTTAAGGGACCAACTCTTCATTTCAGCTCAGGTTGTGATCTCATGGGTCTTGAGATCAAGCTCCACATCGGGGTTCCCTGCTCAGCAGGGAGTCTGCTTGAAGATTCTCTCCCTTCGCCCCTCCCCAGGTTGCACTCATGCGCGCGCTCTCTCTCAAGTAAATAAATAAATAAATCCTAAAAAAACAAACAAACCCAAAATCCTCTTTTGATCCCACGTCCCTCTGGTCACCAGTCTGTTCCTCTGCTCCCTTTCCAATAAAAGTCCCTGGAAGAGTTGGCATGCTCCTGGTCTCCACTTCTGCTGCCATTCCCTCTGAGCCCACTCAGGCACACTCTTACCCTGACACTCATGGAAACTTCTTGTCCCCAGGGACCTCTGCATTGCCAACTCCAGCATGCTGCCCTCGGGCTTCATTTTATGAGCCTCTCCAAAGCATCTGAGACCCTGAAATGCCTTCTGTCCAGGCCTCCCAGGCCCGCGCCTCCGGATTTTCCTCCAGCCTGCCACCCTCAGTCTCCTCCCTCGCCTCTAAGCGTAGGCGGTGCAGGCCTGTCCTTGGACCACTTCTCGTCTCCATCTGTACTCGCACAGGTAACCTCATCCACATTCAGGGCTTTAAATGCCATCTAAAAAACGCCCACATTCACATCTCAAATTCAGAGCTCCCCAGAACTGCAGACTTGCGTGTCCACCACCTACTCCGTAGCTCTGCTTGGGTGTCAAGCGCGAACTCCTGATTCCCCAGCGCTCCCCATCCCTCGCCAGTCTTTCCCATCTCAGTCGTGGGAACTCTGGCTTTCCAGCTGCTCGGACCAAAGCCTTTGGAGTTCTCCTTGACTCCTCTCTCTCAGACCCACCGCCAACTGATCTCCCCACCCTGGTTCAGATCACCATCACCTCTCTCAAGGCCAACCCCAAAAGCCTCCCGAGTGGTTTGCTGCCTCTTCTCCCCCCAACCCCACAATCTGTTCTCCACCAACAGCCAGAGTGATGTTTTCAACACATAAGCTTGATTATGTCATTTATTGGCTTAAAACCCACCAGCGTCTTCCTGTCTCACTAAGATTAAAATCCAGAGTCCTCATCTCAGCCTGAAAGGCCCGTGGGAGTGACCGGCTCCCTCTCTGGCCTCATTTCCTGCCGTACTCCTCTCGCCCCCTCTGCCCAGGCAGCGCTGGCCTCCACGCTGTTCCTGGACCAGGGTGCAAGCCCTCCTGTCTTGGGAAGTGTGCTTGCTGTTCCTTCTGTCCAGAGCACCCCCGTAGGTGCAAGTCCCGTTCCTGTACTTCGTTCAGGTCTCTGCTGAAATGCCAGCCTGTCAGAGAGCTTCCCTGATCAACCTCTCCAAGCACCCCTGGCATTCTTGGACCTCTAACCCTAATTTTGCCTACCACAGACCACCACGTGGCATAATATTTACCTGTATGTCTTCTTTAATCTCCTCACCACTAACAACACCCAAGAGGACCTCTAGAGCCTGGCATACAGCAGGCGCTCAGCAGATGAGCAGGGGCGTGGGTGTAGACGGGAAGAGCCTGGTGCACATGGCCGCTCATACCATGTACCTGCTGGTCCATGCCGAGCAGCCCCACACAGCTCTTCCAGGCTTCAGGCTCCCTTTCTGTAAAATCTACCTTGACAGCCCTTTAGAAATTTTAGAGAGGATTCATTTAAAGTGCTTGAGGCACGGGCAGTGCCCAGGACAGTGGGGGTTGAAAAGGCCACTTGGCTGCTCTGTAGGCCTGTCCCCAAGGAGTTAATAGTAGTGCTGTCTCTGTCTACCCAGGATGGAGGGCTGGTACAGCCAGTGAAGGTAAACACAGTGTGAGGAGCACTGACTCCAGTCTCCGCATCATACCATCCCAGGGTCCCCTAAGCACTGTTTCTGCTCCACGCAGCCCCCGTCAAAGCCCGTCAGATGACGGCCGTCTCTGAGCAGGGCCTGCAGGCTGAAAGCCTCCTCAACCCTGCTTTGGATCTGGGTGGCCTCAGTGTAGGAAGCAGAGGTGCTTGCTGGGAATGTGTAGGTCTGGACTTTATAAGGCGTGGGCCCTATGGATCCTCCTCTGACAAAAGACCCATTTTTGTGAGGTGGGCCGCACTGGGCAGTCTAGGTGGCAGGTCAGGTAGGTTTTCTCTGGCTGGTCTCTGAAGGTGGCTGAAGAGTAGTTTCCCTATAAACCACCAGGGGGCGCCAGAGGCTGATCAGCTCTAATGAGGACTTGTCCCGCGGTCTATTAAGGTGTCTTTCTTCCGTCCCAGGTCTAGGGTTGGTCCGCAAAGGGAAAGCATAGTGCTGGTTCTCTCCCACCTATCTACTTGCTGGTTGCTGCCAGCCCAAGCAGGGCCGCATTAAGGGACTGGAGGTCAGGCTTCCAGACTCAGTGTTCTTTATTGATAAGCATTAGTGAACCCCTTGCCAGTTCTGCCTTCAGATTCCCAGCCGTAAGTGGAGTGCATCTTTGCCTCTTAGTTATCTGCTTCAGTCTGCCTGTGTCCAAGGCTGTGCCTGTTTGCCACAGTATTCCCAGGACCACAGTATTTGTGGTCAGGGAGGCCTGTAGGAGGCATCTGAAAGGTCATGGCCAGGTCCTTGTCCTCAGAGACCACTCTCCATGTAGGAAGTGCAAGCTTCAGCTGTGTTGGCTCTCAGAGGGGGCTCCAGGAGCCTGCTGGTTAGATGGAGGGCTGAGCCTCAGAGACTTCCAGATTCAACCTCTTTTCTCTCTCTATGAGGCTCTATTCCTGCCAAAGTTTCTTCACAGCAGAACTGAGCCAAGGGGGCAACACCTGGCTCTCACTTGAGTCTTGAGGTTCTGGGACAGCGGGCAGGAGGTCTTAGGTGGTGCCTCAAAGGGGATAGAGATGCCAGAGGCTGTGCAAGAGGAGGGGGGAGGGAGGGAGAAACCAGAAAGAGTCAGTTAAGTCCTTCATCTGATTTCACCAGGCCCAATTCTTGCTCATGGCCTATAGTCCTTGGCCAACCCCTCTGTACTAAATAGATAGTCCCTTGGGCCCTGGGTGCACCCTTCCCCCACCATTAGCTCAACGATAAGGATTATTAAAGCAATCTTCTGCCCTCCTGAGCCAGGCACCTTAGAGAACCTTCTTGCCTTTTCAGCAAGGCCCTAAAGCCTGCATCCATTTCTCCCTCAGGTCAGGGCAGCCCCCACCCCGGGGGCCAGCAGGCTGGTGGTGCCTGATGAAAAACCTGGCTCCTCTGAGAGCCCTCCCTGGCCTGTCTCTGACCTGCACTGGAAGCGGGGATCTCCAGGGTGGGTCTGTAGCACCTGACGCACTTCTGGGGGAGGCTCCAAGCCCATCTGCTCCGCCCGATGCCAGCGCTGCAGCCGTGTGATCCCTGCCAGGGTGGGAAGAAGACTGGCATCTCAGGGGGGGTGGGAAGAGTTCAGGCTAGACAGTGTGTGTGGAGGGGTGTGTCGGGACCTCCACACCCCCTAGTCTCAGGAGACAGTGCCAGAAAGGGGCAGGCAGGGGCTTGGGTTGCTTCAGGGACGTGCGGGTGACAGGACTGTCTCCAGGACATGTTCCTGGGGCCTGAGAGGGTTCTCACCTGTGCAGGGCCCGTACTGCCAGGCGAGATCAAACTGCCTCAGCAGCTCCAGCTCTGCTTCATCCACGCTCAGGGGCTGGGGCTCTTCCCCTGCAATGACATGCTGCTCCTCAGGCCTGCCCAGGCCTGTCCCCTGCAAGGCCAGTCCCCTGGCCCTCACCTCACAGCTGCCCTGCTGCTCCCCAGCCCTCGCCACCCCTTTGCCTCTCCCGGCCACCGCCAGGCCTGGAGTAGGAAGTAGAGGACGTACTTCACTTCCCCTTCCATTGCCCACGTCCGCCCACGTCCTCTCATGCCCCTCAGCGGTGTCCGCTGCTCCCGCCCCCCCCGCACGTAAGAGACCTAGCTCTGGTGCCAGCTCCCCCTTGCTGTGCCCAGCGGGGCCCTCCCTCCTCTTCACTACGGGGTAGGAGTCAGTGATGAGCCGCTTCCGGCCCATGGCGGCCACCCAGGCAGGCAGAGAAGGAGGCGACTGCGGGGAAGGAGAGAGAGAGGCCAGCGGGCACGAGAGAGACAGCTGCTGAGAGAGAGAGAAGAGGGCTGGGGCCAGAGAGCGAGCCCGGGGCCAGCGACAGGCAGACAGGCTGACCCAGACAAGCAGAGAGGAAGTCCGCTGGTTCCAGGGTATGACGCCTGTCCCCCACCCCCACAAGCGCACAAACATCAAAGACCTAAACCAATGGTTGGCCGCCTCTGCAGGGCGGGGCCCGACTCCAGCCAATGGCAGGCGGGAAAGGCGGAGGGGGCGGGGCAGCTGCGTCAGCTGTGTTCTGGGGGAGAAGGGGTGAGGCTGGGGTGGGGGACCTGTCAAGATGCCCCAGACTGCACCACCTCCTCCTGCCCCCCTCCTCCCCGTTGGTCTGCAGTGGGTCTCGGGGGACTTATAGAGCGTTATCCTCAGCCTCTCACTTCCCGTTTTCCCTTCCTAGGCAAATGTTCTTTTCAGCCTCAGTAATCCCCGTGGCCGGTTGGTAACTCCCCAGAGTCCAGCTGGAGCCTCCACTCCCACCCCTTGTCCCGCAGAGCCTTGTGGGGGCAGGTCTGGAGGTCCGAAAAACGTTTGGGCTAATCCAGCCCCCTTCCCTGCTCCCACCCCACCCCCACCATCCCCAAGAGACCTGGCTGGAGAAGACCATGGGTTCCAAAGCTCCTTTCTCACAGTCTGTGCCCAAAGACCCTGCCCGCTCTTAGTCCAGGCAAGCGTTGGCCTTGTCGACTCTCTGGGGGTCCCGTGGGCTGCCCATGCCTACCCTACTAGCCAGGAAGATTCCACAGTGAGCAGGAGGCCAGAGTGGTTGTATCCCCAGGCCTTTATCAGTAAAATCTGCCCTGTTTCACTAATGTGATAGTATGAGCAGAAAACACCAACGATAAACTAAACACTTATATGGCACTTACGGTGTGCCAAGTACTGTTCTCAGCACTTTCCCACATATTCACTCAACTAAAATAGATGTAAAGTGCTTTTTTTTTTTTTTTTATTAAGTAATCTCTACCCCCAACGTGGGGCTTGAGCTCACAACCCCGAGATCAAGAGTCACACGCTCCACCAACTGAGCCAGCCAGGGGCCCCATAAAATGGTTTTTCAAAGTAGGAAGTGCTAATCGTCACAAGCGTTGTGGGGCCCCAGTTAAACCACAGTCTCTCTGTGCCCTCCCCACCCAGGAGCTCAGAGGCTAATGGGGTAGGCAGATGGGACACACAAGCTGTCAGCGCAAAGATAAAATTCCTAACAAACAGGAAAGGGGAGAAGGGTGGGTCAGAGAGGAGTTGGACCACAGGGTTGGCTCAGCACTGGAAGACCTCCTGGAGGAGGCGGGCTGCTGTAAACAGTGTCTCTCAATTCTCCACCCATGACCTTTGTCCCTTGGGCTCCTGTCATCGCTGAGTCACCCCTACACCCTCCTCCCCCTCACCAACTTCCTGGCAGCAGGCAAAAGTGCTGGTCAGTGGGAGTCTGGGAATCAGCACAGGGACCAGCCCAGCTCTAACCGCCCTTTAGAGATCCCATCCAGTTTTTCCAGGAGTGCAAGGGCCTGCTTAGACGCTTCTGCCTCCCCCTCTTCCACTGCTCTGGGGCCTGGGTGCTCTGTGTTAGAAGTAAGGTGGGCATACGAGAGGAAAATGCTCTGGAGAGTAGACCACCGAAGGGGCAGAGCAAGAGCAGCCATGTCTTCAGGGGCCTCCCCCTGCCTGGCTCTCCTCATCCACTTCCTTGAGGAGGGCTGAGTGGGAGTCAGAGCTCGTGAGTGCGCTGCACAGAGCTGGAGGGCCCTTCCCTGCTTTATTTTCTGGGCTGGGCCTGGCCTAATCCCCCATCTGCCTCGTGGACTAAGTGGGGCCCACATTGAGGGAGACAGGGGCCCTGCTGCATTGAGGAGGAAAACAGGAGGCCCTCTCCACCAGGCCTGGGAAGGGCTGAGGTGCGGGGGCCAGTCAGGCCCTGTGCACTCTACAGAGGGGTGCCCAGGCTCTGTGGGACTGACCACTCTCTTCCCAGAGGGCGTTCCCAGAGGTGTGTGGCACCTCACTCCTGAGCCCACAGAGCCCTGAGGGAGTAGGAAGCCATGGGTGGGGCAGACCCCTCCTCATTCCTGGTCCTTCCCACCCCTGAAAGCTGATAGCCGTGGGGCCCTGCCACCGCCCAGGGAGCGTGAAATGGGGTGTGCCGCTGGGCGGCCACAGTGGCTCCTACTGCGGCCCGAGCTCATTCCCTCTTTCCTCTGGCACCCTGACCTGCTCTGTGGGCACGGTCTGGGCCATCCCTGCCAGCTGCCCCCAGCTCTGCCTGGCCCAGGCCCTGCTAGCCTCTCCCACCTAACCTGGAAGATGTCTCCCTTGGCCTTCAGCTTCCCTCAGTCCCAAGAAAGAATCAGGGCTGTCTGCTCCAGTGCAGGCACCCTAGGACTGGTTTTCTGGCCTGGAGTGGAGAGAACTCTCCGCAGGCAGCATTGCCCTCCTGTCCTAGTCAGGCAGTAGTGGGACTGAACTCCACGGCTCAAAGTAGTTGGCACCCAGGAGTTTTGGAACCATCGCTGTCTAATTGGCGTTCTTCCCCAACTCGGTTTCTGGATCCCTGAGGTGTGCTGGCCACTAGAACCTTGGCCTGCCCATCCTCAGGTCTTTTTCTTCTCCACCTCTCTAACCTTGTCTGCCCCCTATCAACTTTTTTCCTGGAACCCCTGTCCTGACTCAGGCAGCCTCCTGGACTATCCCCAAAACTGCTATCGTGGGGCTTATCACAAGTCAGGCGTCAGGCTGGAGGGCCAGGCCAGAGGTCTGAGTTGGGAGCTAAGTTCTCCCTCCTTCAGGGAATTTCCTGAGACCCAGGAGCCTGTTTCTGTGTCAGCTCTGACCCCCAGAGGCTGACGATGGGACTAGCAGGAGTGACCTTTGCACCTCGGCCTGGGAACACTCAAGGGCCTTGCTTTAGGCCAAGGCCAAAGTCTTGGGAGAACCCAAGAGAAAAGGAGAACAAAGAACTGGAATAGGAGCCCAGCACCTTCCTGAGGGCTGAGGCCCACTGCCTACTGCTCCAAGGGGAAGGGGGATTAGGCCTGGCTTAGCTCAGACAATGTGGCAGGGTGGGGGGGCCTCAGCACTGCGCAGGCGCCTGCCTGGGGAGCCCCTTCCCCCTCCCCCTGCTCACAATGGGGCTTGTGGAAAGAGCCAGCTAGAGCTAGGAAGGTGGGGGCAGGTAGAGGGAGGGAAGCAGCTGCCTGGGGCCCAGCAGGCTATGGGGCGTAGCCTGCTCTCCTTCCTTCTCCCCAGCAACCCCCTTCCTCAGGCCCTCAGGCCCTGCCACCCACCCTGAGCTGGAGATTCTGGGCAGCCAGGCTCATATCCCCAGCCCCCACATATTCACACACCCTGGGCCCCATTCCCCACCCTGTGTGCCAGAATTCTTTCAGGCAGCTCCTCCTAGTCCATCATGACCCTCCCAGACACTCCACCTCTCCCTGCTCTGGGGTCTCTGGCCTAGTGGGCTTAAGAGGTAGGAGCCTGATAGAAGGCAAAAGTTCCCCTGTGTCTGGGTTTTCCTGCCACTGGCTGTCTTTTCTACTTTGTCCCAACCACCCCCTCCAAAGCTCCCATCACCTCCCCTTTCACCTTGGCCAGCCTGGCCCTGGAGAAATTCTGGGGGAGATTTGAGAGAGATCCTTCTGGACATTTCTCACCTTGGCCACCAGGTGTCAGACTTTGTCTAGCTGGGAGGAAAGTCCTAGCTAGCTTCCACCCCATCAGCCAGGCCTTAGAGATCTGGGCAAGTTGGGGAGCGGCCTAAAGGTGACCTCTGAACTCGGGAGGCTGAAAGACCCTGAAGGTTGAGAGAAAGAAAGGGCTGGAACTCTGGTCCTACAGTTCACAGCTACTCCCTCATTGTCCCCACCCCCACCTCACTGACAAGGGCTTTGTCTACTGCTGGGAATTGGGAAACCAGGCTGAGTCAGGGAGCTCAAGAATTGCAGGGACAAAGGCAGGGACAGTTGTGGCTCCAGAGAAGAAGGGGGAGCTGAGAAGCAGCTATCCATCAGAGCTCTCAGCCAGGGGCCTGGATCACTGGCCCTTACCCTGTAGGTTAAGGGGAACAAGGGCCTCCCTTGGCCCTTCTCCGTTTGGGGTGGCCATGGCAAGTGGGTGAATGTGTGCATGTGTCCGTAAGATGAGTGCTTGAATGAGTCTCTTCATATACTGAGAGGGCCCTAAGTCCTCGGGTGTTGGGCCAGTCCGTGCAAAAGCAGGAAGCTGACAAGGCGTCACTACCCTTTTGCCACCCTTCACCTCTCCTATACCCACTCCTACCCCTGCCCCCAACATAACCTCTCCCAAGTGACAGTTCTCCATCCTCTCCACGTCCTCTCACATGCAGGTGCATTTCCAGAAACCCAAGATGATGCTGAGATTTCTAATCCACTCCGTGCTATCGGAATAGAGATGATGGGGGAAGAGAGCCTTCTCTCCCTCCCTCCCACTCTCCCCAGCCTTCCTGGAACAAAAGGACTTCTAGAGATGTCCTCTCTCCATGGCACTGCGGGACCCCAGGCATTCCAGGTTCTTAAGCTGACCTCTGCATACCTGCACCCCTGACTCTAAGGCCACACTTAAGAAGTGGGACCTGGGATGACTACTACTAACTCATCACATCTCCTAGAGCCACTGTGGGTGGAGAACAAGCTCACAGAGAAGCCTGCTGACTTGTCATTTGCCAAGAGCTACCTGCCTCATGGTCCCAGCTCCAAAACCCAAAGAGGGGACTCACACCCCGACACCATCAGTAGGGAGCTATTTGGGGGAAGAGTTCAAGAACTCAAACTCTTGGGGCGCCTGGGTGGCTCAGTCGTTAAGCGTCTGCCTTCGGCTCAGGGCGTGAACCCAGAGTCCTGGGATCGAGCCCCACATCAGGCTCCTCCACTGGGAGCCTGCTTCTTCCTCTCCAACTCCCCCTGCCTGTGTTCCCTCTCTCGCTGGTTGTCTCTCTGTCAAATAAATAAATAAAATCTTTTTAAAAAGAAAATAAAATAATTAAAAAAAAAAAAGAACTCAAACTCTGAAATGCCCTTCCTGGCTCGGCTGTCCTCTGTCCACCTCCCCCACCTTGCTGCTGGGGGTGCCCCCTCTGCATCTTCCAGGGGAGTCACCTCCAGCGCTTGCCCGCCCTTCCCAGTCACTCTCCTCCCTTCTTTCCCTCTGCTACCAGCCCTGTGTGCCGCTGTGGCTCCCAGCCACTCAAAAGCACCATTTCTAACCCTCTGGAGTCTCGACTGACCCTCGATTTTCTGCCACTCCTGCTTTGGCAGTCCTCGGCCTTGGGAAGCACCCTGTCTTCTCTCTGTCCTCGCCTCTGGCCACGTCTGGCTTGCTAGGGAATGTCACAGTCCCTGACAGAGACGCGTGTGCTGATGTCACCTGGCTCCATGTGGCTGCCCAGGAACGCTTTTGATTCCCTTCCTCTGCTTGTCCCTGATTCCATTCCCTAAGCTCTCTACATTCTTCTCCAGCTGCCACCCCTCCCACAGCAATTTCGTGTTTAGATCTCTTGTGTTTGAAAACAACGGAAAACCAGCCAACCAAACAGAAAACCTTCCGTGTTCTTGCTACCTGCCTAGGCATTCCATTTGCCACCAAACGCCGGGGAGAAAACACTTACCCCTTCTTCTTTCTCACCACCTCCTTAAATCGCACAATTTGGCGTCTGCCTCCCAGCTGCTCTTGCCAAGGTCACCTGTGACTTCCTGATTTCTCAGTGGGTTTCCCCCCAAATTCTTCTCTCAGTGCTTCTGGGGCCTCTGACACTGTTGATCGGCTGCCTCCCTAAAACTCACTTCTCTTAACTTCTCATACACTATTGTCTTGACGCTCGCGTTAAATTCTCAGGTACTTCAGTTCAGTGCAGGTGCTGTGCTAAAATGCCTAGGGTTGCAAACACAATAAAGTGTGGAACCTGCCCTCCAGATGCTGTCTGCTTAAAAGGAAGACACACACTGAACTCACCCTTTCCTGCCCTTCTCCAAACCCTACCTGGAGAGGCCCTGCAGAAGCACCAGCTGTATGTTAGGCACTGGAAGGACAGCGGTGACAGTGACGGCAGACACCATTGCCTCCCCGCGAGGCTTACAGGCCAGCACCCTCAGGGGAGGGACACCATCACGCCTTCCCTGTCTCCCGAGGATTTCACCTGGGTCTTTCTGCAGCTAATCAAATTCTGCCTTGGATCTTAGCATTTGGGGCAAGGGACCCCTTTTCGAGGTGGTTTTGTTCAACATGCTGATTGAACACCTTCCTTGGGCTTGCGCCTGAGCTGGGATAGAAAGATGGGGCAAACTCAGAGTCTGCTCCCCAAGAAGCTCACAGTACAGGAGTGTGCGATATGCCTGCCTTCTCCCCGTATTCTGTATAGCCCCTTGCTTCGTGCCTTACACCTTACATCATCTGTTACACCTTACAGGCTGCTACTCATTTTGCCCCAGCGTGAAGACAGCCCAGATGTCCTCTCCTTCCTGTCTCGTTAGGCAGGAAACAGGCCTGTAGGAAATCTAAACAGAGCCAGGGCAGATATCCCCTCCAGAAGAGCCTGGACCCCTCTGTGGGGCATGTTCCCTCCAAGTTGGGGCAGTCCGCAGAACCCGGCTCGGCCACGAGCAGGTCCAGTAGGTCCCGCACCTGCACTCACGCACCGGTCGATAGTTTCAGGTAAGCTGGTCTTCTCTCCCCGGATGGATCACAGGCTCCGCGTGATGGCCGGAGCCAAGTTAGGTCTCAGACTTCTCTTGCGTTTCCTATTCCCATTAGCAGAATGATGGGCAGGTCTTTAAAGTATTTGTTGATTGCTTGACCTCACCATCATCTGTTACTTCCTTTGCTTAGGGCACCGTCTCCTGGTAAAATACCTCTGTGTTACCTGGGAGCAGTCAGCCCCTTAAATTACCCCACGGCTCTTCACTAGAGAGTCTGGCAGGCCAATCTGTCCCAAGCAACCTGTGATTACTAATCCCTGCTGCTGTGGCCAGGCACCTCACCTTTATTGTTTCTCTTATCCTTCAAACAGTCTTAGAAGGCTGTTCATTATCCCCATTTTACAGACGGGGAAGCTGGAGAACAGAGAGTTTTAAGTAATTCGTCCAAAGTCACTGGACTTGGAGCCTACGTCGTCCCTTGACATCTAACCCATTCACTTGCAGACCAATCTGAGTTTTTCTCATTCCCCCCTAACCTGCTTACACTGGAAAGAAAGGAGTGGAGTCACAGCTGAGACTTGTGACTTGGCCACCGTCAGTCATGCTCCCCAGAACAGGAAGGATATTGAGGTGAGGGTCACTGCCGGGGGCCCCAGTGGGCTGCCACAGGTGGGGGTACTGGTGAAGCTGAGGGCTGACTGGTCATGGCTGACCAGAGGGGCAGGTGGACAGCTTTGCAGGGAGACAGACCTACAAGACCCTTAAAGTAATCTTGAGAGGTGAGGCGGGCTAAGCAGGGAGGACAAGATGTTGGAAGGACTAAAGGAACGCCCACAGGTGGAGCAGTGTGCTGTGCACACACGCTCCCTGCGGACAGGGCAGAGCCTCTTCCCCAAGCTCTTTGCCTCTCTGAGCTATCCCGTGGACTGGCAGGCTCCAAGCCCACGGGCGTGTGGGAGCCCAGGAGGGGAAGGGTCAGGAGAGCGAGTGACGAGGGCCAGGAGGAGGGGACAAGGCCAAGCAAAGAGAGGCCTAAAGTCCTGGGGCAAGCATTTTATTTGTTAATACAAGAATAGAAATTCTGCAATAAATATCATCTAATAAATAACATCTCCAAATAAATAAATATTAATACAACAAACTTAGAGTCATGAGTGGGTGAGGCTGGGGGGCAGGGCCTGGGGGGGCTGCCCCCCGCACCCCGCAATGCTACTGCAATGTAAACTTTCAGGGAACCCTGCGGCTGTGGCTATGGTTGCCCTCCCCAGCCTGGGCAACCCACAGCCAGCCTGGAAAGGAGGTGGGGGGGAGGCACCATGATGCCGGCGACAAGATACAAGGCTGCCATCCTGTTCCACCGACTGCCTTGGTGATCCCCTGGGTCCGGTCTGTCCCTGGTCCTGCTTTCAGTATGACCTCCAATGCAGACCCTACTTCTTCCACTTTTAAATCCCATTTCTTCCTGTTTGGACCTGCCACTGTGTGTTTCCTGAATCGGATGTACTGAGTTATTTGGGGATAGGGGAGCAACACCCATCGAAAAAGAGCGGGGCAGCCAAAGGGCTTCACCCCAGAAAGGCACGTGCTGTGGTGGCCCCCCCTCCCTGCCCTACAGGCACGCTTCCTGGAAGTGCCACTTGAGGGGTCGTGTGGCACTGGCGAGTACCAGGCAGGATGCAGGAAACTCTGAGAGCCTTTGCACCAACTTGAACCCCTGCGGGCTCCCTTGAGCATCCCTTCCTGTGGCAATGGGACAGGGCCTATTGCACCTCTTCCCCAGACCTGCACGACTTTGGGAAGCAGGGAAGGGACAGGCCTTATTGCATCAACCCTCTTCCAAGTCCGGAGAGGGCCAGAGGCTCATGGCTTCTGTCTCCTGGCTCAACAAGTGTTGGCATACAGGTTTCTCCCTCCCCGAGTGGGAGCAGGGTTTGAAGGAGGAGGGGAGAGAGGAGGTGGTAAAGGTCAGAGATCAGAAGCCGTGGGCCTCCAGGTGCAGGGTGACCGCAGCCGCGGGAGGCTGCATCTTCTTCTTGAGCCGGTTGAAGTCTTTGGCTGAGCGCCACAGCCAGGTCTGCAGCTCCTTCAGCAGCCAGAAGTCGTCCATCTTCTGGAGGAAGTCGCTGTGGGCAGGGCCAGGGGCCCAGGTGGGCTCAGTTCCGGGCAGAGGCTGGGGCAGCGGGTAGCCCAGAGCCGCCATGACGCCCGCGATGCTGCCCAGCAGGCCCTGGAGGCTGGTGCAGAAGTGGGCCAGGCTGCGGCGCAGCTCGGCCGTGGCAGCCTGGCGGTTGAGGCCTCGCAGGTAGCACAGCAGGTGGCTGTAGGCCTCATAGTTCTGGGTCAGCCGCAGCTTGTCGTTGAGGCTTCGCCACACATCCAGGTTGACGGTGGCCCTGGGCAGGGTCTCTGCCCCCAGGCGAGGTGGGTTGAAGTCAGGCTCGTTGAAAGGGGGGCCCAGGTAGTTCAGCTGTGAAAAGGAGAGGGCGATGGGGAAGAAGGAGGGCCGAGCAGCCAGCGGCCACCAGGAGATACCTGCCCCCAGAGCTGCTATGTCCTGTGTCCCCTGACACTGGCCCCGTCTCCACACTAGGCCCCTCTCTGTTCCAGGGCCTCCCCCAAGTTTCTCCGGGGAAGTCATTTGCATGGAGGTGACAGCTGAGGCAGTGGGGGTGATGAACTCTCCTATGGAGAGGTGTAGAAAGAGAAAAACTCGCAGGAGATACTCAGGGAAGACGTGCTGATTGGCTGTGTGTGTAAGCCTTGGGAGCGTGCGCACCGCGGGGCAGGGCGGAGAGGAAGAGGAGCCAGGAGGACCCAGGAGGCCAGGTTGCAGAGGTGGAAGGTGGACCAGAAGAGTGCAGAGCCAAGAGGAGGAGTTCAGAAGGCAGCAGTGCTCAACAGTGTGGCTGCAAAACAGAGATCAAGGAGAATGAGCCTTAGAAAATTCTGTTGAGTTTGGTAAGAAGGAGGTGCCTGACGACCTTGGAGAGAGCCGCTTCAGTGTCCTGGAGGCCAGATTGCAGGGGGTTAAGAAGTGAGTGGGTGGAGAGGAAGCGGAGGCAGAGGGTGTAGACCACTCCTTCAAGAAATTTGGCAGGGAAAGCCAGGAGAGAAAAAGGGTCGGGAGCTAGAGGGGGTAGCAGAGTCAAGCTAAGGTTTTTGGCCAGGGAAGGAAAAAGCGGGTGGAAAGGCAGAGCGGCCCGTGGGAATCAGAGCTCCATTTGCCTCCCGACATGCCTGGTCCCACCAGCGGACCAGCGGAAGGGCAGGCGACAGACGGTACTCACGAAGCACTAAGTCCCCCAAAGAAGGGCTCATAGGAGCAGGGCTGCAGAAGGAAGAAACTGAGGCAGTCTCAAGAGTTGGGCTGGAGGAAGGGTATAGGAGGCAGTCTAGGGAAGAGGACAGAGCTTTGCCAGCCCTCAAGGGAGAGGCCTGGGGCCCAGGGAAAGGGCTGAGGGGGACGTTGCAGCCAGAGAGAAAGGGAGCAGAGAGGGGCGAGGCCTGGGATAGGCAAGGGCCCAGGGGGAGGTTCACACGCTGACAAGCACAGAGACAAACTAATTTCCTCGGTGTATCCTGGGGCTGGAGCCAGCTCCCCCGCCACCCTCCTCCCCTTTCTTTCCCTGGCTCCAGAGTTGGGTCTGGGATGTGGAAGAGGAACACGGGAAGAGGGGGCCGGTTCCCCATGGTCCTCGGCAACTCTGACCCTCTTTCCTTCTCTCCTGGGCTCTGGGAACACCTCTGGACTGCCCCCAGATCCTTATGGCACAACTTCCATCCACACCCTGAACCTCCCGCCACTACAGGCCTGGCTTCCTTGTAGCCCCCTTCCCTCAAGTCCCCCCTAGGAGGCCCAGCTAGGATGGGAGAGGCAGACAGAAGGGAGGCCCATGGGTCCAGAGCAGCAGGGCCCCAGGTCTGGGGCAGAGGCGAGCTGGAACACAGGCATGGGAGGTGGGGCCCCTCCATCCCCACCCAGCCCCGCCCGTGCAAGAGACACCACAACACGGTGTAAACAGAAGAGACTTCCCCGGCCCCCAGGGGGAGGCGGGCGGCTGGGCCGGCAGCCAGTGGGGCAATGGGCCAAGGCGGGTGCGAGGCCTGCCCACATGCCTAGTCCTGGGGCCAGGGATGGGGGGGGCACCTAAGAGGGAAGGGCAGGAGATAGGCCAGACATGGGGACCGTTTGGAACCAAAGGGCCCCCGTGGTCACCAGTGCTCAGTAGGACCCCCTCCACCATTCTGTCTCTCTTCCACCAACTTCTCTTCTCATTCGTTGCCCAGCTCCCAGACCTTTCAGCTGCCCTGGGTACTCACGTAGGTCCCAGCCAAGCTGCGGAGTTGGTGCTCCAGGTAGCGGGTGAGGTCGTAGGTTTTCTGGATGGAGGGGCCAGGCCCTGGGTCCCCTGTGCGATTGAGGGCCGGCACTGCGGGGAGGTGCCAGAGCACAGTACACAGGCAAGCTAGCATCCCCCACGAGTCCCCTGTGGACAGGACGGGCAAGAAGCATGAGGGCGGGCCCAGGCCCAGTGGAGGAGGCAGCTGGCAGCCCCTCAGGTGTCTGTCCCCACCTTGGGCTGGGGGCGGGCGGGGAGGGTGGGCCGCCAGATGGGAGGCAGGGGGGATGGAGGAGGGGAGCGTTCCTGGCCGGGGTGTGTGTGTATGGAGGCATGTATGTGTTTGAGGACCAGGACTTGGCTTGTGTGTATCACAGCACACACTGGAGAGCGTATTAGTGTGTTAGCCGAGTCACCATCTGTAGGCCGACATGTATGTGTGCGCACATGGAGGGACGGGGCCAGGCCAAGGGTCTGCAAATCAGTATTCCTGGATTCAGGCTCCTCTCCCAGCCTCCCAAGCCCACTGGAGCCAAGGCGTGGGGAACAGCACATGTCCCTGATGCCGGCTGAGAGCAGTCGGCTCTGGGAAGGGCCCGAGAGGCTGCCCCGAGACAAGTCCAAGCCCAGCCATAGGAGGCAAGGGGTAGGGTTAGATCACCAGCGTCAGGCTGAAGGACACAGGGCTGGCTCCTGTAGTCGGGGGGGGGGGGGGGGGGG
>NW_024424786.1:41937046-41962049 GCF_017311325.1 Ursus maritimus
GGGGGGGGGGGGGGGGGGGGGGGGGGGGGGGGGGGGGGGGTACATTCTAGCATAGGATTCCTGGGTGTGGACTGGCCGCAGGGTGGAGTTTTGTCCCATTCTTATCTAGGAGGTTGGATGGGGAAAAGTTTGACCTGAATGGGTTTGTTGTTTGTTTTTTAAGATTTATTCATTTATTTCAGAGAGAGAGAGAGAGAGAGAGAGAGAGAGAGAATGAGTGGGGGAGGGGCAGAGGGAGAGGAGAAGCAGACTCCGAGTGTAGAGCCTGACTGGGGGCTCCATCCCAGGACCCTGAGATCATAATCTGAGCCGAAATCAAGAGTTGATGCTTAACCGACTGAGACACCCAGCCTCCCCCTGAATGGGGTCCTTTGATCAGCCTGCAGTGAAGAGGGTGGGGGTGGGGGAACTGAAGGGGAGGAGGAGAGGGAACATGATGGATTTGATGGGTTTGGTTTGTAAGCCAGCGGTGCTGGAAAGTTTGAACATCTTGAGATACCATAGCCCAGGGGTCAATTCTGTGAGGACAGACATAGGCAGTTGGGAGACATGATTTTCCCAGCTTTTAGGTAAGGTCCAAGGTGCAGAGAACGAGGCCAGGATTCAGTGGGCATTGGGACTGGGTAAAGGCAATTAGGGTTAGGTTGGGTGAAAGCTATAATTGGCATTGGGCTAGGTTAGGTTTAAGGACTGGGTTACTTTTAACGTTTCAGGTTAGTTTATTGGGATTTGGCTGAGTGAGTGTGGTTGAGGTTTGAGTCCAGCTGGGGGATGTGGTTAGGTTTGGACAGGCACAGGGTTCGCTGGGGCCAAGGTTTGTGAATGTGTTGATTTAGAAGTTAGCTAGGGTAGGGGCGCCTGGGTGGCACAGCGGTTGAGCGTCTGCCTTCGGCTCAGGGCGTGATCCCGGCATTATGGGATCGAGCCCCACATCAGGCTCCTCCGCTATGAGCCTGCTTCTTCCTCTCTCACTCCCCCTGCTTGTGTTCCCTCTCTCGCTGGCTGTCTCTATCTCTGTCAAATAAATAAAATCTTTGGAAAAAAAAAAAAAGAAAAAAAAAGAAAAAAGAAGTTAGCTAGGGTAACACACGGCAAGTCACAAAGAAAGGACTGGTTTGGGTTTTAAGCTTGGGTAGGTGTGAGATCATGAGTAGTTTCTTCTACTTTCTTTTTTCTACTTTCAAAGTTTTATGACATACGTTGCTGTGACGGAAATGAGTCGGATATACATTTGACAATTTGTACTTAGAGTTAGGGGAAGTTTGGAGTGAGTCGCAATGCTGGGTCAGGGTTTTAGAGAGGGTTTACGACTCAAAATGTGGAGAATGTCTCTTACAAGGGTGTAGGGTCAGGTGGGGACTTCTGCAGCGGCCCAGCCCTTCAGTCTTGACTCGTTCAGATGCTTGGCTGGCAATTTTATTGATGGAGCATGAGAGTGGGCAGGGTGGGGGAGAGCACCAGTCTCAGAGACTCTGCCCCTGGGAATGAGGGGCTCTTGGTTTGAGAGCATGAGTACATGCATGCGTAGACAGCAGGATCAGATACGTGACTAATTCCCTTGTCCTTGTCCTTGTCCCCGTCTGCAGCCCGTGGCTTCCCTTCTGGTGCTCCTTTCCTCATTCTGCCTTTCCATGCCTAGCTCCTGCTGACTCTGCCTTCCTTTCTATTCACTCTTCCTCACATCCCAAGAGAATTCCAGGCCCTTCTCTGCATGAAGCCTGGGGCTACCCTCAGCCTGGAGATCTGGCAGAGTCTCCTCCAAGATCCTAAGAGTACAATATGGGGTTAGTTTTGGAGGTTGGAGACCTGCTGAGGTGCGCAGTGGCCCTTCCAGCCTTGAGTTAGCAGCAATGCTGAGGGTCCCAGCTGAAACCCAGATTGGGAGCTGGGCTCACCTCTTTCCCCCACCCTGCTCTGGGCAGCCCTTCTGGCCAGAGTTCTGAGACTCGGTTTTGCCTATGCCATGGAGGAGGGTGGGGGAGGGGCACGGGGTCAGGACCCCAACTCTGGGCCTTGTTTTCCCCTCCCCTTCTGGGCCCTGTGGGACATCCCTGGGGAGAACTGGCTCCCTATGCAGGGACAACAGGGGGAGAAGCCTTTGGATAAACAAGAGCTAAGTCATCTGTGCAGAAAAACGGCTCATGAAATTAACCAGACGAGGCCGGTGTTTCCAGGAATATTTCAGTTCTGAGGTAACTGTGTCACTGCAGGCTGGGGGGTGGGGGCAGGGGAAAGAGCAGAGGGATCCGACTGACCGACCCATGGAGAGAGCCAGAAAGAAGGAAGGAGTCTCAGGTATCTAGAGGGAGAGGAGGCTAGGAGAGGAGGAAGGGGACAGGGCTCTCCTCCCTATTACAACAACTTCCACTCTGGGCAAGATGTCCCCATATCTCAGGCAGCAAACTGATAGCCATCTGGGGCGAAGAACACCTGTGGTTTAGTTGTAAGAGTGGAACTCGGTGCAGCCTGCAGCTTGCCTGCATCTCCGGGAGGGAGAACCAGGTGGGCATCCTGGAGCCCTCTTCCATCCTTCTCGCCAGGCTCAGGGTGTGCAGGTGGACTGGGCCACTGAGGGCTGTGTCCTGGGCCCCCTCCCCCAGTCCTGGCCCCTAGCCCAGCCCCCACCCCAGCTCTGCCTCTGGCTGCTGCCCACTGATTGTTTACATCCCGTCTTCCCCTGTGTTTATAAATCCGCTGAGCACGTGAGGAGCTAATGAGTGCAGCTCACGTTTCCTGCTAGAGCCCCCCACCCCCCCATCCTGGCCCCCGCCCGGGCGGCCCCTAATTCCATCCAGATCCCTGGGCCCTGGGAACCTAGGCCCCCCTCATGAACACACACACACATACTCAGCCCACGCAAACGCATGGCCACCCTGACACGGCTGCACAGGCAGACATAGCCGCGAACGCGTGTCCTTAGCCAGCTGCCCCTTGATCCCTGGCCTGTATCCTCCAAGCTGACCTCATTCAGTGAGGGTGGGGGGCTCGGCGGAGCAGATGTGCCAGGGCGGCCAGGGTGGGTAGGACAAATCAGCCAGGAGACTCTGCACCTGGGATTGGTGCATAAGCGCTATCAGCCAAAAATGGAGGAGCCAGGGGGGCATCACAGAGCTCCAGAGGTGCTGAAAAATGTGAGAGCCAAACGCTAAGGCTCCACCCTCAGGCCAGACCAGGACCAGCTTCCCCGGTGACCTTGGAGGGATCTGTTGAGGGGAATTAAGAGAAGGAAGTGGTTTAGGGGGGTGGTGTGTCCACTGTAGTGTGAGATCCAGGCACTCAACTATAGGAAATGGCCCTCGGGGGCTCCTCCTGACCTGCCTCCTCAGGGAAAGGCCCACAGAAACAGCCCATCTTTCCTTGTCCTCTGGGCTGGCTGCCCTCCCCCCTGTCTCTTCTCCCTTCCAGCGTCTCCTTGGTTCCCTCTGCCCCAGGCCACTGAGAAGTGCTTAGCGAGAGAGTACACGTAGGCCCAGAAGTCAGGAGCCCTAGCTTTGCCACCAACCCATCAGGGGACTGGGCTTGCGCAAGGGCTGCGCGATGCACACTGAAGTCCCTCTCAGAAGAACCACGTGGGCTCCATCTCTGCTGTCGTCCTCAGCAGCCCCCTTCCTGCCCTTCTCTTCCAGCCTAAGTGACAGAAGAAGAAACTGAGGCCCAGGGAAAGAAGCAGACAGGTGGGCGGGTGCCTTGTGAAGTCAATATGGATACAGGAGTTGAGCTGTCGGAGTGAAAGGGTGCTGGATTGTGCTGCAGGAGGACCCCAGGTATTCCCAAGGGGTGCAGGATGAAGCTAGGGGAGCTCAGCAGTCAGCTGAGGCAGGCAGGGGGACCAAGAGAAGGAAACAGTCTGGGCAAGTGTGTGGGTGAGTTTGAAAGGGTGTTGTTATTCAGCCGTGTGGGAGGGGCTGGGAGGGAGCGGGCAGGAGCCAGGGTGTGAATAGGCAGGTGGGATTGGATTGTGGGGAGGAATGTGAAGTGTCACTAATAGAGTAGCTGGTGTGGTCGGGTGGTGTGCACAAGTGTGAACGGAGCAGGAGTGTGGGGGCTCTGTGGAGGGGAGAGGGAGCCATGACACCAGTCTGGAAGAGAGACTGGGGATGGGAGGGCTGCTAGGTGACACTTGCTGCCATCTGCCTGGTGCCTGTTTTCTCCCCTGGTCGAGTGTGTGGCTCCAGGGCAGTGAGGGTGGCAGATACAAACTGCGGGTGGGGGTGTGTGGGGGGGTGCTGTCCGGTCTGTCCGAGGAATGCGTCCCGGTGTCCCGAGGGAGGGGCGGTGTGTGCTCAGAGCCGGAAACGAGGTCTGTAGAGGTTGTGAAAGCCCGGAGGTGTCAGCCCCTCAGGGTCAGGCTCAGAGAGTGCCCGACAGAGGTGTGTGTCCAGTGCCCTCACCCCCAGCCTCTGTTCACGGCTGGGGACTTCCAGTCTCCCCTCCTGGCAGCTCCCTCCTACCCCAGCCGGGAGGGCCAGGCCGGGCGCTGGGGGAAACTGGGACGGGGTCCTCTGGGACTGGGGGTTTGCGGGGGTGGGGGCTTCTGGAGCGCAGTGTGGAGTCACTGGGAAGGAAGGTGGGGAGGACAGATGAGGGGACTCTGGCGAGGCCTGGGGGACGTGGGGCTTCCCTCCAGGGGCTCAGCCCGAGAACTTGGCGGCGGCGGCCGCTCGCTGGCCCTCCCCCTCGGCGGTGACCTCTCGCTCCCGGCCCCCTCCCCGCGGCGGCGGCGCCTTCCCCTTGTGTGGCCTCGGCGCCCCCGGCCCCGCCCCCGGCCCGCTCCCGCCCGGTCGCTCCCTTCCCGGAGGCGGGGGCGGGGTCCCGGGCGCCGGGGTCCGGGCTCGGCCGGGCCGCTGCCCTTTCCCGCGCGTCAACTCCCTGCCCTGCCCGCCCGCCCTCCCGCGGGCCGCCGGGGCCGAGCGGCCGCTGCCGCCGCTGCCCGGTCAGTGACGGACTTTCTCCTGCCCCGTCCGGCCGGGCTGCGCCCGTCCCCCGCACTAATCACTCCCAGGCCACGGCGGGTCGGACCGGGGACTCGCTGCAGCCGCCGCCCGCCCCGCCGCCCGGCCCCTACCTGCCGCCGGCTCCCCGGCCGCGGGCAGCATGGTGGGCTCCAGCCGCGCAGCGCGCAGCGCGGAAGCCGCGAGTCCCGCAGCCCGGCCCGGCCCAGCCAGGCTCGGCTCTGCCCTCCGCCCTCGCTCTCCTCTCGCCCGCCCTCCTTCCCGCCCTCCCCTCCCGGCGGGCCGGGGAGGGAGCGCGGCGGGCCCGAGGTGTCGGCCTCCCCTAGCCTCCCGCCGGCCCGGCCTCTGGCTCCCCGCCCTTCTCCCCTCCTCCTCCCCGGCCCCCTTCTCCCTGCGCGCCGTGTTTCCCTCCCGCAGCCCCGCTCCCCGCCACGGACTCTCTCTCCCCGACTTTCGCGCGGGGCTCTTTCCGCCGGGATCCCGGGACCCCGTCTCGCAGGGGCTCCAGGTTGCCGGCTCTCCTGGTCAGCGGGTCGCCCGGGCTCCCCGCCGCGCTCCCGGCCACCTCCTGGCCCCGCCGGGTGGACTTCAGGAATGCCGCGTTCCCGCCCGGCCCCTCTCGAGGGCGCCCAGCGGTGCCTCCCCCGGCCCGAGCCCTGCTGGCGGGGGTAGCTCCCGGCTCCCCAGCCCGGCCCCGGCTCGGGGCTCCCGGGGGAGGCACGGGAACCGGATCTCGCGGCTCCCGGGCGGGGGCGGGGGCCAGGGCCTCGGACGCCAGGCTCCTACCTGCTCGGAGGTCCATGGGGCTGGGGGCCGGGCCGGCCGGGCGCGGCTGCTCTCCCGGAGGCTGGCGGAGTGGGAGGGCGAGCCGCGGCTCCGGCGAAGCTTTAATAATCCCATCCGCCAGGCCCACTCGCAGGTTTTTTTCGCTCGGTTTCGGATTTTTTTTTTTTTTTTTCGGTGTGGGACATTCTGCAAACTTTTTTTTTTTTTTTTTTCTGACGTGTAAAGCTGTAACCACAAATTGTAGCGGCCCTCCCCGGGGTGGGGGGAGGAGGGGGGGAGGAGGGAAGGGAGGGCTTCTGGGGCTCCTCTCCCTCCCACAACACCGAGGGGGGGTGAGGTGAGGCGAGGCTGCGGCGGTACCACCCTGGGCCTCCTGGGGGAGGGGGCGGGGAGGGCATCAGTCCGTCTGCAGACTCCCCGAGCTGGGGGAGTGAGCCGCCCGCTCCTTTTCTTCGACGGCGTCGACCTGGGGTGCGGGGTCCCTGCGCTCACCCTACCTCTGACTCTTCATCTCTAACCTTCCCTCCCCTCCCCCTTTCCCTGAGTAAATGCAATGACACATTCTCCCAAATGCCAGCGAGCTGGCTTCGTAGCAAGTGATGGTGTTTTTCCTGCTGCCCTTTGTCTGGGCTGACCGCCCCCCTTGCCTATTGTCCCGCCGCCTGCCCCATTTCCAAAAGCTGAGACTAAGTGAGGCGCTGGGGCAGGGGCAGGTGACTAACCGGCTCACAATGCCCCCAGGGCGTGGAGGAGGCAGAGGGCACCACAGGCCCACTGCCCAGCTCTGAGGAAAGTAGAGGGCACTTTGGCTGAGGGTTTTTCCCTCAGGTTCACAAGGTTCTTCATTCTTCCCAGTGGCCCGGAGAGTGCACTTGGGTGGGGGAATTGTAGTTCATTAATCAGCACGAGGCACCGGACCAGTTTCAACACCAGAGGCTGCACGGGTGACTCAGCGGGAATGCTCCCATTCAAGGCGATGGACCGACCAAGAGTCCCCATTTGTGAAATGCTTTCCCCTAAAGACTTTTGGTCTTCTCTCGCCTTTGGGGTTTGGGGTTGTTGGTGTTTTCCAGTGGTGGGGTAGGGGTGGTTTGGCTTCGAAGTGCTCTTCCTCCTTCCTTCCCTCAGGCCTGGGTGGGGACTTGCTAGGCGGGATACCTGGGGGACCCATAAGCCTAGACCCTCCCTAGAGGGTCTCCTTCCCGCCCCCTTTCTCCCCCTCCAGAGAGCTGCCAGGGGGAGTGCAGAGGAAACGGCTCGCGTCTGGGGCTTGTAGACATCTCCTGGTGACTTCTTGGGGGACAGTCCTTTGGTTTCCAAGGCTTGCGCGCTCTAGATCCAGACAACCAATTAAATCATTTGGTAATAAGTCGCTTCTGTTATTTATTTTTTCAAAGTGGGAGAGGTGGTGGTGGGCCAGCCCTGGAAGGTGATTCCTCTCTCTGGAATAGCATCGGATTCTTCACTCCACACTCCTGCCCCGGTGCCCCCAGAGAAAGGAGGGCGCCGTGCCAGCCCTGCCACAGCCCCTCCAGCCTGCCGGTCAGAGCCAGCGGCGGCGTGGTCAAGGACCAGAGCTGGGTTCCCAGGGCAGCTCTTCCCTTTTCTGCACTGTGCGGACTGAGGTGGGGGGGTGGGGGGGTGGGGAAGAAGTTTGTTTTCAATTACCTCACTGGAGTGGGACAGACTTTGTTGTTGGTTTTTGTCTTTCTTTCTTTCTTCTTTCTTTCTTTCTTTCTTTCTTTCTTTCTTTCTTTCTTTCTTTCTTTCTTTCTTCTTCTTTCTTTCTTTTTTCTTTCTAAACAAGGAGGAAAACCTGGGAAAGGGGAGCTGGCTGGGGGTTGGGGGCAGGAGGGCTTTCAGGGCATCAGTAGTAGCTCTGATGGACCTGCCTTGGGGGGGGTCCTTCTGAAAAGTGCTGGGGGCATTTCCCCTTCACCCCTCCACCCGAGCCAGAACTCTGGAGTTTCAATGACATTCTTGGCGGGTGAGCCCGGCGATCTTTTGATGCCCATGCCAAGGTCAAGAAGGCAGATGCCCAGTGGGTGACTGGCACTGAGGCCAGCCATGAGGTCCTCAAGCAGCCTCCCTTTCAGAGGGAGGGAGCCATGAAGGGTGGGGGGGGGTGCAGTGCGTCCTTCTCCCCTGGTTTGCAGCCTGCTCCTTGTGGAAAGTGTCTGCACAGACAATGTGGTTTGGATTTGGCTGAGCCCCCTCAGCACCTTATAAAGCACCTTGCTGAGTCAGGGAGAAAGCAGCCCCCACGCGGGAGAGGAGGAGGGGGCCGGGAGAGAAAGGGAAAAGAGGGAGAGGGGAGCTGAAGAAGGAAGGTGGGGGCTGAGAAAAGAGGAGGGAAAAAAGAGAAGGGAAGGGCAGGGAAGAGGAGAGGCAAGGAGGCAAATAAATGGGTGGGAGTGGGAAGGAGGGGAGGAGGCAGAAGCCCAAGGAGGAAGAGGAAGAGGAGAGAAGCTCACCGTGCTGCACCCCTGCACGCCCCCCCGCCACACACACACACACACACACACACACACACACACACACACACAGAGCAAATGTTCACCTCAGGAGTCCAGAAATTTTTGGTTTGCGGGGACTGAGGGCCAGGGCTCTGAAATGGGGACCCAGGCCAAGTGAGTGCAGGGACAACTGGTTTTACACACAGCTCCCTGCCCCCCAGCTTGATACAGTGACCCCACATGCTGGGGAAGTCACCTTCTCCCTGTGCCTCTTGTCTAGACTCGCATCCCTGCCCTCTTCCCTCACCCAGGGGGTGGCCAAGCCCCCCACCCCCATCTTCCCCACTGCCAAAGGGAAAATCAACTCCATCTCCAAGCTGCCAGTGCCCCTCTGCCATGTCTGGGCAAAGGCAGCAGGCTAAGAGCTGCCAGTGGGGTTGGGGTGGGGGCTAGAATAAAGACCGTGACTTTCTGCTGCCAAATCCCAAATCAGGTGGGCTGCTGGAACTCAGTTGAGGGTGGGGGCAGAAGGAAGAAAGAGGCAGAGCAGGAATAGCCCCTCCAGTGTTTCCGTGGGGTGGGGGCCCAGGTGGCTGACCTCTGATTTCCAGCTAGCGATCTCAGGCCAGTTCCCGCTCCCCTGTGGCTCTCCAAACGGGATTCTTGTTCTGGGATTGCTGCTGAGGGCAAGGCAGAGGTCACGGGAGACTCCCGCCCCCTGAGCCCCAGAGCCATCTGTCTGGGTACACGTTGCAGGCACTTCCTGACCCCCTGCTGGGTGCTAGGCGCTGCCGAGGACAGAGGGGACATGGAAAACCCACCCCTGCCTTTAAGAATTTCATGGGCTTGTGATAAGGGGCACTCCTTAAACTGAGACCAGAGGATGGAGAGGGCAGGAGAGCCCCGGGAGGCCGTGCAGCGTCAGGGTGGAAGTGTAGCTGGATGGCAGGAGGGGCAGTGGCAACCACAGGAAGAGGCACCCCACGCTAGCCCAAGCGGTTCCCTGCATTTGGCAGAGGGCCAGGCTGGGAGTCAGGACCAGGGGCTTCCAGTTGGCCAGCGTGGCCTTGGGATAAGCCCATCACCTCTCCCTGGAATGGGTTATGACCACCTATGCCCTCCTCCCCCAAAGGATGGTGGGAGATCAGTGAGCTCATGAGAAGGACACTGCTTTGCTGCCCTCTCTGGCCTTGCAGACTCCAGGCCTTATCATCCACAGGGGGTGGCAGGCCAGGCGCCAAGCGATGTGGCCGGGAGGGGGACAGGGCTGGCACCGGGTGATGCCTGAGTTGCCCTTGCAGGGGGTGGGAGTGAGTCAGTGTTGGCTCAGCTACAGGCTAGACCCTGTCCCTTCCTTCTCCCTTCCCTCGCTATGCCCTTAACTGGTATCCCCAGGAAAGGCACTCCAGACACCCCCAAAACACCATGTCCCACACAGCTTCAGGATTGGCATTGAAGGGGTCCTGGCTCAGGGGATGTCATGGATTCCTGAACTAGGGAGGTCTCTGGTCCAGTCCCCTCCTGATGGGTGAGCAGGAGTGTGGTGTTGGAGAAGCCCACAGAGGTAAGGACACTCACTAATTCATGCATGTGTTCACCAAACATTTCCTGGGTACACAGAGGAGCCCCATGGGGCCATGGGGATGAGGGATAGACGCTGACCTGTGTGGAGGTAGGAGAGGCAGGGGCCTGCCAGTGCCTGCTGCAATGCCTGGCATTTCTTGGTGACACTTTTACTCCTTTTAGGACTCTAAGACTTAAATACTGACAATAGTTTAAACATACTGAGCTCTCACCACGTGTTGGGTCCTGTGCTCGGGTTTTGGAGGGAAGATATCATTTCATTCTTACAGTAACCCTATAAGATGGGAACTGGGATTTACCCATTTTATACGTGAGGACACTGAAGTCACTTGCCTAAGGTCACACAAGAACTGGAACCCAGCACTGTCTGCCCTTTTAACTACATGGCTCAGGTGCTAACATGGGGGGGCCGCCCCCAAAGGGGAAGAGCTGGGTGCTGAGCGGCTCCAGAGGCAGCAGGACTTAGCGCCCCCTGGCTATGGGGTACCTAAGCTGGGGCCAGCCTGTCTTTACAGGACACTGAGAGGTTCCTTGGGACAGAAAGAGCCCCCCCACGCCTGGACCCGGAGACCTGGGCTCTCATGCCCTCCACCCACCACCCACTGCTGACAGAAACGGACTGTGTGCTGCTGGGCCAGGCACTGGACCTGGGTCGTCCCGGCTTGGTGAGAGCATCCTGAAAGCGCTCCATTCCTCTCAGCTAGAATTACAGACTCCACGAGCAGCAGCCAAGTGCGTTTGAATCATGGAATGAGGACTGAACTGGCTGTTAGGTACCCACCTGCCCACAGCCAGGGGGAGGGCTTCCCCGAGCTTCCAAAGGCCCTACTCTTCCGCCTGCAAAGTGAGGGCTAGGTAGGCTCAGAGGGCCTGCCTGGGCTGCCAGGGCCAGAAGAGGCTCCCTGGGATCCGCATCCCTGAGGCAGCCTCCTCTCCATCACCATGGGCACACTCCAGGGAGTGCAGGCCTGGGGGCCACCGAAAGGCAGCAGGGCTGTCCACTTTCCTTTTCCCTCTAGTGGGCAGGAGCCCAGAGGGCCCTGCCTCACCCTGAGCTGGCAGTGATGTCAGCAGAAACCCCGGGGGCGCCGAGGACCTCCTCCTACCTCAGCTCCGGCCCTACCCTGCCCTGTGTCCCTCACCCACACCTGGACTGGCTCAGCCTCCCGGGGGACACCGCGCCCACCTGCCCCCTGCTCTCCCGTGAGGCTGAGAGGAACCCGGTCCTGCTCCCTGCCTCTCCCCTGCCCTACCTAGGCTTTGTCCCCCATCTGCAAGGATATCTGGGTGATGAGTGCGTGAGGAAGGCAGCGGCAAAAGGAGTACCCCCAGATGCTCAACTCCTCCCTTGCCTGCCAGGAGCTTTCCCCGCCATTCTCCCAGGATGTTCCATTGCCCTGGCCAACCCATGCCTCGGGCTCCGTGACTCCGTCTCCCCTGGCAGAGGACTGGGGTTACCTCTCCCTGGGCTGGAAGATCCCTATCCTGCCCCGCTGAGTCACTGCTGACTCCTCCCACTCTGTCCCCTCCCTCCCCACCGGCCTCCCTCCTTCAGACTTCTCAGGCTTTCTCCAGAGTGTCTGGGTTCCTCAGGGGCCCTGGAGGTCAGAGGACAGCAGCACCTCCCTGGGACAACTCACAGCCCCACCCCAAGTGGCTGCCATCCCAGCACTGTGGGGACAGTGACAATGAGGGAGGGTGCCCTCCACCTTTACTAGCTGTGTGACCTTGGGCAAGTCACTTGGCCCTTCTACACCTCACTCGTCTCCCGCATAGAACAGGAATGATAACGATACCCTCCTCAGAAGAAGGACAATGGAGGAGATACAAGTCAAGTCTCTGGCATTCAGCACTGGGTCCTGTTGAATATTACTGTTATCTGTCCTTCATGCCCTATCCTCCTGTCTCGGCTAACGATGCCCCCTTCCTCTTTCAAGTCCCCATGCCCACATGTTTATACCTTTCCTGTTCTTTAGATTTTGCTTTCCTCCTGAAGCCAGTCCCCACAACCCCCATGCTGACCCCTCCCCACGGGGCACAGACATAAGACTGGACGGAGAATTCTAGCGTTGGGCCTTTCCCTGTTCAACTCTCCCACGATAACCCATTCCTGAGCCTTTGCCTTTGCATCCCAGGTGGCCTGCTCACTGGTGTTCGGTGAACTGACACCGGGCTGGCCGGGGAAGGGACGGCGGACACTGGGCGCAGGAAGCTCTGCGGGGATGAGAGCAGTCCTCCGGTCCTGGCTGTGCTGGGCGCGTCTGCGCTTCCTGGCCGTGGGTCCATCTGCAAGACATGAGTGGTTTGGCTCTGTGAGGAGCTCACCCCTCCCTGGCCCCCACAGGCACCTCTCTGAGGTCCCATCATGCTTCTCACCAGAGCACCCTGAGTTTCCGGGGCTGCCTGCTGCAAAACGCGTTAAATGATCCACGGCTCAAGAATTCAAGAAGGTGGACAAAGGGCATTTGTGCAGAGGAAGGAGAGGGCTGGGAGGGCTTGGAAAGGGGCTGGGGAGGGGCTGAGTGGCAAACGGGAAGGGCACACCTGGCCTGGAACCAGTGCCTGGGGCTGGGGAGCAGCTGGTGCTCGGGCCTGTGGGGGGCAGCCACTCGCCGAAGTTTTCAGAAGCACCTTCTCTGTGCACCCTGAGGAACAGAGTGGACCTATAGAAACCCACACCCTGCCTACCAGGGGCTCAGGGGCTGCTGGGGCAGCGGGCAAGATGGCCCCAGAGCCGCCCTGCTCTGCAGTAGTGGCCTCCTCCCTGCCCTACCCCAGTGGCCCAAAGTCTCTCCGTCCTCCCCCTCCATTGCGGTGAGCCCATCTCAGCCAGGGAGGTTGGCTTCCTGGCCCCCTTTCTCCCCGGGTGCGTAGCACAGCGTTGGGCACCCAGCCGGCACGCAAAGGCACTTGCTTGCCCCACTCAGGGCCAGGCAGCCAGCCCGGTCTCTGTTCTGGAAGCTGGGACTGTACGCGGTGTCTGTCTCCCTCTGCTGGTCCCTTAATGACAGCCTGGCCAGGACGCTTTCCACCGAGCTGGTGGTGTCCCGGTCTCCCCAGACCCTGGACGGTGAGTGCTGGAGGGCGGAGCAAAGGGCCCAGGGACTCAGGCCTCGCTGCAGCCTGCAGGAACGCCAACACTGCCTCCTGGGCCTGGGAGGCCTGGAGCCGGCCTCTGACAGGGGCCCCGAGGGCTGCCTTCCCCATAGGCCAGCAGGCCCCAAACAGCCTCCTTCCCCTCCCAGCCCATGAATGGAACTGTCATCCATGGATTTATCTGAACCTTTTGTGAAGCTATTTATACTTGCAGCTGAGACCACATCTTGGAGTAATGAGTTCCATCGCTGTCCTCCCCTGCTGGGTGAAGCACGCGGCCTTTGATTTGTCCTAAACTTACCTCACTTGCGCTCCAAGGGGGCCCTGTAACTCCAGCATGCCAGGTTTTGGTGAACAAGCGAGAGTTTCCCCCTGCGCATCCCTGCTGCGGGCTTAAAAACTTCCATCCCATCTCCCTCCTTCCACCTCTACCCTGCAGCCTGAAGAGACGCCTGGCGGAGTGAGCCGCCTTAGCTCGTGCCAGCCTCTGGCAGCCCGCAAGGACGGTGAGGACTCGCACTCTCCACGAGGCCGAGGGCCCCGACGCCCCGACGGCCCCGACCGGAGGGGTGCGCACGAGGCCGCAGCCTCCCACCCCCGCGCCTCTTCACGGGGACTGACTTCTGCCCCCACTAGAGCCTTTCTAGTATCGTCCAGCCCCTGGCGGCCTCCAAGCCTTTCTCTGGAATGTTTCTCTGGGGGGACCTTCCTCCCAGGTTCCTAGTGGGATTCACCAGGGCTCTGTCCACACGGACTCGTTTCGTTCCTGGTCCTGACCCTACAGTATGGGCAGGTGCACTGGAAGCTTTGTGAACGCTGACGGAGCGACCCCTAACAACTGTCCCTTGAGGGAAGGCCCGGGATCACCCCTCCCCCATGTAGAGGCGAGGCTCCGAGAAGAGCAGCGACGTGTCCGTGTGCACACGCCCTGAAAGAGGCGGAGTCGGATGGAGGCAGGCCGGTGCCCTGAACGCCCTCAGTCCCGCTCTACGGGCAACCTGGCTTCAAGTCCGGCCGACGGGCTGGACGCTGTAAGCTTGTCGTTCGCTACGTGTTCCTTGAGCGGCCGCGCCGAGCCAAGCTTGCTCTGGTTGCGGGGAGGGACGGGGTTGGCCCGCACGCTCTCGCCTCTGGGGCTGGCAGCACCTCGTAGGGCTCTGCCGGTTCTGCGCCCCCAGCAGCTGGGGCACCCTCGCCCGCTCGGGTTCCCCCAGAGTGACCGCACATATACCATTTTGTGTGTGTGCACAGCCCGGCAGAGCCTGCAGAGCCTCGGCACCGGCCATTCCCTCCACTCAGCCTCCCACCGCCAGAGCAGAAGCCCACGAGGACAGGGGTTTTTGTCCTGTCCCCTCTCTCCTGGGGAGAAGTGTGGTCTAATGCAGGTTGAATAAATAAATGACTCTGGGAGTGCCTGCATTTTTCTTTAAAGATTTTATTTGTAGGTAATCTCTACGCCCCACACGGGGCTCGAGCTCACAACCTCGAGATCAGGAGTTGCATGCTCCGCAGACTGAGCCAGCCGGGCGCCCCTGAATTCCGGCATTTTTAAACCTAACCAGTTGGGTCAGAAGTGGTGGTTGAAGGGAGGAAATTTCCCAGCAGACAATTATTTTAAAAGTTTGAAATGGTAAGCACCTTCCTCCATTTCATATCTGCCTCAGCACATACATACTCACACGTACTCACATACTCGTGGGAGGCCACCTCGAATACGGGGTGAGGCTAAGAATTTGGCGTTTGAAAGGATCCTGAGAGAGCATCTCATGCAACCCCCTCATTTTATCAAGAAAGAAACTGAGATCCAAAGAAGGGCCTGGACTTGCTTGAGACTCTGAGTAGGGCTGGAGCTATACAGGTCTCTTGACTTCTGGCACAGACCCCAAATCGTCTTTGGGTTTTTATACCTGTCCCTCTCCCAACACAAAGTGTTCCTGATGGTTGCGAGGCCCTCATCCTCCACTGTGCATCCTCTTTCTGGACCTGAAAGGCATCACTGCCTGTGCCAGTTGCAAGCCTGGAGAGCCTGCTTGCCTTCGGACAGATGTTCCTTCCGGTCCTGCCGTCTGGGGGGAAGCAGGACAGCCAATTACGGCTCCTCGATGATGGGCCCAGGGAAGCAGAGGGCCCCTTCAAGATCACAACACAAGGTTGGAAGGAACCTCAGCATCTCACACGACCAGACATGTTGTACAGATGAGGAAACAGCTGCAGAGACAGAGAGGGACCCGCATAGTTACACGGCGAGTCAGGGGTGAAGCAGACTAGAGACCCAGGACTCCTTGATTCCCAGTTCTAGGCTCCTCTCTGGTGTCTGAGCCGTTCAGAAAGGTCAGGTGAGAACAGACCTCTGGCAGGGTGTGTGTGTGTGTGTGTGTGTTTGTGTGTGTGTCTCCAAAGACTCATTAAAAATCCTAAAGAGGGGCGCCCGGCTGGCTTAGTCGGTAGAGCATGCAACTCTCGATCTCGAGGTTGTGAGTTCAAGCCCTGCGTTGGGCACAGAGATTTAAAAAAAAAAAAAAATCCTAAAGAGAGAGAGAGACAGTGTGTGTATGTCTGAAGACTCATTAAAAAATCCTGAGGAGTTTGGGGCACCTGGGTGGCGCAGTCAGTTAAGCATCCGACTCTTGGTTTCAGCTCAGGTCTGAGATGGAGCCCTGAGTTGGGCTCTGTGCTCAAGGTGGAGTCTGCTTAAAACTCTTTCTTCCTCTACCCCCCCCCAAACTCTCTCTCTCTTTCTCGTAAATAAATAAACCAAAAAACAAAAACAGAAAAACCTGAAGAGTTTATGTCTCCCTCTCCCTCCCCAGGGCCCTGCCACAAAGACCTCAAGGGCCACAAAGACCTCAAGGCCGCAGGACCCTACAGCCCCATAGGTGTCAGGGTGATTGTTTCTCCTCCTTGCCTTCCAGGGAGGCTTGGCATCAGCCTCCTGTTCCAGTTGGGCTGCTCAGGTAATGGCTGTGGGGCAAAGCTGTGAAGGCTATGCTGAGTTACGCTGGGATAAAGAGAGAGAGGGAGAGACAGAGAGAGGAGGAGAGGAAAGGAAGAGAATAGCTAATGCTAGCTTTTTTTTTTTTTTTTTTTTTTTGATTTTATTTATTTAACAGNGAGAGAGAGAGACAGCCAGCGAGAGAGGGAACACAAGCAGGGGGAGTGGGAGAGGAAGAAGCAGGCTCCCAGCAGAGGAGCCCGATGTGGGGCTCGATCCCAGACCGCTGGGATCACGCCCTGAGCCGAAGGCAGACGCCCAACGACTGAGCCACCCAGGCGCCCCTAATGCTAGGTTCTTTTGTGGGTTTTGGGGTTTGACAGAATGTGGAGGGGAGGCAGCTACTGTCCAAGAAAGGACGGGCCTGTGGGAAGGTGCTGGAAGCTTCATGACAGCACCTTATGTAGACACATATGAAATACTGTTGCACTGTAGTGAGTGGTGGGGGCGGGGCACAGAAGGCCTGAGGACAAGCAACAAGCAACTCAAGCTGAGCCCTAGGAAGAGAAGGAGCCAGCATGTGAGAAGGGGGACGTTTTAGGAAGGCCACTTTGGTGCTCTATGGAGAGTGGACTGCAGAAGACAGGCTGGAGGTGGAAGACCACTGAGCTCCTGTAGTCGTTCAGGTGAGAGAGGACGGTGGCCCCAGCCAGGATGGTGGCCGTGGAGATGGAAGAGGGTGCCACGTGTTTGGAAGCTGGAGCAGTCAGGGCTTGCTGAAGGACTGCAGTATGTGGGGGGACGGGGAGGGTCAAGGATGACTCCCAGTGTACCCGACTTAAATAACTAGGTAAAGGTAGTACCATTTACACCGACACCCCCCCCCAAGGCAAGAATAGCCTCCCCCAGTGCTCTAGAGAAGTCTGGTGATGGATGGACACTGACAGCAAGGAGAGGGAGAAACAAAGAGGCAAGATCCAGAATCACAGGCCAGGAGCTGGAGGGCAAAGGGCTGGGAGACAAATACGACTCCTCACTGCAGACAACACCAGAGGGTTAGTAAGGCCAAGACTGCCCTAAGGAATGCAGGGAGCCCAGGGCCGTTCAAAGCACTACAGAAGTTTGCTGCTGTGGGGGCCAGAGCTCAGAAAGTCCCTTTGGGACTTCCTTTCCACTTTGCAGTCCTGCAGCCCAGGGCGAGGGGGAAACTTCCCTGGCTGACCAACCCCCTCCTTCTAAACCGTCCTAGGGGCTTTTTAAAATTGCCACATAAACGCGATTCCACCCTCATAAAAACGTTTCCAGCGCTTCTCATGGTATCCCTCATCGTTTGGCAGTCTCCATCACTCTGCAAGGCTCACAGACCACTTCTCTCTACAAGGGGCAAAGCCCACGCACCAACGACCCTTTGCTCTCGCTTCCGCCCGCTAGGTACACCCTTCTACCCCGTTAAGTCCTGAGGATCAATGACGGATCCCCAAGGCCAGAATGAACAGCCACTCTCCCACCCTGGGATCCTGCAGCAAATTGCTTTAATCTCTTTAGAGATGGTGGCTGCTGCCTGTGTCCGTGCGGATGGTCCAGCTTCAACCCCGATTCCAGACAGGCGCCCAGAAGATCTGTACTAAGCGACCCAGGAGGGCTCGCCCGCACATCTCAGGGCTCCGAGCCTGGTGCTCGCGGCCTCGCACCGGGTACCTCGTGCCCTGCGGCCGCCTCCTCCGTGCTCCTTGCGTTCGGCTGCGCAGCCGCGGAGGCCCCACCGGGCCGGCCGGCTCCCCAAGGGCGCGAAAAGGCCGGGGCCCGGGCGCCCCCGGCTCCTAGCTCCCGTGACCACGGCCCGCCCCCAAACGTGGGCTCAGTCACGTGACGGCGGAGCCGGAGAGCGTTTTTCTCACGTGACGGAAGCGCCGGTGGGGGGACCAATGAGAAGGCGGGGGGCGGGGCTTCCGGGGGCGGTGCGCGGGAAGGGAACCCCGGGCCGCAGCGTCGGCGGATGAGACCCGGAGCCAAGCCGCGGGCCGGTTGGGTCGCCCCGGGCGGGCCAGCCGCCAGTGTCAGCTCGCTCGGAGGCCAGCCGCGGCCGCGGCGACGGGGGCAGCATGAAGTGTCTGGTCACGGGCGGCAACGTGAAGGGTGAGTTGGAGGTGACCGGGTGGGGGGTGCGGGGGCACGTGGGACCCCCGGAGACGCCAGTCTAACCCCCGTTTCTTTTCTCCTCTCCGCAGTGCTCGGCAAGGCCGTCCATTCCCTGTCCCGCATCGGGGACGAGCTCTACCTGGAGCCCCTGGAAGACGGGGTGAGGGGGTGGGTGGGATTACAACCGAGAGCCAGTTTCTCCTCGCGTCAGGTCAGATGCCTTTGGGCAGAGTTGTCTACCGAGTGTGTCCCCCGCAGCCCGTTGTCGGGGCGTCCGTTTGGGCCCTGTCATCTTCCCAGGCCGGTGTGTGAATGGAGAGCCATTGCGCTCCCTGAAGTGCCTGGTGGCGGGTGGGGGCAACCAGGGAGAAAAGGCAAGTGTGCTGACGGTTGTGTAGGGCTCTTGTGGGAGCAGTTGCTGCCGGACACTCAGGGAAGGCTTCGTGAAGAAGGGACCCGGTGGCCGGAAGGAGAGGGAGGATTTCAACAGGCGGTGGTGGAGGAGGAGGAGATTAGGACAAGTGTGTGAGCAAAAGCCCTGTGGCCTGTCTCTGCCCTCTGACCGCCTCCCTCTCCCTGTTTTTCTTGGCGCAGCTCTCTCTCCGAACCGTGAACTCCTCTCGCTCTGCCTATGCCTGCTTCCTCTTTGCCCCACTCTTCTTCCAGCAGTACCAGGCGGCCGCCTCTGGTCAGGAAGCCCTGCGCTGTAAGATCTTGATGAAGGTGAGGCCCTTCCCTCATCAGCAATGCTTTGTGTTCCCTCTGCCCCCCCCCCCAGTATGTCTGCCCCGGGGCATTCAGAAGATGCTAACTGGGGAGAGGGATGTATGCAGGAGCAAGCCGGTGTAAAATGTAGTGAGGGGTATGGGAAAGACACTGCAGAGGGAAATGGGAGATATGGTGAGCATGACTGATGCTGTCTGGGACCTGGAGAGCGTGGTAACATTCACCTTGGTCCTTGAAAAGTAAGCAGATCTTTCAAGGTGTCCCAGACAGGTGTGTAACAGTAGCATGAACAGAGGCCTGGAAGGGCATAAATGTGCTGTCTGTTGTGGGAGCTCCCTTCCTAGTGTGACGGTTCTGAGCCTGGGATGGCCAGGGCCTACGGGGGATGTGGGAACTGGGTGGTGGAGGCACAGCCCTGGGCTGATGTGTTTCCCCCACTCAGTCGTTCCTGGCCGTCTTCCGCTCACTGGCGATGGTGGAGAAGAGTGTGGAGAGATGCTGCATCTCACTGAATGGCAGGAGCAGCCGCCTGGTGGTCCAGCTGCACTGCAGATATGGTGAGTGGGCAGGGGGCTGGCCAAGGGGTCCCCGGGCGGAGGGGTGGAAGTTAGCAAGACCCACTGAGACCTGTCTGCCCATCCAGGGGTGAGGAAGACTCACAACCTGTCCTTCCAGGACTGCGAGTCCCTGCAGGCCATCTTCGACCCAGCCTTGTGCTCGCATGTGCTCCGTGCCCCAGCACGGTGAGTGTATCCTCTGGCTACAAGCTGAGCCGTGGGTCTTGGTTTTTTTTGGGGGGGGGGGGGGGGGGCCTTTTTTTTTTTTTTTTTTTTTTTTTTTTTTTTTGGAGCTTCCAGGGTCAATTTAAGAAGACACCTTCTTCATTTTTTCTACAGAGTTTCTAGGAACCTCAAAGAGTTCATCCAGACCAGTTTGCTCTCAGGCCCTGGTCGGGCTCTTTAAGGGCAGAGGGTAGAATGGAGGAGGGCATCGCTCTGTGCTCCTCACTGTCTTCAGGAGCCTGTGTTCTCCACCCCAAAGATCCAGCTTGGCTTTCTGGTCACTTAGACCCCTTCTGACTCCTCTTTTAGAAAGCACGTCTTTGGCTTGCCCTTAAGTCCTCTTTGTCTGGCTTGAGCAGCCTAGCTTTGTGACTCACAGGCTCAAAATCCTTCTCTGGGACTGTTCTCCACTCAAGGGCCGCCTCTTTTCCTCTCTGCCTGGGCTGTAGCTTTGAGGAGCCCACAGGCTGAGGAAGGAGGCCGGACAGGGAGGTCATGGTCCAGGAGGGCCGCCTGAATAAGCAGCTGTGGGGATGGGGCTGTTCTGGGAAAATCAGAGTATCCCAGGGGCTGTGCCGGGCCGGGAGATGGGGACTGCAGTGGAGGCAGCGGTCCCTGCAGCAGACAAGTGTGGAGAGGGGTGGCTCCCCTCCCACCCTACAGTGCATGCAGCTTGCATTTGAGTAGCCCAACGTCACGTTCATTTCTTTTTGTAGCCATGGGGTGTGGTAATTTGAAGTTCTCTTTGGTGGGGGGCGCCTGGGTGGTGCAGTCGTTAGGTGTCTGCCTTCGGCTCAGGGCGTGATCCCGAAGTCCTGGGATCGAGCCCCACATCAGGCTTCTCCGCTAGGAGCCTTCTTCTTCCTCTCCCGCTCCCCCTGCTTGTGTTCCCTCTCTAGCTGGCTGTCTCTGTGTCAAATAAAATCTTAAAAAAAAAAAGAAAATGAAGTTCCCTTTGGGTCCTGACAGTCTGTTTTTCTGAGTTCTGTTGAGATAACGCTGCTCAGGACCCGTTTGAGTAGAGAAAGAGGGAAGGGTATCACCTCTGGTCTGGATTTTGGTGCTATTTTTTTTTTAAATGAGCAATTGTTTTTTTGTCATGGACAGTTTCAAGTATGTGTAAAAGCAGATGCCTGCTCCTGTCCCCGTTGTGAGACAAATTCCAGGTGTTTTGAGAGATTGATTTAAGGTCTTTTCTGAAGGCCAAGTTTATAGGGATGGCCTGGGTGTGCTTTCCCACCCCGGGGAGGGCAGGTGCTGCCGGCCTGGTTTGGCCTCGTGCAAACAGCCCATCCTTTCTGTTGCGTCCTCTGGGCTCTGCTCTTGTCCGCCCTGTCCCTTGCAGTGGACTTTTGTCCCCCAGCAGCCTAAAACCTTTGGATGGGGTAGGAGCCATGTCCCACTCACCCTGTCCTCCTTCCCAGGGCATACCAGGGCCGGCACATGGTGGGTCCTCTTGGACACTGGTACACGTGTCACAGTCCTGCCTCAGCTCCGCAAGAGCAAAGCCAGGCGGCAGGGCTGGGCCTTGGGTGTGATGCTGTAACCCCTCACAGGGTCCTGGGGGAGGCTGTTCTGCCCTTCCCCCCTGCGCTGGCAGAAGTGACGCTGGGCATTGGCTGTGGCCGCAGGGTCATCCTGCGCAGCTACCAGGAGGAGGAGGCAGGTGAGAGAGCCAGACATGGCCTTAGACGGGGCTAGCGCTGGGGTGGGAGGGGGTAGGGTCCAGAAGCCTAGGTTCCTCCTGTTCCCACCTCCACAGACAGCACTGTCAAAGCCATGGTGACCGAGATGAGCATTGGGGAGGAGGATTTCCAGCAGCTGCAGGCCCAGGAAGGGGTGGCCATCACTTTCTGCCTCAAGGAACTCCGGGTGAGGCTCCCCCTAGCACACTCCCCACCGTGTCCTCCCTGCCCTGCCCGGGGCCTCACTGTTCTGCGTCTCCCCTCCCAGGGACTCCTGAGCTTTGCGGAGTCTGCAAACTTGGCTCTCAGCGTCCACTTCGATGCACCAGGCAGGTAATTTGCAGCTTTGGGTCGGGGAGGGGAGGCTCTGGGATGCCGGGAGCTGAAGGGCCCTGACCTTGTCCGGGACCTGTCATCTGCCTAGGCCAGCCATCTTTGCCGTCAAGGACTCTCTGCTGGATGGACACTTTGTCCTGGCCACGCTGTCAGAGTCGGACCTGCACTCCCCAGAGCTCCGCAGGCTGGCACCCCCGCTCCAGGCTCACGGGTGAGGCTGCCCCCCCGCCTGGCTGCTCCTCCCCACTCCCCTCTACACCCTGGCCCAAGCCTCCAGCCTGCAGCTTGTGCACCTCCCCCAGCACATACACTTCCTGTGGGGCCCCAGCCTCCGGGGCTCATAGCCCCTTCCAGCCCTGCAGGCTCAGCCTTCCTGGTCAGCTGTGCTCAGAGAGCCTTCCACCCAGGGAAGTGTCCCTGAGGTCGGGCTGGCTTCCTTCTCTGGCTGAGTCCTCCCCTCTGAGCCTCTTCCCAGGCCAAGGAGGGAACAGGCTGCCGGGAGGCAGGGGGCTGACTGAGGCTAGGGAGAGCAGGTGGCTGGAAGGGCAGGTGGGCTAGGGAGGATGGGCCCAGTATAGCTGAAGCAGAGGAAGTTTGGTCTGGCGCCCCGCCCAGCACGTCCCTGGGCCCCAGCGCTCTCCAGCTCTGTCTCCTGGGAGGGCGGAGGCTTTGGCCCCAGGTGGCCTAGCTCCGAGGACTGGATGCTTCTCTACCCCAGCTGAGCTAAACTGGCTCCCAGGATGCTTCCCTCAGGCCCCTATCTGAACTCTGATCAAACGGATTCCAGGTCCACTCCCTGCAGGAAGCCGCCACTTAACCATGGCATCTTTTCCCCTTCAACTAAATGAGAAAGTAATAAAGCCAAGAGATCACCAGTGGTCATAAGGCTTTTACAGCTCCCTCTGAGTCCTCGGAAGTAGGGTCCTGTCTCTGTACCCTCTTCTCTCCCTGTGGCTGACACCCTGTCCCTGCCTGCAGCACACCCCCCCCGGATGACTTTGCCAATGATGACATTGACTCTTACATGATCGCGATGGAAACTACTGCTGACAGTGAGGCCTCTCGGGCAGTACCCTCCATCCCCCTTTCCCCTGGCCTCCGGCCACCCTGTAGCCCTGACCCCTACTCAGAGGATAATGAAGCCGAGCCCTGTACGGAGCCTGGGACTCCCCCCCCTAAGAAGGTAAGGGCTGGAGATGGAGGCAGGGGTGGGAGGCAGGGAGGGAGTGGCCTCCAGAACTCACTCTGCTTCCTCTGTTCCCCTTCCAGTTCCGCTCGCTGTTCTTTGGCTCCATCCTCGCCCCTGCACACTCCCCTCCGGGCCCCAGCCCTGTGCTGGCTGAAGATAGTGAGGGTGAAGGCTGAGCGGAGATCAAGTCTGTGTCCAGAGGCTCTGGACCAGATGAAGCCACAGCCTCCCCCTTCCCCCAGCAGCAGCCCAGTGATAGGGCTGATCTCCACCCTGGTGGGTGGTCAAGGTGGGCTGTGCTGGAGCTGAGTGCTGGTCCTGCTGCTATTCCATGTCGCTCCTGGCTATCTGTGACTAGCCTGGGTCCTGTGTTCGCTCATCAACTCCCAACCAATCCTGTCTGTTCCCAGGCTTGGCACTGAGCTGCCACCTGATGGGAGGTCCCTCACCCATTACTCCCCTCCCCGTAGGCCTTTAGGCCAGGCTCCAACCCTGTGGCTAGGGCTGGACACCTGCCTCTCCTATGCATACCTCCCTAAGACAAAAATCACAGGGGGGCTGTTGGCCCCTGCTGGTCTGCCTTCTTTGCCAATCATGACCTGTTCCTCTCCTAAATCCTGGGCACACCTCTGGGATTCCTTATGGCCAGCAAGGTTTTTTTCTTGGTTTCTCTATGCTGTCTGTCCCTGGCTTGGGATTCTAAGCCCCTGTGGACCTGAGCCTATGGCTGGGATTAGGGGCCCCATGCCCAGCAAGTCTGTCCTCCCAAGTGGCCCTGGACAGAAGGGCTGCCAGGCCCCGTATTTGGGACAAGGGAGACAGAGGCCAAGGCGAGAATCCAGCTTTACCTTTATTCAAGAGACCAGATGGGTTGCCCCAGGATCTGTCTGCCAGCCCTGAGGCCAAGCAAGGCTGGAAACCCACATCTGGCCCTGCTTTGCCCTGAGCTGCAGCCTCAGCCCCAGGATCCTGCTCGCTACCACTGCAGGTGCAGGCGGAAGGAGCCCTGGGGGATTGGACGCTGCTATTGATTCATTAAAAAAAAGAAAAATACACCAAGGCTCCGTGTTCCCCGTGACAGGTGGGCCTGGGGGGCCAGCGCGAACCCCCCATGGCCACGTAATTTCTGTACAATCCACCATCTGGGGCAGAGTGCGGGCACATGGAGGCTACTTCTTGGCTTTGGCGGAGTTGCGGGGTGGGGTGATGGGCCGGCCTCCAGGGTTCAGGCCACTGAACTGCCCATATTTCCCCTTGTTCTTGTCAGCGGGCTTGAGGATCTAAAAGAGACAGAGCTGGTCAGGCTCACGGGCTAAGCCATAGGGTCCCAAGCCCCTTCCTTCCCCATCCCCACCTGGAAGGAGCACATGAGCGTCTCATCCACACTCATCATGGCGCCCGCGTTGTCAAACTCGCCACAGTAGTTGGGAGCCGAGAACAGTGTCACCAGCTGCCGCTTGGCAAAGAACTCATAGCCATCTTCCACCACCTAGATGAGGAGGGGGGCAGTTCTCTCAGCAGGTGCTGGCTACCCAGCCACCGCCCCCACCAGCCCCAGAGCTGCCAGCCCACCTGGTGCGCCCGGCAGATGAGGTCCAAGTCGTGCTTGTGCAGGAACTTGGCCACTACCTCAGCCCCAAAGGTAAAGGAGACACCACGGTCATTCTCGCCCCAGCCCTGCACGTCCTTGTCAGGGTCAGACCACAGCAGGTCACACAGCAGGCCCTGGTCAGGCACGTCTGTGGGCCGCATGATACGCCGAATCTGCTCCATGGATTGCAAGTCTGGGGACAGGCCTGGGGGAGCATGGGGGGGCACAGGTCACTTCCTCAAGCCTCAGAACCAACACCCCCTGCTCCATAAAGCCTCTGCTGGTCACCCTCCCCTCCACCTGCCACCACCTGGCTCTCTCCCAGAGTCCCAGGAGTCCAGGCAGGCAGAAGTCATCACCTTCTGCCCTGAGGACCACAGGGCTCTCTGAACAAAGGAGACAAAGTCCATGCACAATGCCAAGACCAAAATGGGGGTGAGTGTAACCAAGAACTGGAGTGGGGGTGGTAGGGGGCTTCCTGGAAGAAGTGACATGCAAAGCAACTGGGAGAGCTGTTCCAGGTGACTGGGACTACAGCCCCCCAGCTACCAGCCTCGTCCGAGGCCCCCAGGATGTGGCCCGGGGCTCCTCCTTCCCAGATAATCCTTCGACATGTGCCCCAAAGCCACGCTCACCTCCGTGGCAGCAGAAGATCTTCTCGTCCACAATGGCAGCAATGGGCAGGCAGTTGAAGCAGTCGGTAAAGGTTTTCCACAGTTTAATGTTGTAGCGTCTCTTGCCTGTGGGGG
>NW_024424786.1:41962057-41992766 GCF_017311325.1 Ursus maritimus
GAAGCCCCCCTCCCCCCACTCCACTGCCTACCAGCCTTCCTAGAAGAATTCTAAAGCAGCTGAGCCCACAGGAACCCAAGTTCCAATCTGGAATGACCCACCCCCACCCCGGGAGCAGACCAGGCCAAGACTAGGTCTGGTTTATCTCAGCTTCTGGTCAGCACAATCCAGTCCACACAGGCATCCTAAGTGCTTAAGGGATGTACCGGAGGGGAGTGTCATCAGGCAGGCTCTGCATTAGAACACGGGGCAGTCTTCAGCCAGCAGCCATTCACCAGACCCCTCCTGAGGGCCAGGCCCCATCCCAGGAGTGCAGGGCAGAGAGACAGGAGCTGGTGTGCGCCCCTCACAGATCTCAGTCTGCAGGTATCTGTCAGATGCTAATACCTGCACCGCCAATCCAACCTGAGGGTCTCACTCAATAGCGGAGTCCCTTAAGGACTTGGGCAGCCCCAGATTCTCTGCCTACTCACACTCATCATAGAAGCCGTAGATGCGGTTGATGCTGGCACACTCGTGGTTCCCACGGAGCAAGAAGAAGTTCTCAGGGTACTTGATCTTATAGGCCAGCAGCAGGCAGATGGTCTCCAAAGACTGCTTGCCCCGGTCCACGTAGTCCCCCAGGAAGAGGTAGTTGCTCTCTGGAGGGAAGCCGCCGTACTCAAATAGCCGCAGAAGGTCGTAGTACTGGCCATGGATGTCACCTGTGACCCAGGGGACCGGTTCAGCGCTAGGTGCAGGGGATACACTTGAACCCTGGGCCAAGTTTGGGATCCAGGGAGGAGCACTGCAAGGACTAGGGGGGAGGGGGGGAATGCCACTTTCAGAAAGCAAAAGGGCCTGGGCAGGGGTCTCACCGCAGATCTTGAGGGGTGCCTCCAGCTCCAGAAGAATGGGCTGGCTCAGGAAAATCTCCCGTGATTTGAGGCACAGACCACGGATCTCATTCTCTGTTAGCTGTACATTCTTTCCAGGCCGCGAGCCCTGCACTGGGGGCGGAATGGGGCGTCAAGACTCTGGTCCCTCAGGCAGGAAGAAGGTGGGCGACACAAGTGGCCCCATGGGCACATCTGAGGGCGCCTGGGCCTCCTGGGCCCCTCCTCGCCCAGGGCTAGCTGTTGCTGCTGAGCCTCCCAGGATGGGACCCCTCGAGGGGGGAACTGCTGTGCGCTGGGGGCCTGCCACCCGACACTCCACCCCATAGCGCAGGACCCCTAGGAGGGGTGGAGCTAGGCTTCTTAGGTTTCTCCCTCACCCCCAAGAGCACAGGCCAACCTGTGCGCCCCAGGCCCAGGAGAGGAGGCTGCTCCCCGTGCCAGAGCGTCCTAAGAACCTCCCAGGCGCCCGGTGCCTGGGGGGGCGGCTGTGGCCGCGGGACCTCGAGGCCCGTCCCCGCCCAGTCTAAGCTGGCCCTGGGAGGGGCAGGCCCGCCCGCGCACCACTTCCGGGCCAGGCAGGGGGCCAGGGCGCGGCGGGCACCGACCTCCCCTGCCCCGGCCAACCTTCCAGCAGGCGCCCGATGATAGAGTCCAGGTTGAGCTTCTCGCTGTCGGACATGGCGGCGCCGCCGCTCCGGCCCAGCAGCTCCGGGCCCGCTCCTGCCGCCCGCCCTCCCTCCCGCTGCCTCCTTCCGGCCTGGCGCTCCTTCCGCCCGCCCCAGCCCGCCCCGGCCTGCCGCCCCGCCTCCTAGGCCTGCCGCCCCGCCCCGCGCGCTGCCCCTGCGCTCTAGCGCCCCCGCTGGACGCCGGGAGTGGCGGCGCGGCGGTCCGGGGGCGGGGCATGGAGGACGGGGCGGGGCTTGGACTGAGTTTGGACTGTCTAGGATGAAGCCGGGCCGGTGGGTGGAGCTTGGTGGGGTGGGGTTGAGTCTGGTCCCGCCCCTGAGGGGTGACCCGAGTCCCTTTCCGAGAATATGCGGCCGGAAGTACTGTGGAAGTTGTTTTTCTGTATCAAAGGCTAACCAGCCCTTCCCACCCTGGGCGGGAGTGTGATGTGAGCACATTAATAATTCCCCAACCACTGAGGATTAAGTCCTTGAAGGGCAGAAAAGGAAACTGAGGCTCAGAGATAAAAAGGGGCTAGTTCAAGACCTGGCCTCCACCTCCTGAGTCTCGGTGGCCCCCAGGCAGCTGGCCAGACCCAGACATCTGCTGCTGCACTCTGAACCCAACCTGGTCTACACTGTGGTGTACACTAAATTAGTATTTTTTTGTAAGATCCATTATTACCTGCTGAGTGCATAATAATGTTGCATTATATGCATATTCAAAGTATTATTTTGTAAAGGGCAAATCTTAAACAAACCATAATTCTCACTAGAATCTTGAATTTTTAAAATTTTTTTTAAAGATTTTATTTATTTATTTGTCAGAGAGACAGCAAGAGAGCACAAGCAGGGGAAGCTGCCGGCAGAGGGAGAAGCAGGCTCCCCACTGAGCAAGGAGCCAGATGTAGGACTTGATCCCAAGACCCTGAAATCATAACCAGAGCCAAAGGCAGACACTTAACTGACTGAGCCACCCCTGCGTCCCTGGAATTTTGAATTGTTTTACAAGTGATAACCTCAAAACTGGAGGGGGCCTGGCCTCTGTACCTTGGGTTGTTCCTGGCCCCTTCACACCCAGTGCAGGAACCCAAGCCTGCAGCCATCCAGCCCACGGGGAGAGGAGGGGCGGGCGGGGGGGGGGGGGGGGCAGGGGCTGAGTCTGGGGCTGGGCCTCTTTACAGAGGCCTGGCTCTTCTGCCACTTCAGGGCCTACCCCACCCCCAATAAAAGAGGGGACAGAAGGGACTTGGTGAGATACCTTGAAGCCTCTCCCCTCTGAACCCTGCAGCCTGGTCCCTGGGCTAGGGATCGTCTGGATGGGAGTCCAGGCCCCAGGCTGGCCAGAAGTTGCCTCTCACTCTGGCTTTCTCCACATCTTACAGCCTGTGGTAGCTTGGGTCTGGGGCACCATGGCCCAGGCCCTGGGGGAGGACCTGGTGCAACCTTTGGAGCTGCAGGATGACTCCAGCTCTTTGGGGTCCGACTCGGAGCTGAGTGGGCCCGGCCCATATCGCCAGGCTGACCGCTATGGCTTCATTGGGGGCAGCTCAGCAGAGCCAGGGTAAGTGGGGGTGGGATGGGGGGCAGCGGGGTGCTGGGATGGAGGTTGGGGGCTGAGGGCTAAATTCTAGAGTGAGGCTCAACCTCACTGGGTCCCTGAGGGTCTGGGGACTCAGCCAGTGTCACCCCTCTTCATGCTCCAGGTGGAATCCTAAAGTTGGCACGGCTGGGGCAGGAGTGCCCCCCACCCCATGCCTCTTTTACTCCCGGCTTCCCAGGCTCTGCATCTATCCTTGGGGCCAAATATCCTTCCCCTTTTAATCTGCCCCAATAATCCCAGAACCAAACCAAAGAACCCACACCTCTACCCCTCCCCTCTCCCAATACACAGACAGGAAAACAAGTCCAGATAGGAATTTGCCCAAGGTCACACAGCAGATCAGATAGAATCTGATTCGAACTCAGGACTCCTGACTTCTAGTCCGCAGCTCTGTCCACGTCGCTTCTCTTATGAGTTGTCAGTGTTCCTATGCTGGGGGACAGACAACCAGTCCCTCCCCCAGCACACACCTACACACCCCCTTCAGTCTGTCCTGCTTCTGCCCACATCAGAGCCACGTCCTTTCCTGTCCCTATGACAACCATTGGCAACCCCTGGGTGACAGGTTACCCCCCAGGGCTCCCCAGAGAACTCCACGGCCAGGAGCTGAGCTTCCCCAGGCAGCGTGGAGGGTGGCAGATGTGGGCCCCGGGTAACAGCTAGCCAACGCCTCTGCGCCTGTGCCATGTGCCCGCAGGCCAGGTCACCCTCCTGCAGACCTTATCCGCCAGCGGGAGATGAAGTGGGTGGAGATGACCTCGCACTGGGAGAAAACCATGTCTCGCCGGTACAAGAAGGTGAGGGGAGGATGGGGCTCTGGGCTCAGCCCCCTTCGCCTCTGCCCATAGCTGGCAAAATTTACCCCTCCTGTGTCCCAGCACCTCCTGCCTTTCCCCCTACCACCCAAAGTAACCCTTGCCCCATGACAGGCTGGGGCCTGGGACCTGCCAACAGGAGCGGGGGAGGCTGGCCTGGCCGATCTAACGGGGCCCGTCGGCCTCACCCGCAGGTAAAGATGCAGTGCCGGAAAGGTATCCCCTCGGCTCTCCGGGCCAGGTGCTGGCCCCTGTTGTGCGGGGCCCACGTGTGTCAGAAGAACAGCCCTGACATCTATCAGGTAACAGAGTTGGCAGGGGTCCCTGCCACCCTTTTCCAGAGCTCCTCGCCACTCTGAGCCCTCACACCCACCCTCCTGCCCACCCGCAGAAACTGGCCGAGGCCCCTGGAGACCCGCAGTGGATGGAGACCATCAGCAGGGACCTGCACCGCCAGTTCCCTCTACACGAGATGTTTGTGTCACCTCAGGGTCATGGGTAGGCGGCCAGTGACACCTGGGGACCTCCAGCCCCACAACCTCCGGGGTCTTCAGCCCGGACCCCTACCTCAGCTTTATAGCCTTACATCTCAGGGGATCCAGCAAGGCCGAGGGGGGCTGAGGCCTGGGAAGAGACCCCCGAGGGTGGGGAAGGGGTACCTGGAGGACCAGCGTCTGATGGGGTCTTCTGGCACAGGCAGCAGGGGCTCCTGCAGGTACTCAAGGCCTACACCCTGCATCGGCCCGAACAGGGCTACTGTCAGGCCCAAGGCCCTGTGGCTGCCGTGCTACTCATGCATCTGCCCCCAGAGGTGAGTGCCCTCGAGACCCTGACTCCCCAGCCCCAGGGATCCATGACCCCCAACCCCAGGGACTCGGACTTTAGGTACCTGAGACCCATGACCCCCCCAACCCCAGGAACTCTGGACTCGGGGACCTGGGATCCTTGACTCTCTGATCCTGTCCCAGTGACCCAGGGCCTCATGGCCACCAACCTCAGTGACCTTCAAGCCCAACGACCTTGACTCCAGGAACCTAGGACCCTTGACCCCTGCTCCCTGCCCCAGTGACCTAAGAATCTGGACGTCATCACCTTGACCTCACGACTCCTGATTCTGAGCCCTGTGACCATGATCTCAATGACCCCAAGAGCTCAGGACTTGAACTTTGGGAACCTCCCAACCCTTGACCAGTGAGCCCCAACTCTGTGACTCTTGAAATTCAACATCATGAACCCTATGACTTCCAAGCCCCTAAACCCAACAGTAGGCCTCTGGGCAGTGGGGAGACTTTTGGTAAGAGCCCGAGTTTAGGCTGTTTGGCTCCAGGCTCCAGAGTCACCACCCCAGGGAGTACGTAGGCCCGCCCCTGTGCTCCTTTCCCCTACCCTATGGTTCCTTCTGTGATCCCCTGGGTGGGGGCACTCATGGCCTGTGCCCCCACCCAGGAGGCCTTCTGGTGCCTGGTACAGATCTGCGAGGTCTACCTCCCTGGCTACTACGGGCCCCACATGGTGAGAGGCTGGGAGGGGGCCGGAGCACGAGGAGGGACTGGGCAGGCGGGCAGGGGCCGGGGGAGGGGGAGGGGCGGAGCCTGGGTTTCCAGAGTGGACGCGCTGACGGACGTGGCTGCAGGAGGCTGTGCAGCTGGACGCCGAGGTGTTCATGGCTCTGCTCCGACGGCTGCTCCCGCGTGCGCACAAGCACCTGCAGCAGGTGGGCGTCGGGCCTCTGCTCTACCTGCCCGAGTGGTTCCTGTGCCTCTTCGCCCGCTCCCTGCCCTTCCCCACGGTGCTGCGCGTCTGGGACGCCTTCCTCAGTGAGGGTGAGTGGGCAGCCAGAGGGGACGCCTGGGCTGGGAGCCTTGGGGTGTGCCCAGGGATGAGCACGCGAGCTCTGCTCTGCCCCACCTGCCACTGCCAATCCCGGCCCTGGGCGTGGGTGCCAGAGTGTGCTGAGGGCGATGGGGAGGGTTGGCCCTGGGGGAACAGCCCAGCCCCTGCCTGCATGTCACCAGTGCGATGACTGGCCACTCCTGCCCCTGTGACGAGACCCCCTGAGGGAGGGCAGGCTCTGCTGGGGACAGGCTGGGGCCTGGGAGGCTCCCCCCAGTGAGGTGGGGCAGAGCTGGCGAGATCCCAGCAGAGGAGCTGTTCGGGGACTGGGCTCAGTGGGCACGGCCAGTGGCGGGAGCGGGGCCAGTGGGAGAGGAAGAGAGCTCACCCCTGGAGCCCAGGGGCACTTGGTGAGCCCTCACAGGTGCCCCGCATGGCTGTAGACGCTGGGACCCCCTGAGTGAACGAGACCTACATTCTGGTGGGGGTGGGGATGGGAGACAACAGTAACCAAATTAACAAGATATTTATAGGGGCGCCCGGCTGGCTCAGTGGTGGAGCATGTGACTCTTGATCTCAGGGTCGCGAGTTCAAGCCCCATGTTGGGCATAGAGCTTAAAAAAAAAAAGGTATTTATAGATTGTCGTAAGTGCCATGAAGAAAATAAAACAAGGGGTGTGACAGAGTGTTAGGGGAGCAGTGGGAGGAGAGTGCTGTTTTCAAGATGCCTTTGGCCTCTCCGTGGGGGCGGCCGACTTACAGGACCCATGTGGAGGCCGGGAGGCCAGGAGAGACACTGTCCACAGGGTCCAGGCTGCAGACGACTGAGGGTGTAGGTCTGGAGAGAGATGAAACCAGAGAGGCCAGGCCAAGAGTGGGGGCAGTCCGCGCAGAGCTGAGCTGGACGTTTTAGGACTTTGGGGCTCTGCCTCGTTAACTCACCAGTAACCCACCTGCATTCTGTTCTACACGGGTTGTCTGGCAGTTACAACTGAAAAATGGTAGAAATCAATCAGTACACTTATTGAGCACCTGCTGTATGCCCAGTTGGCTCCAGGCCCCCTTAGAGCTCTGGTCACAGGTGTCCAAGCTGCCATCGGAGTGTCACCACCCCTCCAGCCTCAGACCTCGAGGGTGGCCCTCTTTGCCCTCTCCTCTGGGGACAGGACAGGCAATGTCACAGGTTCCTTTCCGTCATGATGACGACGTGAGTGGTTGTGATCATCTCGTTACAAGTCACAGTTGTCACTAGGCCTCACTGGTCCCCAGATTCGAGGCTGCCCGGGAGGGATTCTGAGGCTGTGGGAACAGCCCGAGGCCCCACCCGCGCGTGCCCGTGAGTGTGCGTGCCTGGGTGTGTGCACACGTGCACTGTGCTCTTGGCTTAGCAGTGAAGAGCTCTGGGCGAGAATCTCTCTAGAACAAGGTCACAGATCTGAGCTGGAAAGGCCTTCCTGGCAAGGACCGGCTGCCAAGGCGCAGAGAGCAGGCGTGAGCGGTGGTAGCCCCGGCTGCCCGCGGGCTGCTTTGCCCGGAAGTGTGTGCGGCTGCAGACACTCATCAGTGACCCCTCATCGCAATGCCACTGCCACTCGCTGCTCCTGGTCTGAGTCGGGCTGCGGAGCTGCAGGAGGGTACAGGGTGTCTGGATGGAGGCAGGTGCAGGTACAGAAGCAAGGATGGGCAGGGCTGGCCCCACACTGAGTGAGCCCCGCGGCCCGCAGGTGTGAAGGTGCTGTTCCGCGTGGGGCTGACGCTGGTGCGCCTGGCGCTGGGCACCACAGAACAGCGCCTGGCCTGCCCAGGGCTCCTGGAGACCCTCGGTGCCCTACGAGCCATCCCCCCCACCCAGCTGCAGGAGGAGGGCTTCATGTCCCAGGTGGGTGCCCCCCTGCTTGCCTTCCGCAACGACCCAGCCCCTGCTGCTCAGCTGGGGAAACTGAGTCTCACAGCAGGAAGTCAGAGTGAGACCCGGGGCTCAGTTCCTGTCCTCTGAGCAGTAGAGAATGTGAAAACCCCAGGCTTCAAGTAGCTTTCTATGGTTCCCTTAGTGAGTCTGGCTGTCAGTCCCTCAGCCACTTCCTGGGGCTGTGTCCTGCCTGCCCTGTGGGGACCTCATGGTTTCCTGCCCTCCCCCAGTCTGGGCACACTCAGTACCAACCACTCCCCACAGGTGCACAGCGTGGCCCTGTCTGAGCAGGACCTGCAGCGGGAGATCCGGGTCCAGCTGGCCCGGCTGCCTGAGTCCACGTCCGGGCCACCCCCCAGGCCTCAGGCCCGCCTGCCTGGAGCCCAAGCCATCTTTGAGGCCCAGCAGCTGGCAGGGGTGCGGGGAGGCACCAGGCCCGAGGTGCCCCGAATAGTGGTGCAGCCTCCGGAAGAGCCCAGGCCGCCGCGGCGCAAGCCCCAGACCAGAGGCAAGACTTTCCACGGGCTCCTGACTCGGTCCAGGGGCCCCCCTCTGGAGGGGCCCTCCAGGTCTCATCGAGGCTCCGCCTCCTTCCTGGATACTCGGTTCTGAAGGTTCGACTTCGGAGGGTATCATGGACTCAGCGTCCCCTAACCCCAGCTGCCGATTGGCCGATGCCCACCTCATCAGTGGGCACTGCATTTACCGCTGGGATTTGGCGACTCGGCTCCCTGCCCAGGGACTGTCAGGCATGAAGGAAGGTCACAGAATGCGGTTTCAGGGGCCCAGGCCTGCCATTCTCCCACGGAGCTGCCCTGGTGCCCGGGCCCTTGCAAGCATGGAAGCCGGCGCTGAAGGAGTGTGGGGTTAGGGGACCTGGCTGGGCTGAGGGACCCCAAAGGGCTCCTGGGAAAGCCTAGAATAAAGCCTGACCTAGCAGAACTCTGGATGGATTTGGATTGCACGCTCTCCACCCCCAACTCTAGACCCGCTGCCCCTTCCCCTCCCACCCTCACCCCCCACGGCCTTGCCTCTCCTCGTCCCGCCCCTCAGGATACGCCGAGGCTGCCCATTGGCTGCTGAAAGCTGTTTACCAGCAACAGGAGCCAATGGTGAGCCGCCTCACGCAGCCTGTTGGGGGCAGGTAAGGCTCTGGCCCCTGTGGGAGGAAGGCTCCCCAAGTGGATGCTCGGCCCGCAAGTGGGGTTCTATCCCTTATTCTTCCCCTCGTCCCAGCTTGGTTCAGGACCCCCAAGGGCGGGGGGACTCTAACCCAAGTCTGCCCCCAACCATGGTCCTGGTCCAGTCGTCAGAGACAGCCAGGCGAGAACAAAAGCCTAGTGTGCGGGGACAAAGGAGAAAGGTCCCGCAGGCACTTGCCCACTCCCAAAGCCTTGGTTGCACCCCCTCGGGACTGCCACCATGGAAACTCCCTCCCACACTTGATAATTGCCCCTGTGGGTGCCTGGGGTGCCTGAGACATGAGCCATCACCGCGGCAACAGGGCTGGCTCTGATGCCGGCTTGAGTCCCTACAGTGCCCCTTCCAGGGTGCCTTGCCTCCCTGGAGGCCCTCCCCTGCAGGGGGGAGGGTGGCAGGTCATGGCAGGACTCTGGAGTAGTGGGAGAAAGCATCTGGACTCCCACTTCCACGGGGGAGTATTCAACCTGCCCGTCCCAGTGGCTGTGCTGGAACACTGGCATGGCCACTGGTCAGACCCCTGATTTGGAATGTTCTGGTGACAGGGCCACAGGTTGTGGCAATGCACTCTCTCTCACATGTTCATCTGGTGCTCAGTGTGTGCCTGGCCAGGCCCTGGGTCTGGGGCCGACCATCCCGTACCCAAGGCGCCTACCCCCTGGAGGAGGAAACACGGAGGTCCAGACCGAGGTCTGTGGAGTTACCTGGAGGAAACTGAGGCTCAGGAGGGGAGGGAGCTTGGCAAGGTCTCTCTGCCTGTGGCAGACCCCAGGTTTACCCCTGCCTCCACATCGGCAGCCATGAACCTGTCCCCTACAACTGGGCACCCACCCAGGTCTGCCCTCCTGGGGGTGCGCTCTCTCCTCCCACCCACTCCCCCGACCCTGCCCCAGCCTGAGTCCCAGCCCCTTGGAGTGTGGGGCAACAGCTGGGCGCCCGGGAGTTAAAGAGAGCTTCCAGGGACCTTCCCTCCCTCCTCCCTACCCCACTAAGGTACCTGTAGCTTAACAATAACCCACTCACCTGCACTTCCTAGAACCCTTTCTCAGATGCCCCCCCCCCCCCCAGGCAGCACTGATAGCCTCACTAGAGAAAGGGGAAATGGAGTGCCCAGCCCACGATCACGGTGAGGGGTGAGGGGCAGAGCCGCTACTGTGCAGGGCTCTGTGCTTTCTAGACAACACCTTAGCCTTACTGTATCGAGTGCTGTCTCAGGCTCTGTAGCAGGTAGGGTGGGGGGACCTACCCCTGGAGTCTGCTCCTAGACTCCCCACCCTCCAAGGGTGGGGAAGCAGGAAAACAGCAGCCTTGGCCCCAGGCCCGGGAATCTGTCATGAGGCTGGGAGGGGGGACCATGGTGACAGTGGGTCCCACTGGTTATAGACCCTAGGGGCAAATGGTCTCCAGCAGGACTCTTCCAGCTAGGGCTGAATCAATGCCTTTTCTGCTCAGGGAAGCATTTTCTGGGCAGGTGCCATTATCAAACATCTACGTGGGGAACCTGAGCTGGGTAGGGCGTGGGGGTGTCAGACCAGAAGAGAACTAGCTCCCTCATGTGAACACTTTTCTGCACACATTGTCCTCACAGGGCTATCCTAGCCCCTACAGCACCTGTGTGCTAGTTGGGAAAGACACCTCTCCTCTAGGCACATGCAGCTCTGTGTGACACAGGGGAATTGACCACTCAGCTGGGTACCTTTGTGCAGTGAGCAACCTGCACAACTATACTCAGTAAACCCGGCAGTCCCAGCTCCCGACAAACCTGCTTGGAAGTGGGCTCGGAGAAGGCAAGCCATGTATCTGATAGCACTCAGCTTGCAGGGAAGCTGGGATGGCACCCAAAGATGTCCATTGGCCTGGGTCAGCCCAGGGGAAGGGAGTGGGGGCCAACCAGAAAAGTAGAAGGACAGGAGCCCCTGGCTGGCTCAATTGGAAGAACATGCAACTCTTTTTTTTTTTTTTTTAAAGATTTTATTTATTTATTTGACAGAGATAGAGACAGCCAGCGAGAGAGGGAACACAAGCAGGGGGAGTGGGAGAGGAAGAAGCAGGCTCATAGCAGAGGAGCCCGATGTGGGGCTCGATCCCACAACGCCGGGATCACGCCCTGAGCCGAAGGCAGACGCCTAACCGCTGTGCCACCCAGGCGCCCCAGAACATGCAACTCTTGATCTCAGGGTTGTTGAGCCTGAGTCCCACGTTGGGTGTAGAGATTACTTAAAAATAAATAAATAATTAAAACTTTTTTTTAAAAGTGGAAGGGCAGATGGATCCCCACCTTGGTCGTGGGGGAGGGCCCACGGTCTCCATCTAGCACTGCCACCCACCTCAGAGGTTCCCCACCCCCACACCGTCCAGAAGCCAGACTTGGACTCCCTGCAAATTTCCTGCATAGGAAATGTCCTCTTGCTCTCTGAGCTCTATTTTCTCCTACAGATAACGAGATAAAAGCTCCCCTCTCCCCCACCCGGCACCTGGGTTGCTCAGTTGGGTAAGTGACTGCCTTGGGCTCAGGTCACAGTCCTGGAGTCGCGGGATTGAGTCCCACATTGGGCTCAGGACAGAGTCTGCTTGAAATTTCTCTCCCTCCGCCCCTGAACCTGTGCACTCTCTCTCTAAAATAAATAAATAAAATCTTTAAAAAAAAAAAAAAAAGAATTGGACTTAACTCACTGAGCCACCCAGGTGCCCCCAGAAATGGAATCTTAAACCAGGATCAGGACTCACCTAGGAGCGCTAGTTAGGTCATCTGATAGACGTCTGCCATCCCCTAAAGGAAAGCAACCTTGCAAAACGCAACCCGCTGTTTTGTCCCGTACAACTTCCTTGTCCTTGCTCCTTCGGCAAGTCTTTTCACTCTGCACAGCTCCTCAGAGCGCCTTTCTATCTGCTAGATGGGGTGCGGCCCAATGTATGAATTGTTGAATAAAGCCAATCAAATCTTTAAAGTTTACTCAGTTGACTTTCAGTTTTTAACTTTTTAAAAAAGATTTCGTTTATTTATTCACGAGAGATAGACAGGCGGAGGCAGAGGGAGGAGCGGGCTTCCCGCGGAGCGATGCGGGGCTCCATCCCAGGACCCCAGGATCAGGACCTGAGCCGAAGGCAGTCATTTAACCATCTGAGCCACCAGGCGCCCTCAGTTTTTAACTCTTGTTAAGTGCCAAAAGCTCGTGCTCCTTGATGACATCTGTGCCCCACCCCTGTTCCCACCGGTGGCATCGCAGTGGAGTTCAGGCTACCCATGCAGCGAGAGAATGGACTTCTCTGGTGGCCACACCTAATTCCAGGGAAGGCACCGAGCAGCCAGCCCTGGAAAGCTGTGTGGGGAATGTGGGCTGGGCTGGACGGACACGATGAATCATTTCTCCCCTCTGAGTCCCTTCAGTGGTAGACACGGGCCCCTGGGTCTCTCCTCTAGCCCAGAAGGCTCTCAAGGACAGCCAAAGGAGTCTCCAACGCCGAGACAGGCAGGGAGAAGGTGTGGGTTTGAGGCTGTGAGGTGGAGACCTTGTAATACTAAGTGCCTACATGGGGCGGGGGCCCGGAGGACCCCGTACTAATCCGCCCCCCAGCCCTGTGAGATGGGAACTAGTCCCTCTGTAGGCAGGAGGAAAGTGAGGTTCGGACCAGCAAGGGGAAGTGCCCAGGTCCTATGGCTGGAGCTAGAATTGACACCTGCCTAGGGTGACACTCAAGGAGAGGGTGTGTCTCTGAGTTTGTGGCTGTGGGCCAGGTCTCTTGAGCTGTTTTCTGTGGGTGCTTGGGTGAGCGCACCTGGGCGTAAGGTTGTGTGTCTTGGGGAGACTGCGCATAACTGCCGCTGTCCAGCAGACGTGGGTGTCAATGGGCAAGACAGATCCCGTACATACCCCCTTTTCTGGGCTCAGATCCACTGGAACCCCAGAGCTTGGGCACCCTCTTCCCTCTGGCCCCCTGCAGGGCAGAGGGTATCCCAGGAAACTGGGACTGCCCTTGTGGGGTCTTCTTACTGATTGGTCCCTACTCTGGTGGGGGGCCAGGAGAGGTGAGGCAGGAACCCCACAGAGGTACAGGGACCCCTGCCCAACCGGGCCTTTCTGGGAGAGTCTGCCATAGGGCAGAGTGCTCATGGCTGAGGCAGACAGCTGGGGGCTGGGTGTGCGAGGGAGCTCAGGACTCCATACAAGGGCAGAACTCCAGATTGTGTGCCCCCACTGCTCTTCCGGCCACCCCACCCCCAAAGGCCAAGGGCAGCCCTGCCTTGGGTCTCTGCCCTCTCCAGCTCTCTTTGCCTCCTCCCCCCCACTTTCTTCCACCCCTTTTCCATTCGGGACTTACTCTCCCTCTGTCTCTGTCTCTCTCTGTCCCTGTCCTGGCTGCCCTTCCCTCACTGCAGCCCAGTGGCTGTGACCCTCTGTCCACTTGGTCTCCCCTCTCTCACTGGCCCCACCCTGGAGCCCAGGTGTCGGGCTGGGTGGCGGGTGTCTGGACAGGAGCGGCGGGGCGGCGGGTGCCGGCTGGGGCCCCGCGCCGCCCCCACCCTGCACTGGGCATGCCCCGGTCGCTTCTATATAAAGCGGAGCCGCCCGCTCCCGCTGTGTCGCCGCCGCCGCCGCCGAGCCCCCGCCGCTCCGCGCCGCCCGCCTGCCCCGCCGAGCCGCTGCCGCCCTCCAGGTACCCCGGCTCCTGCCCGCGCCCCGGGGAGAGCCAGGGAGGGGGGCTGCGGGGCCAGGGGCCACGGGGACCCAGCGCGCCCCCCGCTGGGAGGGCGGGGTGCCCAGACCCCAGCGCCGCCTGGCGCAACCGGGGAAGCCTGAGCTCCAGGAGGGGGTCAGGACCCCTGGGGTCCCGGCGGAAGATCTCACCGCCTCTTTGGGGTGGGGGTGGGACAGCCTCGGACACTTGTCAGGGACAGGACACAGGCACTGCCGCGGGCACCTCTCTGCCCCAGAGTCTTAGGGGCTGGGCAATGGGGTACAGCCCCGGCTGCCCTGACTCCCTCCTTTGTCTTTTTCCCTCTGTCTCTGCCATCAGGCTCTCAGCCACCCCGCCTGTTGTAAGATGGTGAGTCCCCACCCCCCTTCCCCCCAAAAGGCCCAAGCCCCTGGCCAGAGGGAGGGCCCAGAGGGCAGCATTTGGCACCCAAAAGCCTCACACTGGGGGCTCCTCTGTGCAGACAGCTCAGACTTATGACCAGGGGCATGCACCGTGGTTGGTTCTCCACTCCAGGTGCCATGGGACAAGCGGCTGCTGTGTGCCAGCCACTTCATCCCTCCCCCACCAGCCCCAGGGATGGGCACTGTTGGTCCCCTTTGGCGTTCATTCATCCTGCAGCATGTATTGAGCCCCTCCTATGCATCTGACACCATCGTAGGTTTGGGGACATAGCAGTGAATGCACAGTCTGGGCTCTCAGGGAACACGCACCTTCTTCTTCTTTCTGGAACACACCTTCTAAGAGAAGGCACGAGGCTCAGAATTTGGAACTGGTCAGCCTGGATTTGAGCCCAGGTCTCAGGCGCAGACCTGCCCTCCTGGCCACAGCATACTGTCTCCCCATGACTGAAGTCTCAGCCTCACCTCCACAAGGCCCAGAGAACTTACCCAAGGTTGCCAGGCTGTCCCCTGGAGGACAGGTCCACCGCTGTCCCCGCCTGTGGCCACACAGAGCCTCTGAGCAGCCTCATGTGGGAGTCAGCCAGCCTCAGAGAGGGGCAGGGGTGTAAAATTTCATCCAAAGAAAGCATTTCCATGACTCAGAACATCTGAAAAAAGGGCACTGGCTTTTACCCCTACCAATGCCTGGCACAGGGCGGGGCACACAGTAGGTCCGCAAGCCCTATTTGGGTGGCAGTGGAAAGATTCATCTACGCATTTAGGTCTTGGCAGAGCTCCGTGATGGTAGTAGATAGGTTACGGAGGCCAGAGAGAAGCGAACAGCTCAAGGGTGGTTGCTTGGTTCATTCATTCATCTGTCCTCAGTCAACCTTTATTGAGCAGCTTATGGCGTGCCAAGACTGCTTCGATAAACAAAACAGACCAAAATCTCTGGTCCTGTGAACCAAGCTAGCGCCGACCTTGGCGTGGGATGGGGGGCAGTGGTCCAGCCAGCAGCACATTGCTTTCTACCCCCAGCCCCCCGGAGCACGGCACCTACAGTTTACAAAGCACCCCTACCTACATGTTCCTGGTGACAGGCCTTCACCCCCTAATCCAACTCCACCCCTTCCTGGTTCCTAGGACAGTGTCTGCCCTGAGCATAACCCAAGGTTAGGGGTGTGGAGGGCTTATCCCCTTGGGTGACTTAACGTGCCCTTTGCCCACTCTGCCCAAGACCCACCCCTTCTGCCCCTCTCAGCTCTCCCTGGATCCGCTGGGTCCTGAGTGGGACTGCCCCCTGGGCTCCAAGGACCTGGAGGAAGAGGAGGGCCCATGGGGAGGAGGCTCTGGCCTGCCGCCCCCAGGCTCCTTCCCTGGCTCCTGGCGCCAGGACGTGGGCCTGGACTGCAAGGGCTCGCTCGAGGGGGTGGAGGCCCGGGCCTGGACCGTCTACTACTATAGCCTCCTGCAGAGCTGTCTGCAGCACGCTGGCCTTCCGGAGACCCAGGACCGCAGCCAGGTGCCCCGCACAGGTGCCCAAGGGCTCCAGGGAGGGGAGGCATCCCTGGGTGGGGGGAGGTGCCCTCAGCCCAGCCTGCATCCCATCCTTGTCAAGGTCAGCCCCTTCCCCCAGGCTCTGGCTGGATCTGAAGCCAGGGAGGCAAGGCCAGTCAACCTCAGGCAGACGAGCGTTGTTTCAAAGGGCATCTGGCACCAGTAAAGTTAGAGATCAACGTCCCCAGAAAACCCAGCCATGGGATTTGTAATCGACGGTCTGTGGAGCCAAAGCTTCTATAGACGTGTCTTGGGAGCTGCTGTGGAAGCAGCTAACAGTTGGGACCCAAAACTCCTCCCCTGCTTTATATTTTATTTATTTATTTCTATATCTGTTTTATAGATTAGGTGACCACAAAGGTTTTGTGTGGACAGAGGGTTCACAGCTAGAATACATGAAAATCACAGACTGGGAAACCGAGGCACAGGGACTACCCCCCCACCCCAGTACTGCATGGGGGCCATGGGTCACAGAGAAAGTCAGTGTCAGAGTCCAGGCTAGAACCCAGGTCTCCAGTCACCTAGCTTCCAGTACTTTCCAGGCTAGCTGCAGAGAGCAGGGGGCCAGCCTCCCCAGATGGGATGGGCAGGCAACTTCCCTCTTCCTTTCCAGTGTCTTCTCTATCCTCTCCACCCTTCTCAGCCCATGCTGGAAAGGACCTGGGGGCCCCAGGGGGGAGGGTGGGGCTACGGGGCAGGGAAGGGTAGGTAGAAAGATAGCTTGGCAATGTTCTCCCCACCCCACCCCCAGGCTGCCCTGGTGCAGAGGTGACCTTATGCATTCTGGGATCCCCCAGCACCTTTCTGTCTGTGCTGCTGGAGGGTGGGGTCCAGAGCCCGGGTGAGTACGTGCCCAAGTTCCCCCACCCGCTCCTATGGAAAGGGCAGCCCTGCCCTGGCCCAGCCACATCCCGAAATAACCACTGACCCTGGCAACAGCTTGCATTCCACTGGGCCAGCCGCCACACTCTGAGTGGGGGTGGGTTCTGGGAGCAGCTGCCCCCCGCTACCCAGGGCCCCGGGCTGGAGGTGGAGGGCACGGGGGCATTAAGCCTTCCCTGGCCTTCCCTGGCCAGCAACCCTCCTCCTTCTGCCCACAGGAAACATGCTCCTCTGCCTGTCCCCTGCTTGGCTGACGAAGGTGCCAGCACCTGGACAGCCGGGCGAGGCGGTCCTGCTGGTCTCTAAGGCTGTGAGCTTCCACCCAGGGGGCCTGACATTCCTGGAGGACTTTGTCCCCCCACGCCGAGCCACCTACTTCCTGGCGGGCCTGGGGCTGGGACCTGGCCAGGGTCGAGAGGCAGCTGAACTTGCCCGTGACCTGACCTGCCCCACAGGAGCCTCGGCTGAGCTGGCCCGGCTGCTGGAGGACAGGCTGCTGACAAGGCGACTGCTGGCTCAGCAGGGTGGTGTGGCTGTGCCGGCCACCCTGGCTTTCACCTATAAGCCACCGGCACTGCTGCGGGGAGGGGATGCTAGCCCGGGCGTACGGATGGTGGAGCTGAGTGGCAAAGAGGGCCAGGAGACGCTGGTGAAGGAGGAAGTAGGGGCCTTTCTGCACTCCGGGGCCCTGGGTGATGCCCTGCAGGTAAAAGGCTCCTGCCTCCGAGGTCTGTCCAGATGCCAGCAGGATGGGACCCACGGGTGGTTACCAAGTCCTGCTGGGAAGCTGTCCCCAGCTTTGAGCACTACTGCTGGCGTCTCTCTCTGTGGCAATCCCCTCCCTTCTTACCTGAGTTTACACATTGGACCCTACGGTAGCCCACAGGTACGCGGGGTAGTAAGGAGGCCCCCTTCCCCTCCCTGTGGCAGGTGGCTGTGAAGCTGAGTGGCTGGCGCTGGCGGGGGCGGCAGGCCTTGCGTGTGTGCCCACGCGCGGAGCTGGGCACGGTGGTGGACACGGTGCTGGCGTTGCTGGAGAAACTGGAGGAGGAGGAGAGTGTCCTGGTGGAGGCTGTGTGCCCACCTGCCCGGCTGCCCTTCCCAGGTGAGAGTCCCCTGGGCCAGCCAGGAGTGGCAGCTTGGCTCCCGCCTGGCTGCTGTGTGCCGGGCTCAGGCCTCACTGTTTTTCTCCAGGCAGTCCCCCACCTGGCCCTGAGCTGGCCGTGCGGATCTGTGCTGTGGTGTGTCGGACTCAAGGTGACAGGCCCCTGCTGAGCAAGGTGAGCATGGCCCAGCGTTAGGTCCTGACCCTGCTGCCACACCCCAGCCCAGCCCAGCCCTAACGCACTGCTGAGGGTCCCGGGCAGAGAGAAGACATAATCTTTGGGGGGAATCCTGGTGGCCTCTAGGAGGACTCCTGGGTCTGACGCTTTTTCCCTCCCTTTCCACCCTTCCTACCTCAGGGTAGGGTACCAGGGCCCAGGGCTGAATCCTCTTTCCAGGGAGCTCACACTCAGAGAAGAGGCTGACCCAGGGTCCCTGAACCGCCAGTGTCTGGAGTCCTTTAAGAGGGGCCTCCAAGCTAGGGAACTCAAGGCAGCTTGAGGACCCTCCTGGGAACACAGCTCTGAGTCAACCTGAGGGAGTCTCTGAGCCCTGCCCTTATGGAGGTCTAGGGGGGTGGGCACACCAGGGTGGCACAGGCCCCTGGCCTGCAGGAGCTAGGAGCAAGCGTGCTTGGAGCCTTCAGGGAGCGGAGACCTCAGCTGGGCCTGGAAGCCTGGGTAGAATGCCCTTAAGGTCTGAAGGACCAGGTGGGCAGTGGCAGGGGAAAGTGGTTTGTGCAGTGAAAGTCACAGTGGAGGTCTGGCCTGGATCTTGGCACAAGGGTAGGTGTGCAGGGGCAGTGGGTGGGTGGGGGGTGTGTTAGTCCTGGGACGGCTCCTCCTGGGCCAACACCCTCAGCCACACCCTGCCCAGGTGGTGTGCAGCGTGGGCCGTCAGGACCGGCCTCTGCGGCACCGGAGCTCCTTGCCACAGACGCTGGAGGTGGCACTGGCTCGCTGTGGCCTGGGTGAGACGGGACAGGTGGCGGTCGTGCGACAGCGCGTCAAGACAGCGGCCGAGGCCGCGCTGGCCGCCGTGCTGGCCCTGGAGGCCGGCCTGAGCGCGGAGCAGCGCGGCGGGCGCCGGGCCCGCACAGACTTCCTCGGTGAGTGCAGAAGGCCCGGGCCGGGGCCGGGGAGGGGCCCGAGGCCGCAGGGCAGCCCGCGCTGAGCCCGCGCCCCTCGCCCGGCCCAGGCGTAGACTTCGCGCTGACGGTCGAGGGCCGCGCGCTGACCCCCGTGGCCCTGGAGCTGAACGGCGGCCTGTGTCTGGAGGCGTGCGGCGCGCTCGAGGGGCTGTGGGCCGCGCAGCACCCGCGCTCGGCGGCCGAGGACTCGGCGGCGGCGCCGCTCGTGGAAACCATGCTGCGGCGGTCTGCGCACTGCCTCATGGAGGGCAAGCAGCTGCTGCTGATCGGCGCGGGCGGCGTCAGCAAGAAGTTCGTGTGGGAGGCGGCGCGCGACTACGGGCTCAAGGTGGGCGGGGCGAGGGGCGGGGCCGGCCCGGAGTCCCGGCCGCCGTACTGGAGGCGGTGCCGCGGGCGCAGGGGCGGTGAGGGGCTGGGGCGGGGCGGTGAGGGGCTGGGGCGGGGCGGTGAGGGGTTGGGGCGGGCAGAGCCTGCGTTGGGCGTGTCCGCTAGGGGCTCTAGAGCCCAGGAGTACGGATCGGGGCCCCTGCCCGTCCAGGTTAGAAGTTTGAAGTCTCTTGTTTTTTATTATTTATTTATTTTAAAGATTTTATTTATTTATTTGCCAGAGAGAGAGAGCACAAGCAGGGGGAGCGGCAGGCAGAGAGAGAAGCAGGCTCCCTGCTGAGCAAGGAGCCTGATGCAGGACTCCATTCCTGGACCCTGGGATCATGACCTGAGTCGAAGGCAGACGCTTAACCGGCTAAGCCACCCAGCCTCCCCAAGTCTTTTTTAATTTTATTTTAAAAAATATTTTATTTATTTATTTGACAGAGAGAGAGACAGCAAGAGAGGGAATACAAGCAGGGGGAGTGGGAGAGGGAGAGGTAGGCTTCCCACCAAGCAGGGAACCTGACACGAGGCTCGATCCCAGGACTCTGGGATCGTGACCTGAGCCAAAGGCAGACACTTCATGGCTGAGCCACCCAGGCGCCCCCCCTTTTGTTTTTGAAGATTTTATTTATTTATTTATTTATTTATTTGAGAGAGAGCGAGAGAGTATAAGGGGGGGAGAGCAGCAGAGGGAGAGGGAGAAGCTGGCTCCCCGCTGAGCAGGGAGCCAGATGCAGGGGCTCCACCCCAGGACCCCAAGATCATGAACTGAGCCAAAGGCAGACTGTTAATGGACTGAGCCACCCAGGTTCCCCAGAAGTCTAAACTCTTCTTGGCCTCTGGCCGAATTCTGTCCCACCCAGGTGAAAGAGGACCCCAGGGAGGGCACAGAGCCCTCCAGGGCAAAAAGAGCCCAGCGCAGATGGGCAGTGGGGGGGGGGGCGTCATTCACGGTTAGTACCAGAACCGGGACCCTGCATGCCAGGCTAAGGAGCCTGGCCCTGTCCTGCAGGAAGGGCCAGCCCTTGGAGGTTGAATTCCTGAGGGCATGAGGAGGGTGTGCCCGGGAAGCGGCTTCCAGATCCCGAATCAAGTTCACAGCAGGGGCCTCACGTTGAAGAATGTGGCGCCATGGCCAAGCCGGCAGAGTAGGCATTCTTATCCCCCACCGAGCAGATAAGAAAACAGAGGCCAGGTTCTTCCGGGCCTTCATCACCACAATGACCTCCTCTCCCCTCTTCCACAGTAGGACATGTCCTTGGGGATCCGACCCTCCAGCCATTCCTATTGCCTCTTCACTTCCTGCCTTGCACATTGTGCTGTCCACTTGGAATGTCTTTCCACTCCTCTTGCTGCCAAGTGTTACAGTGCTCACAGCCACCCTCCCCTCTCAGGAGCAGCCTCAGCCCTGGGAACCAGCCGCTTTGTGTCTGTGTTCCCCCAGCGGGCAGTGAGATTTGGGGCACAGGGCCCCACTGGATTCCTCCATGGGCACACCCAGGGTCAGAAATCTTTGGGTGAATGACGACCAAGAGCATGATGCCCGAAGACACCAGGCCACCTGTCCCAACCCCCAACCCTGGTAGTTTCCCTACAGTCTCTGGTCAGAGTGGGCAGGGGCCCACCAGCCCGCTCTCTCTCGCTCTTCGCTCCAGCCCCCTCCCACCCAGAACACACCCTTTCCCTCGGGCCGCCATCTTCCCTCTGGCTGAGGCTAAGCTCCCGGCCTAAGCATTGTCTCCTTACGGCTGCCCTTCCTCCCCTCCAGGCTGGGCTAGGTGTGCGAACTCGGCATCTTCCATTTAGTCAATCATCAACAGGTATTTTTTGAGCCCGTAGAACTGGGGCTCCCCTGAGGGCCAAAACCAGGTTCTAGGCCCCATCCAGTCGCCCCAGTGTCCAGCACAGGCTGACCTGGGTGTGTTGTGTTCTGGTGGTTTCTGCAGCTGCACCTGGTGGAGTCGGACCCCAACCACTTTGCATCCCAGCTGGTGCAGACGTTCATCCACTTCGACGTGACAGAGCACCGGCGGGATGAAGAGAATGCACGGCTGCTGGCAGAACTGGTGCGGGCACGTGGCCTGCAGCTGGACGGCTGCTTCTCCTACTGGGATGACTGCCTGGTGCTCACGGCCTTGCTCTGCCAGGAGCTGGGTCTGCCCTGCAGCCCCCCGGCTGCCATGCGCTTGGCCAAGCAGAAGAGCTGCACGCAGCTGCACCTGTTGCGCTGTCAGGGCCCGCCCTGGCCTGCGCCCTCGCTCCACGCTGTGCCCTGCTGCCCGCTGGAGAGCGAGGCCGATGTGGAGAAGGCCGTCCACCAGGTGCCCCTGCCAGGGGTCATGAAGCTGGAGTTCGGGGCAGGTGCAGTGGGTGTGCGGCTGGTGGAGGACGCGCCACAGTGCCACGAACACTTCTCCCGGGTCGCCCGCGACCTGCAGGGGGAGGCTGACCACCCCGGCATCGGGCTGGGCTGGGGCAACGCCATGCTGCTCATGGAGTTCGTTGAGGGCACCGAGCACGATGTGGACCTGGTGTTGTTTGGTGGGCGACTGTTGGCCGCCTTCGTCTCCGACAACGGCCCCACGAGGCTGCCCGGCTTCACTGAGACGGCAGCCTGCATGCCCACGGGGCTGGCACCGGAGCAGGAGGCCCAGCTGGTGCAGGCAGCCTTCCGCTGTTGCCTGGGCTGCGGGCTGCTGGATGGGGTGTTCAACGTGGAGCTCAAGCTGACTGGGGCTGGGCCAAAACTCATCGAGATCAACCCTCGAATGGGTGGCTTCTACCTGAGAGACTGGATCCTGGAGCTCTACGGCGTGGACCTGCTGCTGGCGGCAGCTATGGTGGCCTGCGGCCTGCGGCCTGCCTTGCCCACCCACCCACGTGCCCGTGGCCACCTGGTGGGGGTCATGTGCCTGATGTCCCAGCACCTGCAGGTGCTCAATTCCACCTCCAGCCGTGAGACCCTGCAGGCTCTTCATGACCAGGGCCTGCTGCGCTTCAATTTGCTGGAGGAGATCCTGGAGCAGGGTGAATACGAGGAGCCCTACTGTAGCGTGGCCTGTGCTGGGTCCAGCCCGGCTGAGGCTCGCCTCCGCCTGCTGGGCCTCTGCCAGGGTCTGGGCATCGATGGGCCCCACTACCCTGTTGCCCACTTCCTGTCCCACTTCAAATAGTGCCTCTCGGTTCCTGTAACCCTGCCCCAACCCTGGCCGGGCCCACGCCAAGGCCTCAGGTCTGTTCCAGAGTGGCAGGGCCATTTGGCATGAAGGCCTCCCGAGCTTGAGGGCCACAAAAGAAAGTATCGGGGGGGGGGGCACAGGCCCCTCTTGCTGTCAGTCCAGCCCAAAAGCCCCAGTCCTGCCCCACGAGTCTAGCTATGGAGAAAACAACAGGTGCGCACATACACACGCACAGGCTCGCACACACACCGCAGGGAGGTGGGAGTGGGCCCAAACTTAGCCCCTCTCTGTCATCCCTCCAGGTCTGTCTCTTTTCCTGCAGTCTACGGGATGAGAGAAGCTGGCTGGCCCCTGGCCTTGGACAAATCCCACAAAAGCCTGAGACGAAACGCCCCGTCCTCTTACTCGCAACCCTCAGTTAGCAAATTCCAGGATATTTCTAGAGCCTGCTGACAACTTTTGGCAGTGCCCTGCCTGACTCGTTTGGCCTGAGAAATAGAAGCAGGTGGCCTGGGTTCAGCCGGAACCATCTCCCGAGGCAGACACTATTGCCCCATTCTACAGATGAGGAGGCAGGCTCCGAGAGGGACAACCACTGCCTCAAGGTCACTCCGCGGTAGCTGGAGGGTCAAGGGACAAGATACAAGGTCCAGGTTTCTGCTTTTACTAAGTCTTATGTGCCCACTCAGCTTCTAAACCCCACTCACCTCCCTGCCCTCATTCATATGTGGCCTTAAGATGAGTGAACGCCCCCTCCCAGGCAGCACGCACCTTCTCCACCAAGCTTTGGTGCTTTGGCCTCTGGCGTAACGAACCAGCATTATCAGGGAAGAGTCTACACTCCCTTCCTGATCGTGGGGAGTCCGCTTCAATAACTCTGCCCCTGTGTAGCACAGCAGCTGTGGCTAACTGCACAAGCATCCCTCTCCAAATAAAGGCTTATGAACTAATGAAAAGTCTGCATCTGGTTCTTGGGACTGGGACACCACCTCTCAGGCTCAGCTAGATGGGAGTTGGGGAAGGGAGGACGGAGAGGTGGCTAGGGGATACCTGTGGTACCTAGAGCTAAGGATAAAACACCATCCTGGCCAGGCCTCTGTGTTGACCGTGAGCAGGGGCCTGCCACGGTCACTCACAGCGGGACCCAAACCTGAGGGTCTCTGGAGGGTGGGATTACAACCAGAGGGCCACAGCCAACCAAATAACCTTCCTCCAGCCTGGAGACTCCTGAGTTCCGTCTAACTGAGGTCATATTTAGCCTTCCCACCCAACTGGAATGCACATCCAGACAGCCCCCAACAGTCAGAACTCACCCAAGACCTGGGGTGGCCCAAATTCACCCCTACAGATCCCTATTCAATGAGAATCCATGCCCAAATCTAAAGTCACAGACAGGTTTGGTGTATTCATTCATTCTTTCTTTCATTCCTTTAACGAAGTTTTATTAAGTGCCTCTTCTGCACCAGGTAGCAAAATTACTAAATGTACTTAAATTGGCAATGTAGCAAACTCCAGCACAAACCCATATTTACAGGAGGATCAATGAGACCCAAACCCTTTCTGACAAGAACCTGGGGAAAAAAAAGCCCAGCCGTGACCTGAGCGTGGAGCAGTCACCCAGTAAATGCTCTGATTGGCAGGGTCTTTGAGGCACGTGTCACGTTAGGGAGACTGATGCAGCCGCCTCTCGGGGGCGAACAGAGAGATGCGACCTGCCTTTCGCCACCCAGCCAGCACCCAGCCAGCCAGCCACCCAGCCAGCGCACGGCTTAAACCGGACTGGGGATTAAATTTACACCCATACCTGCATGTGCTTCTGCCCAATCCAAACTCAAACTCTTCCCAGAACCAAGATGAGCGCCTTTCAGGCTGCCCTTGTCCGGTGCCGGCCCCGGGGAGCAGTGCTGGGAAGACTGAGCGTCCCGTCAAAGGGTGTTAAACTGGCTTTAGCAGCCTGGCACTCTGGAACTACAGTTCCCGAGAGGCCTTGCGCCAGGCGCCATCTTTTCGCCCTGCCAGACTAAGCAGCCTGCTGGGGGAGGGGGGCTCCTCAGGCGTCACCGGTGCGCGCGGCCGCGGTCGCGGAGTGATAACGTACAGCCTCCCCCGCCCCGCCCTCCGAGCTGTCAGTCTGAGCGCGGCCGAGCACGGGCCGAAGGGCCCGCCGGGCCGGCGCCGCTATGGCGGCGGTGTTTGACCTGGACCTGGAGACGGAGGAAGGCAGCGAGGGCGAGCCAGAGTTGAGCCCCTCGGTGAGTGGTCCTCCCGGGCTCGGCTTGATCCCGGAGCCGATGCCATCCTCCAGGCGGTGAAATCGCCTTGGCTCCCCCAGCCAGAGCGTCTCAGAGCCCGGCCCCTGTTAAGCTCTAACCCACCCTCACTCACCCCGACGTGTGTTCCAGGACCCAGCCCTTACCCCGGGTCTCCCTTTTCTGCCCTCGGCCTTTCCTCCCCAGTGCTGGCCCATCGCCCGCCAGCTCCCATTCCTGACCCCCTCCTCTCCTGGGCCAAGTAGTCCAGCTTGAGGGGGAGGGTCCCGGTGCCTTCCTTGGCTCTTACCCCGCGGTTTCTCACAGGACGTGTGTCCCCTTGCCGAGTCGAGGGCGGCTGGCCTGGAGTGAGTGAGGGTTGTGTTGGGGGAGGAGGGTATGGGCTGGGGAGGGAGACACGGGGAGTACCGGAGCCTTGCCCCCATTAACTTCTTGTGTCACTAGGTGTGTGGGACACTGTGAGGAGATGGAGCTCACTGAGACCAGTGTGAACCAGGGCCCCGAGCGCATCGGGCCCCACTGCTTTGAGCTGCTGCGTGTGCTGGGCAAGGGGGGCTATGGCAAGGTACTGGCCCTCCTTCCTCGCTCATCTCCCTGCCTCAGTCTTCCAGCCGCAGAGGGTCTCAAAACAAATTAGACTTGTAAATCCGCCGCGCCTCCGTAGAACGCTGAGGTGCAAACATAAAGGAGGGAAAGGCAGATCCTCTCAGAATCAGACTTGACATCTTTACTGCCCCACCCTTGGGTGGGCCTAGGCCTCTTGGTCTCAATGCCAGAGCTTCAGGGTGGAGCTTTTGGGAGGTAGGATGTGGAGAGGGAGGTTGATCCTGTCTCCCCTGCCCTACAGGTGTTCCAAGTGCGAAAGGTGCAGGGCACCAACTTGGGCAAAATATATGCCATGAAAGTCCTGAGGAAGGTGAGTCATTTGTTCAGCTAACAAATCCTTGCTTGGTAGCTGCTGTTCTCCGTGCACAACTCCAGGCTTCCGAAAGACAGTAGTGAACGTGATGGAGGAGATGGCCCCTGTCTTGGGCCTTGGCTGGTTTGTTGTCAGTTGTGGTTATGTTGTTTTGCAGTAATTCCCAACTGTGGGCAATACTGCCTCTACATTTTTGAGTCACAACTAAATAGGGGTGCTGCTGGCATCCAGTGGGTAGAGGCCAGGGCTGCTGCTAAACGTCGTGCGATGTCCAAGACAGCACCCCCAGTAAAGAATGATCTGCCTGCAGTGCCATTCTTGCTAAAGTGGAGAGGTAGCTCTAGAGGATAAGTCAGTCCTTGAGAAGGATGACCGCCGGTAGCGGCGTTATGGAGAAGTACAGTCGAGCGATAACAGGTGGCAGAAGGGTAATGGCTGGAGGGACTAAAGGCTCCCGAGGTGCCCACCTTCTGATTGCTCCCTGCCTCTTCAGGCCAAAATTGTGCGCAACGCCAAGGACACAGCACACACGCGGGCTGAACGGAACATTCTAGAGTCAGTGAAGCACCCCTTCATTGTGGAACTGGCCTATGCCTTCCAGACTGGTGGCAAACTCTACCTCATCCTCGAGTGCCTCAGTGGTATGAGCGGGGGCCCAGCCAGGGAACCAGGGCCAGGGAACCAGCCAGGAAGCACTGGGAGCTCTGGGGGAAGCCCGGAGAGATGTGGTGTGTAGAATGGCTAGGGGACCCCCACACCCATCCATCCGTGTGTCCATCCGTCCCTTCATTCATTCATTCAGCAAACGTCTGTCCAGCACCTATTGCGTCCCTCACCTGTATTGGGGTGGACGGGAACGGTGGGAGTTTGTACAGAAATCCAGTGGCTCGTTTTGTCCATTTCCACTACCTGTTCATGGCCTTCTCTTCTCTCCTGTGTGCCCTGTGTCTAGTCGGTCCCGGATCCCGCTGGTTCATTCTCAGCAGTGTCCTCCCTCCTCTCCACTCTCCTCCCAGGGTCAGGTTTCCTAACTGGGCCTGAGGCCTTCAGCTCACCCTCTTCCATGAACTCCCAGGGTCATCGTCTCAGCATGGAATTGTCCCCAGCGCTCCTACTCTCAGTTACGTGGCTCCTTCTAACTGCCCCGATGAGGCCTGGCCTCCTTGGCCTGGTGCCCCCTGTTGGCCGTGAAGCAGTTGGGGCCTCTTCCCGCCCGGTCCTGTCTGCACAGATGACCCCTGCGAGCTCCAGTTCCCATGTCCCTCTCAGCACCCCCTCGATTCTCATTGTTACCACGGGCTGTGTCCCCTCACATTGGGAGTCGTTTTGCCGCCTCTGTGAGATTTTTTGCGTTAAGCTCTGGGAGCCGTTGCCTCAGTCTGGCATGTCCGAGCACCTGTGTGCTTGTCTGTCTCCCCATTAGACTAAGCATCCTGAGGGCGATGGCTGGGTCTCTTCATCTCTGTGTCCCCAGCTTCACCCCGGACAGGGCCAGACACCGAGTAGGCGTCGGTAGATGTTTGCTGAATTGAATTGAATCCCCACGGCAGCTCTGTGAGGCAGGTAGGGCCCGAACGATGAGTCCCACTCTCCCCAAGAAGAAAGCGAGATTCAGAGAGCGAAGGCGCTTAGTCCCGCACGCAGCTGCTGACGTGTTTGTGTCACAGGCGGTGAGCTCTTCACGCATCTGGAGCGAGAGGGCATCTTCCTGGAAGACACGGCCTGGTAGGTGTTAACTTCCTGCCTCTCTGGAGGGGCTCCAGGGACACATCCCCCCCCTGGAGCCCAACCCCACACCTTGCTTTCACCCCGTCCTGTCTCTGCAGTTTCTACCTGGCGGAGATCACGCTGGCCCTGGGCCATCTCCACTCCCAAGGCATCATCTACCGGGACCTCAAACCTGAGAACATCATGCTCAGCGGCCAGGGTGCGCACGCGTGCCCCGCCCCTGCCGCCGCTTGTGCTGGGTCGGACTCTGCAGGGAGGGCCGAGGAGCCACGCGTGGCCCGGGGCCCTGACCACCCCCCAACATCTTCCTCAGGCCACATCAAACTGACAGACTTTGGTCTGTGCAAGGAGTCGATCCACGAGGGTGCTGTCACCCACACTTTCTGTGGCACCATTGAGTACATGTAAGCTGCAGCTGGCTGGGACCAGGGATCGGGAGGACTGCCAGGAAGGGCCCGGCCCGACTGGTGGTTTCCCCTGGCCGCCAGGGCCCCTGAGATTCTGGTACGCAGCGGCCACAACCGGGCAGTGGACTGGTGGAGCCTGGGGGCCCTGATGTATGACATGCTCACTGGATCGGCAAGTCCAGCCTCCTTGGGAGGAAGGGGGGTGAGGAGGGGGGTGGGAGGGGGTCCCCATCCTGGGGCAGGGGCAAGGCCAGGGCCTGGGGGGAGGCCCCCAAGTCTCACCCTCTGCCTTCTCCAGCCACCCTTCACTGCGGAGAACCGGAAGAAAACCATGGACAAGATCATCAAAGGGAAGCTGATTCTGCCCCCCTACCTCACCCCTGATGCCCGGGACCTTGTCAAAAAGGTGGGCTCCCTCCTGCCCCTGGTCCAGCCCCCAGTGTCTTCTAGGCCCTGCATGGAATCCTGAGTTTCTCTGGACTATGGGACAGCCCTGCCTGCACAGTATGCCTTTGGGATGAAGGAGCACTGACTTGGGGTCCAAGACGCTGAGCTCGGGCCTTCACTCTGTTGCAGACCAGCTGCTGACCCTGCCGCACACATCCCTAGTCCCAGGTCCTAATGCACAGAACATGCATGATGAGCTAGCTGCTCTCCCATCAAGAAGGCATTCGTTGGGGGTAAAAGTGGGCGGCTAGGCTCAGAGATTGGATCCCACTGCAGTGCCCTGGAATGATGCCAGCGACCGGGCGCCTTTGCGAAGGCTTCATGCAGAAGGGCCACTAGACCAAACCTTGGAAGTCCTAAGGTTGTCAGTAGGTAGAGACCACACTCCTGAGGCCTTCTCCCCACTGCCACACACACACACACACACACACACACACACACCCCTACCTCACCTTTCCCCGGCCCAGCCAGCCCCCAGGTACACGGAGGAACACAATCAGTGCCTCTCCCCAAGACCCTCCCCCTCTGCCCTTGCCCTGCAGTTTCTGAAGCGGAATCCCAGCCAACGGATCGGGGGTGGCCCCGGGGATGCTGCTGATGTGCAGGTGGGTCTGGGACCACCAGGAGGGGGCAGGCCTGAGCCCCCAAAGGTGCCAGGAGGCAGGCAAGGCCTTAGGGCAGAAGGGAGTTACTGAAGGAGCCAAGGAGGGTGAAATGATGAGATATTTGGGGGCCCTCTACCCACAGAGGCACCCCTTCTTCCGGCATATTAATTGGGATGACCTCCTGGCTCGCCGCGTAGACCCCCCTTTCAGGCCCTCTCTGGTAAGTGGAGGACCCATTGGTCTGGGGGCAGGTGGAGGACCCATCTTGGATGCCCCCTAACGATCCTCCCCGTTCGGGTCTTCCCACAGCAGTCAGAGGAGGATGTGAGCCAGTTTGACACCCACTTCACGCGGCAGACGCCGGTGGACAGTCCAGATGATACGGCCCTCAGTGAGAGCGCAAACCAGGCCTTCCTGGTGAGGTCCTGGGTGGCCTGAGGGCTCTGGGGGCCCAGGCAGGATTGTGGCAAAGGAGTGGTGGACACTGAGTGTCATCTGGCCCTGCCTTCGCCCCCCCCCTCCTCGCCCCAGGGCTTCACGTACGTGGCACCCTCCGTCCTGGACAGCATCAAGGAGGGCTTCTCCTTCCAGCCCAAGCTGCGCTCCCCCAGGCGCCTCAACAGCAGCCCCCGGACCCCGGTCAGGTACCACAGGCCAGAGGGGAGTGTGTAGCTGGGGCAGGAGGCCGGTTCTAGCTTTCACTCTGCCAGCCGACCCCAGGGCTGCATCTCAGTTCTAGTCTCTGTTTTCCCATCCACCCCTCGGGGACCCCTTGTGGCAGGGGCTGCCTGGCTGGGCACTCTACCTCACGGCCTCTGTGCCTGGGTGGGGGGGACGTCGGCCCTCTGACCCCAGTGCCAGCACGTGCTGACTCAATCCTTGGTTTCCCCTGCAGCCCCCTGAAGTTCTTGCCCTTTGAGGGATTCCGGCCCAGCTCTGGCCCACTGGAGCCCACGGAGCCCCCTCTACCTCCTCTCCTGCCGCCGCCACCGCCACCGCCACCACCGTCGAGCACTGCCCCACTCCCCATCCGACCCCCCTCAGGGACCAAGAAGTCTAAGAGGGGCCGTGGGCGCCCAGGCCGCTAGGAGGATGGGGGGCCCTGAGAGCAAGCGGGACCCTGGGCCAGTTCCGCAGACCTGGAGGTGTGTCTAGGGATACAGGAGTGAGTGTGTGTGAGAGCGTGTCTGTGTTGGGGGTGGCTGTGCCCCTGAACCATGCCCGCGAAGGGCCACAGGCTGTGGCTGTCCGTGGAGTGGCCTCGCCACCCGGCTGGCCTGCAGTTGCGCTGTGCCCTTGGAGAATTAAAATATTGAATCATGGCACTGACCTGGCTCTTCCCTTGGACTTCCGGGGGCAGGATCGGGTGGGGTTGTGCCCAGAGGAGCCCCTGCTCAGAGATGGGAAGGGTCACTACAGGACCACAGAGTCACAAGGCCAGAGGGGTTTTATTTCAGATGGCTGCCCAGTGCCCCTAGGGATGGGCGGCCTTCCTGGTGGGGACAGGGATGCACAGGTTTGGGGACAGAACTGGTGGGGGAGCAATCGTCTGAGACTTCATGGGGGGGTGTGGGTGACGATGGGCCCAGGGCAGGGCAGCTCGGGAGACAGAGGCACAGTGACAGGGATGGGACACCACGCTGGCTCTTAGAGTGCGGTGACGTGGAGGCCCTGGCCCCCAGCCGCTTCGGCGCTGTCGTCCCAGGCCGCGCTGCCAGCAAAGGCGTGCAGGTCGCTCAGCAGGGCCTCGGCGCTGCCCCCCGAGCCCGCCGGCCCCTGGGCGCTGAGGCCCAGGCCCCCTTCGATGTTACTGTCACGTGCTTCCTCCGCTGGCTCTGGGACGTGCTGTGGGCCGGGCCCCTCTCCGCATCCCTGACCCTCTTCCTGGGACGCTGCCTCCTCCAGGCCACCCACCAGGTGGTAGTCCTCTTCCACGTCCTGCTCGTCCTGCTGCCGCTCTGGGTCCTCATCGGGCGACTCCAGCTCGGCCCGGGCCCGGAGCCAGCGGCCGGGCGGGCTGGCCCATAGGAGGCGGCGGGTGCGGCCCCACAGCGCGGCGCTCAGGCGGGCCGGGTGGTAGTAGCCCCCCGAGTCACGGCTGAGGCGGC